>NC_050443.1:172918486-173277009 GCF_903995425.1 Onychomys torridus
TTGTCATTGTAGAGGCAGGTGTTGAGGTCTTACATAGGCTGAAGCCATGCCTAGTTCAGACCACTTCCTGTTGCCTGTGCAAGATGTAGCACTCTCAGCTACCTCTCCAGTGCCATGTCTGCCTGCACATTGCCGTGTTCCAACATGATGATAATGACTGAACCTCTGAGCTGTACGTGAGGCACCCCAGTTAAATGTTTGTTTTGTTTTTTTCTTTTTTGGTTTTTCAAGTCAGGGTTTCTCCATGTAGTTTTGGTACCTGTCCTGGTTCTCACTCTGAAGTCCAGGCTGGCCTCAAACTCACAGAAATCCTCCTGGCTCTGCCTCCCAAGTGCTGGGATTAAAGGTGTGCACTACCACCTCCTGGTTTAAATTTTTTCTTTTATAAGAGTGGCCATGGTCATGGTGTCTCTTCATAGCAATAGAAACCCTAACTAAGGCAGAGTCTCCTCCAAGACCCATGACCTCTCTAATCTCTAGTTGTTGGCTAGGTCTTCAGTACCAGGCATGATTTTCCTCCTGTTGAGTGGGTCTTAAGTCCAATTAGAGAGCTATTGGTTACCACCAAATTCTACCCTCAGGGTGATTGTATCCTGTTGGTGGTTGTTGTAGCTCATACGCATCATAGCTGGGTAGGATTATGGGTTGCTTCCCTCCTTTGGAGTCTTGCATGACACCTTCTGGTGCTATTAAAGCTAGTCCTCAGAGGAGGCTTTTAGGTCAGCTCCTCAGGGTCTTGTTTCTGAAGTACTTCATGTCTCCATCAATATGGACTTACCTTCAATACTTGGGAGGCAACCAAGGGCTACAGCAATAGCCTATCATGTTCTTGGGAGTCTCTCGGACTTCCCAGACCAACAACTTGAAAGGGAGATTTTCATGCTTGGTGTTGGGGTTTTTGTTACATAGTCTATGACCCTTAGGGTGATCATTGTCAGCCCAGGTGGGTAAATTTCATCTAAACTTTATATGTGTATGTATATACACAGATGCATATGTATTATATGTAATTTTGGCAAATAAATAATATGATTCCTTATGGCTTTTTTTTCCAGACATCTTCTATTGCTGTTTTATCCTTTTCCCATTTCCGCCTTTAAATCACTTGTGCCCTGCTATTCCCTTCTAATGCCTTCCCCACAGTCTCATTTGCTGCCCTGGTTTCTGTAGTTACTACAGGTAGTATGCTCACGTCTTAGTCAGTGGTCAGTTGCTGGGGAGAGACGCCATGACCATGGCAACTCTTATAAAGGAAAGCATTTGATTGGAGCTGGCTTACGGTCTCAGAAGTTTAGTCAATTGTTCATTTAGTCCATAGGAGGCATGGCAGCATGCAGGCAGACATCAAGTGCTGGAGAATTAAGAGTTCTACATGCGGATCCACAGGCAGCAGAAAGAGAGAGAGCCACAGGGCCTGGCCTGGGCTATCCCCAAGCCCATTCTCAGTAACACCCTTTCTCCAAACAAGGTCATACCTACTCCAACAAGTAATGCCACTCCCTAAGCATTCAAATATATGAACCTGTGAGGGCCATTCCTATTCAAACCACCACAACTCACATCTGGAGATTTCGAGCTAGGAGCCACCGAAGAGACAAGTAATGTGTGACTTTCTGAGTCTGGGTTACCTCATTCAATACAATCCTTTATAGTTCCAGGCATTTGCCTGGCCACAGGTGTGTGCCATCAAACCCATCTATGTGGTGCTGGGGGTGGGACCTGGACTTTGTACCTACCTGGCAAATGCTCTACCAACTGAGCTGCATCTCTAGCACTTCGCTTGGCCCTTCTTTCCCTTTAGTGCAATGAATAGACTCAGTTGTCCTTGCCATTTGTTTTTGATGTTGAAATCTCATTTTTCACCCTTCCACGTGTATTTTCCTTCAAGCTTCTCTCTTGGTTCTGGTTGCCATGCTCACTGAAGACAATGATGTCCTAAGGTGTTTCCTTTGTAGTTGTGCTTATTCAGCTTGAGTTTCCTGGACTTCTGAATTCATAGTGTGTTCTAAGACTCTGGAAAATTCCTAGGTGTTATCTTAGCCAATCCCTCTTGTTCTCTCCTGGGACCTTCTCACTGTATTCTGTGAACTTTTCTAAGTCTACCCATCTGTGTTTTCCATATTATTCTTTTGTATTCTGGATAATTTTGGCAGTCCAACCTATGAAGGTATCTTGACTGGCACAGGGCCCTTGGCCTCTAGGTTGGCCATGTTTGATAGGGCTTCTCTGACTACTTATCAGCATCATGGAATTAAAGAGCCCATTTTGCTTGGCGCTGTTTGTAGAGGGCTAACTAATATCTTGACCAGTCAGCTTCAACTTGGTCTTGAAAAAAGAGACATCAAATGAAAACTAGTTAACTGGCTTTCCAGCCACCCAGCCTGTCTCTCAACTGCCCTGTGGCTGAAGTCCAGCCTCTTCAAAAGTGGCTGTAAGGGCAGCTGGCTCAGGCTGGCTCAGGCTGGTTCAGGCTGGAGAGGCCACATTAGTCAGTGGAGTCTTCTCTCTTGCCCTGATCCTTAACACTTCAACGTGTGTCTGTGACTATGAAGATGGATTCCTGCCTCTGGTCACAGCTTAGGGTACATCAATGAATATGTTTGAGCCACTCCTGGGTTTGTGAGTCTAGACTTTGGCCTTTCCATAATGTCACGCTTTGACCAGTTGGTATTGGATTTTCAAACTTTAAACTCCAAATGTCAGGGCTGCAGAGATAAGACAGGCAATAAAGTACTTGTCTTACAAGCATGAGGACCTGAGTTGATCCCAAAAACTCACATAAAAAAGTTGGGCATGGCACATGGACTTGACATTCCAGGGAGGCAGCAATAGATGGATCCATGGACCTTTTTGGTCGTCTAGCCTAGACCCTGTCTCCAAAAACAACGATGATGAAACCCAGAGTAGATAGTGTCTGAGGAATGGCAACTAAGTTGGTTCCTTGGTCCTCCACGCAGATGCTCACACACACGAACACACTGATACACACATGTGCACATGAATTCCAAATGTCAATCATTAATTTGTGACTGATTGTCCTTTGGATTCTGCATTTAGATGGAAACCTCAGACACTGCCATGGACATGAGGAAAAGCCTGTAAGTCATTTGTTCATTCCAGAAACATTCTGATAGATTCTTTCTGGAAAGCTCCAGGGTGCTAGAGAGCCCTCTCCTCTGAGTGTTTACAGTCTATACTTCTTCAGGGAGCTCAGTGATGGTTACCTAACAGAGACGCAGGCTCTGAGGGGGCCCTGAGGACGGTTGGGAAAGTGACTTGGCTGTGGTGTTGGCATCCCTTCCCTCCTCACACCTCAGTGTACACCCTCCACATCTGGGCTTCTCCCAGACAGAGAAGACTGTACTCTGGTCAGGATGGAGGCAGCTGGGCCTCTGTGTTTAAGATCAAAATGAAAAAAGCCTGATGTTCTCACCTCTGTTTCTGCGGCCTCTGACCAGAGTTTGTGCAATTTCTGTGATTAATTCATGAGGCAAGCATCAGAGCCGACCCAATTTCCTGGAAATTGTGTTCAAATGGCTGTTGGAATTCAAGTTAATAAAACTTTGGAGGCTAAGGCGAATCTCCTTGCCAATTCTCTCAAGGCTCATTGCCCTGCAGAGCTCCTACATGAACAGGGTTCATGTGCTTAGTAAATAATGCTGGAGAGGATCAGCTAAAACTTCAGGGAACAATGGCTGGAGGCTGTCTAAGGGGAAAACAGTTTAGTCTTAGGTTTCTTTCCACAACACGGAGTAAAGGGTACACTGACAAAGCTCCAACTTGTCCCCCTTTTCTTGGCAAGATATGGGGCAGTTTAGCATCTAGCCTCCCAACTTCCTTGGCTGCGGGTGCCTCCCTAGCTTGGTCCATAGCATGGATCCCATCTGCCTTGGTTGGGCTTTTTATTTGCTGCCTTTTTTCCTCCTGTGGTTCTCTGATAATGTGGCTGGGTATTTTGATCCCAATTAAAGGTGACTTTTATACTTAACTAGTTATGTAAGCTCGGTGCCCTATGACACATGGTGTGCGTTACAGCTTTCACATTCTTGTGCTGTGGTGTTTAGCTGTGAGGGTTGTGTCTGCTAAATGTCATGCTCCAGCCATTCAAATCTTCACTGAAGTTAGTACTAAAGCATGCTGGTGGCAGGGTGGCTCCCGGGAGCCCATTAGAAAGTCCTGCACAGGAGGCGGTGTCAGCCTTACACTTAGGGTCTCCCCACCCCCATCTAGTTGTGTGTTTGTGTACACACAGATAGAGAAAAATGGAGACCAAGCTGCAGAGTGTCTGATGCTCTGTGAGAGGGTATCTTGGTCTTTGCTGAAGAAGGGGAGGGAGAGAGTTTTACCTGCTGGGATTTGACTGAGGGAGAGGAATGGAAGGTCACTTGGGTCCCACGGGAGTCAGTTTCAGCTACTCTCCTTCTTGGTAGCACCATATGCCTCTAAGGGTCTGTGATTAGATGTTCTTGATTAGATGGGAAGGTAGGCTGCAGCTGGCTGGAATGGCTGATGTTAATCCCAGAGTGATGGATAGATCCCACTGTCTTACTCAACAAAATTGAAGTCTCTTCCTGTCATTTCTTTTTGTTGTTATTTGAGACAGGGGTCTGTGTAGCCAGCCTTGAACTTGCTATGTGGTTTAGGAGGAGCTTGAACTCCTGGTCTTCCTGCATCCATTTCACCTAGGATTAGAGGTGTGTATAATCACATCTAATTTGTGTGTGTTGTGGATCAAATCCAGGGCTTTGGATGTGCTAGCCAAGTGCTCTACTAACTGAGCTACATCTCAGCCCTCTTGTTTATTCTTATTTTCTTTAACATTTGATTCATTTCTTTGTGTGTGCACGCATGTGTATGTATGTGTCACGGCACACGTGTGGAAGTCAGAGGGTGATCTTCAGGAATCGAGTCTCTCCTTCCACATTGTAAATCCAGGATTTGAACTCAGGTCATCAGGCTTGGCAACAGGTGCCTTTACTTGCTAAGCCCGCTGCCCAGCCTGTTGTTACTTATTCCTATACATGCATCTATCTATAAGAATGTATATGTGCCAGGTGCTGGTTTAGGTACTGGGCACGGATCCGTCAAAAAGACAGGCAAGAAGCTCTTGTGGTTCCTGTGTTCCAGTGGTAATCAAGCACAAAGTAAAATAAGAAAAAAAGATAATTTCTTTCCAATAAAAGTATCCTAAGGAAAGGGGACAGAGAGCAGCCATACATCCTCTCTTACATTCCCAAGGGTTAGTTTGCTTCTCTGAGGAGTAGCACAGAGGCCTGCTGTGTGTAGAATCAGTCACATGATAGTCTGAAGATGGTCTGTCTAATTCAGTTCCCTGGGAGCTGGAAATGTTCCATCCCACTGTGCCCATTATCACCACATATAGTTGGTGAGTGTTGAAAATGTGGCTAGTGCCATGGAGAAACAGAGTTAAAAAGTGTGTGTGTGTGTGTGTGTGTGTGTGTGTGTGTGTGTGTGTCCAACATGTGCCTGTGTGTGCCTGTGTGGAGGCTGGAGGTCAGTGGAGGATGTCTTTATCCATTCCTCTCCACCTTACTTTTTGAGTGGGCATCTTTTATTGAACCTGGAGCTCACTGATCAGATAGACGGCTGTTCAATAACCCCACGTGTCCCCTGTCTCAGTATCTGGGGTCACAGGTATGCACCACCACACCTAGATTTTTACCTGGGTGCTGGGGATCTGAACTCAGGATCCCATGTTAACATAGTCAGAACCTTGCCCACTGTGAATCTCCCCAGCCCTTGATATTAAAGTTTTATTTAATATTAATGACATCATCAGAAACGTACCTGTGTGGCTCATAGATTTTGTGCTGGACGGCGAAGCACCAGTGGCAAGAGTAGCTTGTACCAGGGTTCTGTGTTGGTCTGCAATGCCAAGGTGAGACAGCGTCCTCTCTCAGCCCCGCCTTGTAGGCGTGACCATTACCGAAACCTCAGTCGGGGTTGGAACTTCCAGGCCAAGGCTGGAATGGCTACCCACTACATCTCCCCCTTTTGTCTAAATAAGAAGCTTCTAACCTAATACAAGACTATAGATAAAGAAACGGTTAGCAAATATTGTCCAGGAGTAATGAGGGATAATGACCTAGATAAGTTGGAACTACAATTAATGCAAACAATATCAAGCAAAAAACACATACTAAAGTCCAGGGGAGTCTAGAGCATGGGTAAGTGGCATGTTACAAAGATCATTCCAAAAGGTGTCCTATCCTAAAGAACCTGAGTCTAATACTTAATATATTCTATCTAAGATATTATACACACACACACACACACACACACACACACACACACACACACACACACTAAGTTGTAACTGCTAGTCTTCAACCTCATCAAAGACCTGAGAAGGAATATAATAATACCTGAGAAATGGGAGAAGGATGCATGTCTTGTTCCTCCTTCCAACAGCAAATCTACAACATGTAATGATCCTCCTGCTCCTGTTCTGTGGGCACCCAGGGCCTACAGAGGAAAAAGACTTAGCTAGATGGGAACTGCATCAAAGAACTAGTTTCCTTTCCTAGGCTAGGCTCATGCCCACGTTGTCTAATTCACCACGTTGGTTTCCTCCACTAGTGGGCTGTGGTAGGCCCTTGTTCATGCAGGATGCCAACACAGTCTTTCTGGAGGCCGGACTGTGCTTTCTGGGAACAAATCTTGAGTTTGTTTTTACTGACACACTGGTTCTTGTACCTGATCTCCACTACTGCTCTCTTAAGGTCATGCTGTATTCCATTTGTATCTTTCTATGCATCCCATAGGCCTGAAACTTCATTTTTTCCCCTTTTCTTTTCTGGAGTAGCACTGTTTCCCATTTATAAAGATGGCATGGCCAACTCTGATTTTTAAAGAGGGACTTGTGTTTAAAGATGCTTTAACTTAATTACTACTTTGTGTTGAAAGGATTAAGTAAGAAAAAGGAAAGAGAGGACAGAGGAGAGAGGAGACTGGAGAGAGGAAGAGAAGAAGAGGGGCTGCTGTATTTCTTAGCAAACAATTGGGCTATTCTAGGTGCTCCTGGCTTCTCCCAGGCACACACTTCAGCTCTGCTCCGGCCTGTTTCCCCGTCTCCGGGGGCAGTGGCAGCTCCAGCTCTGCTCATGCTCAGAAGCAGAAAGGGATTCTGCTTCTGCAAGCCTCCCAAGAGAAAACAGAGAGAAGGGAGCCAATCCTGGCTTGGTGTGCTGAGGATTAGAGGGGCCCTGCTACAGAGCCTCTAATCCCGGGCTGGCCTGCATCCGTCTTTGGTTACTGTTCTCCTCATACTTGCATAATCAGAAGAAAAACATTTACCCAATACTGCCCTGACAGTTATCTTTAACTGAGCAAAGTGGATGAAAATGTTCAACTGGAGACATAGCTAAGTTTGCTGCCGCCGTGGTTGAGTGTTGCCCTGACTTCTGCCCTTGGTCCTAGGTGACTGTCAAAAAGAACCCAGGCCAATGGTGACGTTGGTTCTGTGAGGTGAGGAAACATGAGGGGAGAGTGCGGAGGCTGCAGGTAGCTGATGACCTTGACCTCTTATGTAAAGAAGTCTGAGGTTGTACCATTACGCTGATATCTTCTGCCTCCTTTTGCAGTGAGCCTTCCTAGTCATTAGTGTGAGAACCATCTAAATCGTATGCTGAGAATGACCTTCATGTGAGACCAGCATACCAGTGTCTCCCTTGGACACTCACTTCTACACTTGCCTTGTCCTTAACTTTCAGGATGTAGTTCTTAAGGAGTGCCTGTTGTGATGACGGAACCAACTCAGACACCTTCCTCCAGGGACTCCTTTGGAGGCTCTGTTAGCCAGATGGGATGGAGCAGTATTAGCCTAACTAGACCATTTGTGCTGTAAAAATATTTTAATTGAAAAAAAAAATTGTAAAGGAAAATCTAGAAGTTTTTTCATTGGAGAAAGGAGAGAGGAATCACCAAAAACTCCACCATTTAATCTTTACTCTTTGATAAATTCTCTAAAAGTGATTCAAACTAAATGCATTATGTAAGTGTGTGTGAGTTATTGAATCTAACATATATTTTTATATTTTGTATGGTGGCTTTTTTATGTGAAAAAGAGTAAGATGAGAATAATTTCCACACATTTAAATGTCTGCATTGTATCCTTAAGTTCCTGTGGACTGGACACTTGGGTGTTTTGAACAAGGATCTTGGCGATTTGGTGGAGGTCACACAGGGAGTAGGTATCAAACTGGGCCTAGCCCATTTCTTATGTCACCAAGGTGACCACACAACATTATATTCACTGGTCTCAACCTCCTCCACATGGGCTCGGTTACTACTTCTCTATAACTCACTGCAGGACGTGTCCCCAGGGCTAAAGGCAAAATCATTCTCTTCTATCACAGCAGCCGGAGAGACCCAGAACACCACAGGGAACCGCAGTATTTATGTGGGCCAGTCAGTGTAAAGCACTTGCCTAGTGCAAAGAGTGTTCATAGTCTTACGATGTGAAAATGAAGGGAGTAGGGAACAGGTAGCATGACATCATGCACACCACATTCCACATTGCCCATGGTTCTCTCCTCTCACTTTGCATGGTACAGTGCTGTTACTCAGTATTTCATTAAACTGCATTTCAGTGTGCAACGCCGCATGTGGTGTCTTGGCCTCGGGGTATGCGGTAGGACCATATAACTAGAAAGGCTTATTCAAAGCATGGAATTTCCTTCTGTTAGGACTTACTCCAGGACATAGATCAGGACAAACCCTGTGGTAGTCAAGTTACATTCAGTGTATCACGATATGGCCCTCACTGTGGCAGACACCCACAGTGCTGTCAGGATGATGATACAAGATGTCACAGGATGACTTCTACCATGATCCTGGAGGTGAGGTGGGTCCTTGTTCCCCTCTCCTGTGGTTAGCCTGCTCCACTGACTTTTCCCTGAAAAGTCCCCTTGAGGACAGATGGGGACAGAGTTGTTGTTTCCTGCTTAGGGAGATGAACTGCATGGTAAAGTGCTTTTCAGTGACAACCTTATCCCAAGGAACTTGAGAAGGGTGTGATGTGAGGTCACCATTGCTTTGGAAAACCTAAGTCAATGAGGGACCTGAGGCCTGGGCAGAAATGTGGCCAGTTCTTATAGGTCCCGATCTGGGACTAATGTCCTTAGGTATCTGGGGCTGAGTTAGCATCTGAGAGCCAAGCAAGCCTGGAGCAGCTTGTGAGCTATGACTAAATTAGGAAAAGGTGCTTCCAGGCTCCTCTGGGAGCTCAACGAGGTGGTGGGGGTGGGGTAGGGTAGTGGGGGTGGTGTCTGGTGCACAGCTGGATACAAGCTGTTCAGATGCACATGGCCAGCTTTTGCTCATTTTGTCGGCCTTAGAAGCATCATTTGGCGGGTTCAGTCCATTCCTGGCAGCAGGGTGAGCCCCTGTTGTTCACACCCCTGTGGCTGGTAAAGACAGGAACCGATCTTCATCATCCCCCAACGGCCTAAGAAAATGAAGAGAGCTCAGTAAATACCATGTTGTAAGCTCTTTGAGAGATTTTCATCTAAAGAAGCAGATCCTGCTATTTGCTTTGGGAGGGGATTATAATGAATGCTGGATCCCATGGCTGAACATCAGACCAACAGGAATGATGGTCCTATCTTAACCCGGCAGTGTACTACAGGTTTTAATTCCACAAATCACTTGATGGTGTGCTGGGGGATATCTTTCGGTAGTCTGTGAATATATGTTGTTTCCATTGGTTAATAAATAAGCTGCTTTGGCCTATGTCAAGGCAGCTTAGAGGCAGGTGGGGAAATCCAAGGAGAGAGACAGGAAAGGAAAGAGGGTGTCACGTGTTTCCTTTCCTGCTTCCTGCTTCCTACTTCCTGGCATGATCAGACTCTGGACGCCTGGGAATTGAACCCTGTTCCTCTGAAACATTAGTTAGTCCTCTTAACTGCTGAGCTCTCTGTCTCTGTCTCTGTCTCTCTGTCTCTCTGTCTCTCTCTCTCTCTAAATGGGTAGCAGAATTTATTAGGATATAAATTGAGGAAATACAGAATGGAGTAGACAGCTGAAGTTGTCCTCTGATCTGACCAGGAGTGAATCCACCTCGAAGGCAGGGGCATGGAGAAGGGGCATGTGACCCTTTTCCAACTCCTTATAAGAGGTCACAGACAAGCACCACCCTCCTTTGGGCTGTGTAGCCTAAGGTCATGGGCAGAGCAAATACCACTACAGTGGTGTAGCTTGATTTGATGGTTTAAATGTGAGATTTTTGAAAGAGAAATTAAAATTGGCAAGAGAAAGTGGTTCCTGGAAAGAAAAGCAGGTTTATAAGTAATTAAACCTCCTCTGACTGCACGGTCTCAGGACTGTCTTTCCAGGGAGGGATTTTGGGGGTTTTAGGAGGTAGGTTGTGTCTTAGCCTGAGAGCAGTCTCCTCACCACCAGCACTACTGATATTTTGGATGTCCCTGGTGGGTACCACCTCTTACCACTTTTCCTGCTCCCAGTTCTGACAAAATGTATCTGCAGTCTCTGTAGAAGGGGACATCATGGTCACCTCCAGCCACTGCCTAGAGCAAAGGAGAATCCATTTTTCTTGTTGCAAGGCATTGAGTTACATTGAGTTCCTATGTGCACGGGAGGCAGCAGGCCTTCTCATCATATCCAGTTAGACAAAACTTAGCAGGAAAGTCCGGAGAGTTGGGGTTTGCTGGCTGAGTCAGTGTGTTGGTCTTTCTGAGTTATCTTTAGGACTAAATTGTCATCTGTGAATCTAAAATGTAAAAAAGTAGACAGAGAGACCAAAACAAATCATCAGCAGTAACAACGACAGAAAAATAGGGATGTGAACCAGGCCGGGAGGCTTTGGAATTTCCTTAAAAATGCAGGGCAGGATTAGCCTAAGATTGCCTCCTTGAGGCTGTCTCAGGAGACCTGCATAGAGCTGGCCTGGGTGTCGATATGTGAAGAGGCTGAGAACATGTGGCGTAAACGTAGACTGATATTGTTTGCCATTTACACTCAGTGTGTGTAATGCGGTAGGAATGGCTCTCGGCGGCATGTGACTCCTTGCAGACGGTAGGCAGTGCCTGGGACTTTCTCTTTCGCTGGTTCGCTTGCTCATATCCCACCCGCCCCCCCTCTCTGCCCCTTCCCAGGCTCCTGAGAGTTTAAGTGGATAGATTGGCATGCAGAAAGCTGGTAGAATGTTGTTGGAATTTTCTAGGGAGGTACATGTGCGACACCCAAAATGACTCCCAGCTTCGGTGGCCGCAGGTCAGCCCCTCATGCCAGGTGCCCTGGTCTGTTTCTGAAAGGTAAGGTCGCATGACATCACTTTACCTTTCCCCAGCCCAAGGGGGGACCGTCAAGGGGCTTTGTTTTATCTTCTGGTCCAGGCGGCGCTTCGGACCATGTTCTTGGCGCAAAGCGTTTGTGCATGAGTATGCGATTTGTTGGTATCTCCACCTCCTCTTGTTTAAAAGAATTTTAATAAATTATTCCCAAGGGCAATTTAACATGTGACCTAAAACAGCACCTCATGACCCCAGTGAAATCAGCAATCTCCATGTCAGTAAGTCTAGATGCAGCTCTCGGAATCGGATTGCGTTCTCATCAGATCTGAAAGACTGAAAGCGGATGCGTTCAGAACCCCGAAACCTTAGGAGCGCTGGGGAGCCCTTCAGGCTGAGGTGCCCGGGGCTTATGGATGGCACTTTTCAGCGATGGAATATGAACATAGAGGTGTTTGAAGTGTTTGGTATCAGTTGAGTTCGGACTCAGACCCATTCCTACCCGGGAGGGAGTGCCATGATAACAGTTTAGAAGCTGAGGATCTTCACCACCAGATATAAACTTCTTTCAGGTGGTTTTAAGCACCCCTGAAGTTGGCCCCAAGAGGAATTTTAGCAACCCTCAAAGAAAGTTAAAAAAAATTAAACAAAACGATATTAAAAGTCTCCAAATAAACAAGTGAGTGCTTAAACTTAGGCAGTGAGGTTCCAAGACATATTTGGACATGGGTGCAATGATCTATTAGGCCCCAGCACTACCAACCATGACTCACCTTATTTTTTTAACTGATGTAATTAAAAGTAACTTCAGCGCCCCAGTAGAGAAATACTGACTTTCTGCTTGAAAGTGTGTGACAGCAGGTCTACACTCATGAAACGGCATGTCATCCCTTGTACCATGGGATTTTTTGAACCTTAACGAAACCAAACAAACCATTATTTAGCTTTGCTACTGGTTTCTGCCTTAAATGCATTAGAATCTTATTTTTTTTCCCTCCTCCTTCTTTACTCCAACCCCCCCCCCCTTTTTTTTGCAAAGATATCAGAAAGTCGAACAGGGAGAGCTGATATTTTTCACACACTTGCCCCTCCCCCCACATGCGCATACCAACAGCTGTCGTATGATTTTGTGGAATATGATATTTTGAACGAAATGACTTCCTTACTTTCCATAGTAATATAATAATCAATTTCACCATAGATGGCTGTGTACATGTCAAGCGTGGGCTGCTCCTAATTAGCAATGCATGGGGTGGAGGGCAGGGAGCTGGATGCAGTTTCAAGTTAAAAAAAAAAAAAAATCAGCCTTCAAGTTTTATCCTCATAGGGATCAGACAGAGCAGTTTTCAATCTGCTTAGATCTTAAAATATAGGATTAGTTCGCGTTGTTCTGAGAAAATACTGTGAATAACATGTGTAAATGTAACAGAGATGGGCATGTCTCTAACTGCTGGCGCTTCGCTTTTTATCTGCTCTCTGTGTAACTTTCATAAGGCCATAGCTCTGTCTAATGAGATAGAGGCTGACACTAGAGGTGACC
Source organism: Onychomys torridus (assembly GCF_903995425.1). NCBI lineage: Eukaryota > Metazoa > Chordata > Mammalia > Rodentia > Cricetidae > Onychomys > Onychomys torridus. Next base: position 172,931,297 of record NC_050443.1, read on the forward strand.
TAATATTCTGAGCCTTGGAAGGTACCTGGATTTATGTGGGCAAGGGTTGGAAAGGTATATGCTTTAAGCTACACAAACTTCTATTCACTTTGGGAACCATATACTTTCTCAATAAACAGTTACATAGTTTATTATTCAGGTTATGACCTTATGTTCTCATTGAGTCTGAAGAATTTAAAGGAATTAAGCCACATATGTATTCCTGACACTTACCCGATACTTCGCCACGAACAGCCGGTTGTGCTGAGATCTGCATCTCCGTCTTTAGAGACAACCAGAGCGCCTCATCAGTTGTTTCTAATCTGCACTGTGCCTGCCGTGTGGGCAGCTGGAAGTCTGAAAGACTTTAGACTATGGAGGATGTCTTTTAAGTGCTTCTAACTCAGTCCCTGCTTCGTGGTAGTACCCTAGACAACTAACACACAGTGCTGGGTCTCAGGATAATAAAAATCTTTGAGGTGAGACCCAAGAGTCATTATTTTCAAGAGTCCCTGATTCTAAAAGTGCCACCAAGTTTGAAATCTTGAGATGTGACAACTTTAGGAAAACCTCCTCTTTTCTTTTGTTTTGGGTTTTTTTGTTTTTTTTAGGCAAAGCCTCGCTGTATAGCTCAGGCTAAGCCTAGAATTCTGGATCTAGCCCAGGCTGTCTTCAATTCATGGTCCTTCTTCAGCCACCTGCTGGCTGGAGTCACAGGCTTTTGCCATCATGCCTGATTTGTATGCTTCGTTTTTTAGACTAGGCCCTCTAGGATGTATATGAAATCGGACTTTAAGGTATATGCATAGTATTGATGGTATTCAGCTGAAGAGGCTGGCCTCTCTGCTCTCTAGTGTTCTCGGTGTGGTGAGGCTGACCATGCAGAGCTATCTATGCCTGTCAGCTCAGTGAAGTAACTTTAGGTTCACTCCTCTGTGAGGGTTTTTATTCTGAAAGCCAGAGGTTGACAGGGTTCCACTGAGCCTCACAAAGGAGGTCTTCAGGAGATTAATCGCATGCATCCCTGGAGATTACTTTTGCAGTGCCTGAAATTTGTAGAAAGTAAACCCCTTTCTAGGTGTGCTGGGTGTTTAGTAGGTAGAAGCGGCTCATTAAAGACAGAGGTGTGACTGAATTTCCCATCCCTCACCATATTCTTAGAATAAAAAAGTATTTCTTAAGCTATTCCAGCTCAGTGTTCTCAAGACACAGTATTAGTATCACCTGGACTTGTTAGGGATGCTGATTTCCAGGCCTGCCAAAGGCCTCCTGAGTCAGAAGCTTATTGGTGAAATTATTAAGGCCACTCCACATAGTTAAAAGGAGGTTTATTTTGTGAGGTAACTTACAAATGAAGGGATAGGTAAGTTGCAGGGTCTGGGAAAGGTATGGCGCAGTCTGGCGGAGTTCTCTGGAGAACTCTGTTCGGTCTACCTCCAGCGCCCAGGGTCCCAGAACCAAGAGAAACCTCTCCTCTCGATCCTGGGTCTTCCGCTTCTTCCTCTGCCCCGCCTTGTGGGCGTGACTATTACTGAAGCCTCAATGGGGGTTGGAACTTCCAGGCCAATGCTGGGATGGCTACCCACTACAGAAGCTGGGCACACAGCACCGAGCACCCAGCACCTGTATCCTGAGTTCTCCTGGTGCTTGGCAGAATTTGAGAACCACTGCTGTCATGTCCCTTGTCCGTCTACAGTCACACAGCTACAGGGAGGTTAAATGCTTTTTCCAGATGCTACCCAGAGCTAAGGGACCAGTAGGTGCCAGAACCTGAGATCCCTGTTCTTACATCATTCTATGCACCATGGTCACGCCAACATTTTTGTGTGTCATAAATGACTACTTTAAGAGATATCATCCTAAAATCAGAAGGCACAAAGAAACACCAAATGTCTCATCTGACTCTCATTTTACAGAGGAGATGATCAAGATCTCCATTGAAAATGACCTTAATAAGATGTACAGTTATCAGCTGGGTGTGGTGGTACACACCTTTAATTGCAGCCCTCAGGAGGCAGAGGCAGGTGAAGCTCTGTGAATTCGAGGCCAGTTTGGTCTATGTAGTGAGTTCCAGAACAGCCAAGACTATGTAGTGAGACCCCACCCAACCTCAAAAACAAAACAAATGAAAAAGACAGTTCAGTGCCAGAGCTTGTATCGCGAGTCTATTTACAGCCCAAACGGTGCCCTTTGCTCAGCCTGTCCCTCTTCTTCAGTTTTGTATAGATTCCTACCTAGTCCTTAGTTTTACATACATCAGTTAAAGTTTCCAGGTTAGACAGTTCTAGGACAAGATCAGCTAGTTTGAGAATTTTCAAATTAATCTAAAATTTTGTTTTAGTTTAAAATGAGCTTGACTCGGGTGGCAGTGGCGTACACCTTTAATCCCAGCATGTGGGAAGCAGAGCCAGGTGGATCTCTGTGAGTTCAAGGCCAGCCTGGTCTACAGAGCAAGATCCAGGACAGGCACCAAAACTACACAGAGAAACCCTGTCTCAAAAAAATTAAAAAAGGGGGGGGGGCGGACTTCATAACTGTCTCGTATATTCACACAGAAAGTTCCAGCAGTGTCCACTGCTGCAAAGAGAGCTCAGAGAACATGGGACCCTTCCTGGGCACAAGTTTCATCTCCGAGTCATGTGAACTACACACAACTTCTTCAATCCTATGCTGAAGTGGCGTTTTCTTCAGATTTAGTTAAAAGGAAAAATATGACAACAATTTGTTAGTTGAATATTTTAGAATTTTATACTTGATGTAGTTGGTGGTATTAACATAGTTTTGACAGTGTTCAAAGACTGAATCTAATCCAAATTCTCTTCAGAGACTCATTTTTCAAAGCTTTCTACCAACATACACACATGAGCTATTTAGTTAGAAAAATGAATTAAGAATGTGATTCACAACTGTTGTCTGTGTATACACACATGGAACAGTATGTCCACGGAAAAGAAATGGTGATTGGTTCTACATTTCTACCTGTTGCCAGGTGCTCCACCACAGAATGCGTCATGAAATATTTGCTTTCAAATGATCATGGGGTAACGGGGGAACCCAGACAACTGATTTAGTGTTCAGCTTTGTGAGAGGATGGAAAAGGAATGGAGAGTGGCGGGCCTTCTGGAGCACTGTGTGGGAAGTGAGAGCAGCCTAGCTGGACAGGTAGGCTTCATTTTGAAGAAGAGTACTTCTCCAGTGGGATGAGGAGATGGATTCGAGCACACAGCAACGTGGACAGCTTTGTGCACATTGAATTCTACTGGAGCAGCATTGCCTAGAAACCCCGACATTTAACTCACATTTATGCATGAACATGAACAATTTGGCTTTGAGTTTTACACTATAGAATCAAGAAGCTTGTTTCTCCTCTTGGGGTCTCAGCCGCCCTTCAGGAAAGTGTCTCAGCCGAGAGATCATTGTATCTTATGTTTCTGAGAAAAATGGAATAAATGTCCCCTAGTCCTAGGGGTTAAGACAGTTTCTTAGATTTTAATCTTCATAAGACAAGTGAAATTCTGCCTGAAAAACTGCGTCTCAGACAAACCAGTTCCAGCCCTGAGACGTCTGAGCACATTTCACTCTGAAAGCCCAGGGCAGGCTGGACAGATCTTCACAGAGGGGATTATATAAGGAGACACTGGGCATTTGGCTCACTAACCTTCTGATGGAGTTAAGGAAACTGCTGTGCTGGACTGCTTGTCCCAGATAAAAAGGGTAAAGTACATTAAATAATGTCATACAGCCTGCCCGCAACACAGTCATCTGAACCAGGCCTTGTGCAGATGTTACAATGGATTCTTTAAAGGTCTTCCCAGGATCTCAGCAGCAGCTAGTTTGTGAGAATGATGGTAGACGTAGTATGGATGATCTCGGGCAGTCGGTGCAGCGGCGAGCATTGTTGTCGTGTGACAGATGAGGAAATCGAGCCTCATAGTCATCGGGTTTCAGAGGTGGAAGGATCTCAGAGGCCCTTTCCTTTTATCCAGATTTCTCATTAAAAAAATAATAATAAAAATAAAAAAAACCTGAGACTCAGGGAAGTAGACTGACCCACAGACCACAGGGAAAGAATCTTGGCCTTAGGACCAGGTCTGGGCTGTCTGATGTTTCTTACTAATTTTTCACACCATTATGGCTATGCTCAATCCTGAAAGAAACTTAGAATGTATGTGTTTTCTAGAGAAATTTTGTTGAGACTAGTCCTACATGTTGTTTTATGAACACATACATGTTTATACTTTTATATGTAGACAGATTCAAGCATAAACTGGTAGACATACAAACCACCCATAATTGTCTTTGGGGAGATGAGGACAGGACTGGACTGGGCAGCATCTTGAAGGGGATGCTTCAATATATATTAGGGAATTAGACAAGGTCTCACTATGTAGCCTGGGCTGGCCCCAAACTATCCATCTTATAGCCTCTGATGTGCTGAGATAGCAGGTATGTGCTGCCCAACTTGGCCGTGTTTACTTATGTTTCTTTCATTAAAAACATTTACCTAAGTACAAATGGCATAATAGCGTCATTGTTCATGGAGGGTAGACAATGGATTTATTAGGTTCCTGCTACTTTTCTATTTCTAAAATTCACAGTGAATTCACATGAATATTAAATAAATCCCTCTCTTTAATAATTTTAATTTATAAGCCAGGCATGATGTTCTAGGACAGCCAAGACTACATTGGGAGACCTTATTTCAAAAAACCAAAATAATAATAGTAATGTAATAATAATAATAATAATAATAATAATAATAAATTCTTTCTTTATTTTTTAAGATAGGGTCTCATTATGTAGCCCTTGCTGGCCTGGAATTGATTATATAGATGAGGCTGGCTTCAAACTCACAGAGATTCTCCTGCCTTTGCCTACTGAGTGCTGGAATTAGAGGAGTGTGCCACCACTCCTGGTTCATAATTTTATAAAATAAAATGTATTTTAAAAGAAAGAAAAATGAGTAGCTGGGGGAGCAGCTCAGTGATACACACATCTCACCCATGTCCACAAAACTTCAAGACAAACTCTTAAAAGAGAAAATGATAGAGGTGTGGAAGAAAGAAAAAGACTAGTATATTTTTCAGTGGTGATGTTGGCCTGAATTCTCACATACTTTGGCATGTCCAACCTGGCCCTTGTAGACCACATGCAATCCCAAGGTAGCTGTGGATGGAACCCAGCACACGTGTAGATAACAGTATCAAGTCTATCATGTCACCATGTCAAAAGATTGGACACCCCTGGAAGTCTGTCTTGTGTGGTACTGGGAGAGTATGCTATTTTCTCTGCATGCATGGCATATCATTTCTCTGTATACATGCTGACTCCTGATTGCTCCAGGAGGAAAGGCAGTCCCCCACCTTGTCAGTTACAAAACCACTAGGTCCCTTTTGTAGACTCCGCGGTCTTAGAGTTATGGCAAAGGACCGCAGAAGCTGGAGACTGATGCATTAATGATGCAGTAGAGGGAAAAAGGGCCAAAAGCATACTCTTAGACGCTCCTTTATCGTACGCGAAGAAAACATGCCACTGAGTTAAAGACCTCTAGTTAAGTCCATTATTCTGTGGATTACCTGAAGGTGCTCACCATTTCTTCCTGTTTGTTCTTTTATTTTGGATATTGAGTTTGAAGCCAGCCTCATCTATATAATCAATTCCAGGCCAGCAAGGGCTACATAATGAGACCCTATCTTAAAAAATAAAGAAAGAATTTATTATTATTATTATTATTATTATTATTATTACATTACTATTATTATTTTGGTCCACAAAACTTCAAGACAAACTCACCCTCATGTCATGGGGTTCCAGCCATGGCTCTTCCTACCAGGGGTATTGCTGGGGTTGACTTATGTGTTTCACCAGCTTCCCTGGCTTTTCTGCTTTCTCTCCTCTGTTGACCAAGTGGGTTATGACCAGGAGACGGTCTCCAAGGCTCCTTCTTGCTCTTCAAATCTATGGTATTTAGCTAGAATTTTGAATTTGCAGCCTGGACAGGACCAGGATTGTCATTACTGGCATGTTTGTAACCTGGCATTTAGGGACCTCCCTGTGTGCTGCATAATATGATCCAGTTTCTGAGAGCATTGCAGTAGTTAAGTCTCCCCTCCCCTTTCTTAATTAACATGCAGTTATTCCATTTGTTACGGCAGCTTGCGTAGAGTATTTCAGTCAAAGCAGACAGTGAGCACTGACCCAATTGGGTGCACTTAGCCTTTCCATCTCCCTTAGCATTTCTTTATATTTGGAACCTTTAGGCTCTTCTTGTCTGGTTCTCCTTCAAATATATAATTGGTAAGTTGTGAATTGCAGCATTGTAGAAAAATAGGGGACGTTTCATGAATTTTTGTGGCATTTTATACCTGGAGGGCTTTGTTGAGCTTTTCTGTACCCATCAAAATTTTGGATATGTGGTCAAATGGAACTATGGAACTGAAGAAATGAAGATCTGAGAGGTATTTAGTTTCCAGGAGAGAGCAGAGACCTGAGCCCTTCATTGCAAATAATTGGCTCTGGCTCCTCTCTAAGGAGCGTACATATGTGGACAATATCCTCCTGCTTGGCCACTGCTCTTCTCATCTGGATCATAATTTATATCTTAGTGCAGAAAAAAGAAAGGGCATACTCATTACAGAGTCCAGAAAAGAAACTGGGTTGAAACTCAGAGAGGATTGAAATCCTGAATTGTTCTCTGGGAAGCCATCATGTGAACGAAGTTGGTTTTGTTGTTTGGGTACCAACATACTTTTGGCTTCTGCTGCTGGGTAGCTGGACATCACCAGGGAAGAGCCTGTGGTGGAGCTGTACACAGTCACAGCGTGTTCCTTCAGCTGAGTCCTTGTTAATCAACAGTCCTGCCAATCTAACGTTGCCTGGCTTGGTTCACCCGACCACTGCTGCTGTTATCTCTGCAGCTTGGGCCCCACCCTCCCCCTGCCACCCTTCCCCTGCCACCCTCCCCCTGCTTTTTCCCCTCCAGCAGCTGCCCACCCCTTGCCTTCTATTTCTCGTCTCTCCACATTTATATCTCTACATTCTTAGCTTCCTTCTCTGTCTGTAAGGAAGATTCATCTTTGTTGGCAGAGCTCCCATGCTGCCTGTTCTGAGGGTGACAATGATAAGGATAATATTGGCAGTAATAATACAATGGCAGAAATAATAATAGCTGTGGTCACTTGCTGTGTGGTAGGAATTGTGCTAAATATTTTGCACACCCATCCACTCTCATAGCAAGCCTGCAACTTGGGAACACCTGTCTTCCCTTTAATGATGAGGACCCCAGGCCTTAGAGAAGCTGGGTATTGCCACAGAGACACTAGCTTATAAGAGGTAAAATTGGAATTCATACACAGTATGGTACTAACTCTCAAACCTGTATTTGCCTCTGAGCAAAGCCCCTCCTCACCATTGTGACAAAATCACATTGATACGATGGGCATTTCATTGATATGACTGAACCAATGAGTTAATTTATTTTACTCTGCCCCTTAGTGGCAATGAGAGTCTCCAAAGACATGATACTTCTCATGCAGAGGACTGTTTCCTAAAAGGAAGGTGTTCCTATTCACTGGAAAATGTCCTCCCCAAGAATGTTCTGCAGCATGTTACAATGATGTGGGACTTGGCAGTTTCCAGAGCACACAGAGAACACTTTACCTTTGTGGTCCTTAAATGAGAAAAGTGTAACTTTTTTTAATAAATAGGAGGCTGAGGCAGGAGCATCACTGCAAATTAGAATGTAATCTAGTCTTCATAGCCAGCACCAAGCCAACCAGGCTACTGACTAGACCCTGCCTATAACTAACTACATGAACAGGTGCATTGAGGTACAGGGACGCGAGCCTTTTCCTTTCTCACTGTCACATAGCTGATGAGAGGTAGGTTGAGACCAGGACCCATGATGCCTGACCCCTTTCTGCAGCCAGACCCCACCTTCTAACAACCCTCTTAGCTATGAGCTGAGTCAACGGATCCATTGATTCATCAGCTGATGAGGTTAGCACTCTCATGATCCAATCACCCCCCAACAGTGCCACCAGCAGGGACTGCTTGAGTTCCCTTAGGGGTACTCCTTATCTAAAGCCCATCACAAATGTTTCACACAAAGTCAGTTTACAGTGCTGCAAAAATGATATGTCATGTGTTGAAGGTGTCATAGTTGATAACCACAGAAGTGTTTTTGCTGGTCATGGGAACGTCAATGTGTCCAGAGCTGAATGAATCCCCAAGCCTGTAAAGGAGTACTCCAGATCACATTCCACCTTGTGAGGGCATCTCCTCCCAAATCCCATTTTCAGTGGGTGGGACTGTGACTATGTTGTGAATGGAGGAGCATTCTGTTTTCAGAAACCCCCAGAAGTGGCCTCTGCTTGGCAGGTACTCATAGCAAAGTTATTATCCAGGTTTCCCTGAAGTGATATGCTAGTTCTGACCAATAGTCCTTGTGTTTAGTCCCTTCCACAGAAGACACTGGTGGAGGCCAGAGAGCCCTGAGTCAGTGTGGGCCTTGGAGAAGAGCTGAAGCCAGTTAAGTGCGGATCATTTCAGCAGGGTAGTCTTTAACATTGTTGTTGCTGAGGTAGGACCTTGCTGTGCAGCCCAAGGCTGATTCTGAATTCCTAGGATTCACTTGCTTTAGTCATCCAAGTTCTGGGATTACAGAGGCATGCCACCACATTCAGTTTGTAACATGAATGGATGTTGGTTTTATTTTTATTTATGTGCATGGTGTGTGTGTGTGTGTGTGTGTGTGTGTGTGTGTGTGTGTGTGTGTTTACCAGAAGAGGGTGTGGAATCCCCAGGTGTTAGTTATAGGTAGTTTTGAGCTGCCTGACTCAGGTGCTGGTAGCTGAACAGCAGTCCTTTGTAAAAGTGGCAAACACTTAGCTGCTGAGCCATCTCTCCAGACGCAAAACTATTTCTGTTAAACAAGCTAAGGCACTGTAGGGGAGAGTCCAGAGCAGACCTGGGCACAGTGGGCTCAGGGGGCTTCCCGGAATCTTCCGCTGCTGCTTTGACCCCATTTCAGTGTTGCTGCCCTCTGGGCTGGCTTTGTTCTCTACCAGCCTTTCTTTAAGTGATGGCTTAACAGCTAGCTTAGCAACTGGGCATGACCATGAGTCTCCGTCCTGACATCATTAACAAACTATCAGTGAGTGTCCTTGCAGCTGTGTTACCAGGGCAATGTGACACTGTGATCACCCCAGCCTGAGACACCACGTTGGCTGGGCACTGTGACTTCTGTCACAGATAAAAATCTTAAGGGTCAAAATGTTAAGCAACACTCCCCAACCTCACATCCCCTAACAGGCAGATGGAACCTGGGTCCCTGACCACAGCTGAGCCTCCCTCACCTGTCACACACTGCTGACATGTCTCCACACCTGTCACTGGGTGAACAAACTCAGCTTGTAAGTCTTCGTGCAGACTCAAGGGGAAAGCCCTTTGGTGGGTCTTTTCTTTCCCTGGTTAAATTTCTTGAAAGTGCAATGTTAACCTGTCCTGCCCTGTGTTTCCTCAGTCAGAGTGTATCATGCCCTTCACTGCCATCTCAGAAGGTCTTGTCTTTCTCCACCTTTATTTGTCCTTACCTGCAAGGTTTGCATAGCTCACAGCAGATGCCTGATCCACATGGGCTGAAGGAACAAAGTTCCATGGACATATCAGGTCCTGTGTGTCATTGACATTCTCCTTTTGGAGCAGGATGGAGATTTCCAGCACTCCAATCCCCCCTCCCCAACTCTCATGTATATTATATTTGTGTTTTGAAACAGGGTCTCTAGATATAGCCCCGGTTAACCTAGAAAAGCCATATAGATCAGGCTGGCCTAAAATTTAACAATGATCTTCCTTTGCCTTTCCAGCGCTAGGATTATGGGCATGTGCCACTACACCTGCATGCAACCCATTTCTTCTGGCCAAAGGGTGAGGTGTCATTGCATTTGCTTGGACGATTAGCTGGATAATAGTCATACTCTTCTGGTGGGAACAAGAGATTGTCCATCCTTTCCTCATGGTACAATGGAACCTCTCAAGGCAGGTTTCCTTCCACATCTCTTAACCTTTCAGCATTATGAAGTTAGCTAGTTTGCCTTTATGTAATATTTTAGTTTGGAAACTCTTTAGGGAAACACTACTTTAATTGATTTTTTTCTAAACTGACCACTAGAGTTTTAAAGCTAACTATACGCTGTAAATTCTTTGCAACAATTAGTGGCTCGGGGATAAAACCTTAGGCTGCAGGCTGTGGAGCCCTGCCAAGTCTCTTGGTAAATCAGAGCCTGTACAGTTAGCTGCTGCTTCCGTGAGAGGGGACCAGACTCAGGGAGGGCATCTAATGGGCATTGTCACTGGGTGAGTTGCATGTGAACCACTGTGCCGTTCTCTGGACTGTCCAGATTCCACTTCCGCTGAGATGGCTGCAAACCACACAGCCACACATGGTGTAGGCATCGAATCCTGTGCCACCCACTCTCCAGACAGGAGTGGCCTTGTGGCCATTGCTTCTGGAGAATAGGGGACAGGAGAAGATCAGCTAGCTAGGCATGGTGGCACACACCTTTAATCCCAGCATTGGGGGAGGGCAGAGGCAGGAGGATCTCTGTGAGTTCAAGTCTAGTCTGGTCTACATCATGAGCTCCAGCACAGCCTGTACTATGTAGAGATCCTGTCTCAAAGAAAGAGAAAAAGAAAGGAAGTACCAGCATCCTTGTATTTACCCAGTTCCTAGTAGGTGCCTTGCATGTGTCACATGTGGAAAGTATAATGTGCCCTCTGAGTGAAGGGGTGAATCATAAATCGGTATGGGTAAACATTCAAGGGTGAGGGCAATTCTAAGCTTTCCCTGTTTGCCTCTGTTCTGAGTGAAATGAGCTGGCTTTAAAGGATACTTTGTGTTGGGGTGCACTGTGTAGCACATGTTGGTTGGAGAAAGAAGGCACACTCCAAGATGAAACTTTAAGGCCATTGTGGCAGCAGGAAAAAGCTAGCCTCTCTGATGGACTGAACCCCCAGCCATACAAAGGTGTATTTATTGATTGTTACACAAAGTATTTCCTCCTACCAAGGTCCTTAATCTAATTTACTTGTCTTACTGTAGGAGAGCATCACATGCCCCCATGACTTTAGTCCTTTGTTATGTATGTTTGCAATACACAATAAGACAAGAACCTTGGGTGTGCCTGAGGCACTTGTGACCAAAGTCATAGGATGGCTGCAACACCCTTCAGTAAAACAATTCTACAAATCATGGGAAAACAATCACTGTTTTCCACAAAGATTCTTCAAGGTCAAAGTACTTCTGATAAACAGCTGTTCATTCTAATATCTACCCCCCCACTCCCACTCCAATATAGTGACTCTGCTAAATTCCTACAGCACTTCTGGGGGAGTCAGTTTGTAGCCTTAACTTCCCAGGCTCTTGGGTTGACCTCTCATGTTATCTGTGCTACCCAGGCTCCTAGCAAGATCTGTTCATGCCCACAAGGTCCAGTCAATCCTCGGCCACCTCAGCTTCTCTAAACAGAATCACCCTTAGTGTCTGGGTGGCTTGGGAAACTGTATTTGTTTCCTGTTGCTGTTGCAACAAAGTACCACAAATTTGATAGTGTATGGCAATTGGGATTTATTACATTTCCAGAATCAGATTCTAAGATCAGCCTCAGTAGGTCTAAAGTCAGAGTATGGCCGGGCTGCCCTCTGCCCAGGCTCTTCAGGAACATCCTTTCCCTTTCTTTTTTGAGTTTCTAGAGGCTGCCTGCACTGTTGGCAGTCTCCCCCTTCACTTCCAGTCACCGGGATACCGTCTTCTCTTTCTGGGTACCTGTTTCCATCTTCTCTCTCGGACTGCTGCCCTTACCACTCTGGGATTACACTGAGCACACCTTGTCCAGGTGATCTCTCAGCTTAACTTGGTCATAACTGTAAAGTCCTCTTTACCATGGAAGGTGACACTCATGGGCCCCGCAGATCAGAATGTGAATGTCTTTGCAGGACCACGATTCAACTATCCAATTTCTCTTAAAGATAAAAAAAGATCTACTCATTTTTATGTGTATGGGTGTTTTGCATGCTTGTATGTCTGTGCACCATGAGTGCAGTGCCCATGGAGGCCAGAAGTGGCTTTTGAACCCCCAGGAACTGGAATTACTGATAGTTGTGAGCTGCCATGTGGGTTCTGGGAATTGAACCTCAGTTCTCTGTAAGAGCAGCCACCAGTGCACCTAACTGCTGGACCGTCCTTCAGCCTCCATCCCCTCAGTTTCAAAATCTCGACTTAGAAGTGTGTCAACCCCTATGCTGCGGTGAGTTGGTGAGTGACTGAACCCAGCTAGCTGTTCAACGGCAAATCCCATTTAGTAGTTGTGTGCTTGCACCCTTCATTTTGAATTGTTCAAGGCGCTTTATCCATATCAAGTGTATTCTCACATCTCCCAACTACCAGGTTCTCATAAGCCACAACCATTATCTTCTTCCTTATTTTGTTACTGGCAGTTACCACAGCCACCCAACTGTGACAAAGTCTTCTGGGAAAATGCAAGAATCTCCAAGACTCACTCCTTTCTTTTTTGGAGCTTGATTCTTTACACAAATGAGAAAGAGAAACATCTTCATCTGGCTCTGAAATGTGTTTGTATTTGGATTTAAGTGTGGGTGTGCCTCATGTTCTGGAGACTCTCTTCAAACAGAGCAGTAAAACCTTGAAATAGATACTCCAAGAAAACTGTATGAGTCTAAATGTCATCTACCCTCCCCCTCCCTCCTTCCCTCCCTCCTCCCTTCCTATTTCTTTTGAGACAGAAGACTCATATACCCAGTCTATCCTCAAACCCAAGTACTCAATACTAGCCTTGACTCATCAGACCCTCCTCTCTCTCCCTTTCAAGTGCTGGGCTTACAAGTGTGTACTGCAAAAAGCAGAAGCCAGGAAGAGATCTGTCTGGTTCTTGGTCTGGTTGTATGCCTGATCTGAATGATGAGGATCTGGTCTGGTTGTGTATTGGATCCGAATGGTGAGGATCTGGTCTGGTTGTGTACTGGATCCAAATGGTGAGGATCTGGTCTGGTTGTGTACTGGATCCAAATGGTGAGGATCTGGTCTGGTTGTGTATTGGATCCAAATGGTGAGGATCTGGTCTGGTTGTGTATTGGATCCGAATGGTGAGGTTCTGGTCTGGTTGTGTATTGGATCCGAATGGTGAGGTTCTGGTCTGGTTGTGTACTGGATCCAAATGGTGAGGTTCTGGTCTGGTTGTGTATTGGATCCGAATGGTGAGGTTCTGGTCTGGTTGTGTATTGGATCCGAATGGTGAGGTTCTGGTCTGGTTGTGTACTGGATCCGAATGGTGAGGTTCTGGTCTGGTTGTGTATTGGATCCGAATGGTGAGGTTCTGGTCTGGTTGTGTATTGGATCCGAATGGTGAGGTTCTGGTCTGGTTATGTGCTGGCTCTGAACAGTGAGATTCTGTAGCCATACCCATATTTGACTTCCAGAGGTGCTGCATGGATGACTTTCCTTGTTGGGAGATGGCTCTTCCTCACGTAGCCTTTCAACACCCAAGAAGAAAGCGTCTAGCAAGAACTTGCTCCATCCCAGAGTTCAAGTTTGAAAAACACAGCTGACTTCTCTGGGAAAAACAAAACCAACTTTGTGCTCCTCTGGTCATGGAAACCACATTGGCACCTCATTAGCGCCTTGTTTGTAAGGACAGTCTGTGTGGTGGACATGCCTGGGAGAAGAGCCCGCTCAGCTCGTGGGGGCAGGTTTTGGGGAAGCTGAATCAACTTGCTAACACTCAGCTACTTAATAGTACACAAGTCAATCATTCATCAGACTGGCCCATCCCCACCTTCCAGTTATTCTTGACTGTTGAACAGTTGTTAGTCCCTCCCACTCTGTTACTGCTGTGACTAGTGTGCCACGCAAGGGCCCACAAAGCTTGGGCACAACCAGCACAACTCCCCAGAGGGAAAAGGTCCACAATGCCATTAGCACCATCCCTCCTTTCCCCATATCTTAAAGTGCAGCCAGATCAGAGCCCAGCATGGCTGCTAACTGGGTGTCTCTTGAAGAACTTAAAAAAAGTTTTTGATTCCTCACACAAAAGAGAAAGAAGAACAAAGTCATTTTTTATCTTGCTCAGCAGTGTGTTTTGTTCTTGTACTTAAGTGTGGGTGTGCCTAATGTTCTGGGATCTCACTTCAAACAAAACAAGCAAGCAGCCCAGGAAGATGTACGCAAAGAGGGTCGAGAGGGCCCCACTTTGATTGCAGGGTTGAGGTTGGAGTCTCACAGGCTTTCCTCAGTGACAGTGAGTGTTCAGAGTCCGAGCTTCTTGCATATTACCAAACTGAAATGAAATGACATATCCTGTGTGACCCTTGAGGAGGCAACAAGCTCATAGGAGCAGTCTCTCCTACCCCTTCCTGCCAGCACTCACCTCCTCCAGAGGAACCTAAGAGTCCTCAGAGGAGCATGCGAGAGGGAAGGGTGGTGTGACACACCCTTGTTTGTCTTCCTTCTTCTCCTCACCAAAACCCACCCTAGCCTCTCTGCCCCTTCTCCCTGCCTCTCTCTCTCTGCCCCAGCTTCATGATCATGAGCCATAACTGCACGCTGCTGCCCCTGACAGTGAAGACTGACGTGTTCCAGCTGTGCATTCCCTCCCAGCTTCATCTTATACATAGATTGATTGTGCAGCCTGGCTGGTCCATCAGGCCAGACTTCAGATTTCACAGCCATATTCAGATGCCCCAGAACTCCACTTCACCAGAGCTAGAGCACATTTCCTGGTTACGCTTACTTCCCACAAGGGTAACTTAAGACCCAGAAAATATGGTTTACCCAAAAGCCTCGACTGTGGAGACCACAATGCACCGTATTCTATGGGAAAGTCTGTCCCATTTATAGAAAAATCCACTCTGGGTTTGCCCAGAAACACAATAGCCAACTGACACGGGCCACGAGAACGACCTGTGGCAGCGCAGACTCCTCCCATCTCTCATAAGATTCTGTGAAAAGTGACCAATACTTACTACTACAAATTTAGATTTTTTTTCATCTATAAGCTTTTGGTTGTTGCATATACTACTTATGTGTAAAAGCTGTCTCATTATTATTTTTGGATCTGAAGTGAGGACTAGGATGCAAATGTGTGTCATAAATATATATATACACAGTTCATTCTGTGTAGAGTTTTCAAGCCAAGGAACATATGGATTTTTTCATGTAATTTAAGTGATGATTTTTTTTGGAACCGGTGCCTTTGCCAAATTCAAGATGATGCTTGTCAATGGCAATGGTGACCTCATCATGGGATTAGAGAGCAGGACCAAGTGGGGAGTTAGCATGCTGGGGTGGTTTTTATTTTATGTATGGACAGAGCACGATCTCTGCAAATTTATTAATTATTATTATTATGGGATCAGGCATATGCAAGTGTCATGATGCACATGGGGAACTCAGAGAACAACTTGTGAGAATCAGGTCCTCCTTCTACCATGTGGGACCTGGGGATCAAAGTCAGGTGGTCAGGTATGGTGGCAGATGCCTTTACTCACTGAGGCACCTCTCTGGCCCTGGGCACAACTTTTTGAATGTCTTAAATGTTTCAATAATAATGTATACATCTAAAAAGTAATTGAAAGTGGTTACTGATGTTTTGTATATAGATATATCGTAATTATGATATACAGATATATCATAATTTACTCAGCTCAAACTCTATCTTTACTGGATGTTTATAATTTTCAACCATTAAATAACGTCATAGGAACATTTTAAATTACCAAGTTTTGCCTTAGGATATATTTTCACAATTGGATTGTTGACTCAAAGACTATGACAGTAATGACCGTGTATTCCAAACCACCTTTATCAAAGATATATGATACATTACGTCTTTGATTATGTTTTGTTCTTTTGAGACAGAATCTCACTATGTAGCCCCAACTGGCCTGGAGCTTGCTATGTAGATCAGGCTAACCTCAAATTTGAGGCATTGCTTTGCCCTGCTATCCTACAGCTCTGAGCCAACTCACCTGTTTGTTTGTTTGTTTGTTTGTTTGTTTGTTTGTTGTTGGTTTTTTCTACCTTATCTCTCCACTGTTGGATCTGTGTTTTTAGTTTTGGAGGTCTTGCTAGTCAAGTATTTGTTTGTGATGGTTGCTTCCAGTTACCAGAGAGACTGAACATTCTGCCATATAGCCTTTCCTATTGGAGTTTTGGGCATTTCTGTGTGTGAGCACTTGTTTGTAGGAGCTATGAAACAGGGTCTTATTTACACAGGGAAAGGGGTCACTCACTGAAACCTGGCAATGCATGTGGACCTCTTGTCTCCTTACAGTGCTGCCAAGCTCCTGGACAAGAGCCCCTTCTCAGTCAGTAACCAGAACCCTCTGCTCCCTTCGCCAGCCAGCCTCCAGCTGGCCCAGCTACAAGCCCAGCTCACCCTCCATCGGCTGAAGCTGGCACAGACGGCCGTCACCAGCAACACTGCAGCCGCCACGGTCTTGAATCAAGTTCTCTCCAAAGTGGCCATGTCTCAGCCTCTCTTCAACCAGCTGAGGCATCCATCTGTACTAGGCACCCCACATGGCCCTACCGGGGTTTCCCAGCATACTACCACCATACCCAGTACCCGATTTCCTTCAAATACAATTGCCTTTTCATCACCCAGCCAGGCACGAGGCCCAGGACCTTCTGTGAGCCTCCCCAGTCAGCCCCCCAATGCTGTGGTGGTACATCCCTTCAGTGGCGTGATGCCTCAGACTACTGCCCATCCAGCAGTCATCCTAGGCATTGGGAAGGCTGGACCTACACCAGCTACTGCAGGCTTCTATGAATATGGCAAAGCCAACCCTAGCCAGGCCTATGGTTCTGAAACAGAGGGCCAGCCTGGCTTCTTGCCAGCCTCGGCCTCGGCCACAGCAACAGGTAGTGTGACCTATGAAGGGCACTATACCCACACAGGGCAGGATGGCCAAGCTGCCTTTTCTAAAGACTTCTATGGACCCAATGCCCAAGGGTCACATGTAGCAGGTGGATTTCCAGCTGAACAGGCTGGGGATCTGAAAGGGGAGGTTGGTGGGCTGTTGCAGGGTGCAAACAGTCAGTGGGAGAGCCCCCCTGGATTCTCCGGCCCAAACAAGCCTGATATTGCAGCAGGACCCAACTTGTGGCCTCCACCTGCCAGCCAGCCCTATGAGCTATATGATCCTGAGGAGCCTACCTCAGACAGGACCCCACCTGCCTTTGGAGTTAGGCTTAACAACAGCAAACAGGGGTTCAGCTGCTCCCGGAGGAGGGCGAAGGAGGAGACGGCGATGGTGTCCATGAGGCCTCTGCAGGCTCATGAGCTGAATGACTTCCATGGTGTGGCTCCACTCCACCTGCCCCACATCTGCAGCATCTGTGACAAGAAGGTGTTTGACCTGAAGGTGATTACCCAAGGAAGGCTGGGCCCCAAGGACTAACTCTGGGGCACCTGACTTTGTTATCAGTGCCCTTTATTAAAATCATAGGTTGTAGACTCCAAAGGAATTTCAGGATTAAATCAGGGTTCTTTCCCTGCTTTGAGGCAGGTAGGAGATTTTTTTTCTTATATAGATGAAGAAGCAGAGGTCTCCTGCTTCCCTTTGAAGGCTTTTCTTCCTTGTGTATTCTAGAAGCTACAGTTCCTTCAATATATATGTTGTACTGAGTTTGAAAGAGGGAAAAGTGGAATTCTGGGTCAAGGACAAAAGGTCATTTCTCAGGCTGGAACTAGATGAACCATTAAAAAAGACTCCCAAATATATCGTGTGGAGGGAGAGATTCCCGAGACTTCTCTGCCCCATCCCTGTGGTAAAGTGCTTTGCACTACTGTGAACAAGAACCCACACAGTAGAATGTTTACTCCAAGGTGTTCGGGTAATGCAATGAAATATTTCAAAATAATAAAATGTATGTAACAGTTAGCACACATTAAACTCTTTTCATGTGCTGATCATAACTGCATGAGGTAGACACTGGGGTTCAGTTTTTGTTGTCACCTTACTATGTTTTGAGACTGGGTCTCATTCAGCTTGGCTGATCTTGGACCCATTACATAGCCAAGGCTAGCCCTTGCCTTCCTGAATGCTGGGGTTGTAGGCACGGGCCTCCAGGCCCCAATAAGGTGGATATTGTCATTGCCTTCTTTTCAGAAATGAGAAAATTTAGCCCCAGACCACCTAGCTAGAGAATGACAGAGCAGAGATTCCGTTATGGGTGTAATCTTCTTGAGCCAGCTGTCACACCAGCCTCTCCCATCCTGTCCCAGGACATAATACAGTTCCTCCTTAATGGGAGTCACAACACAGGCTGTCCTTCACTGCTGCTCAGGTCACGTCACCCAGATGTGTCTGGATGACTTTAGGGAGACACACCTTCCCATCTCTAGTGTGGACTCAGTGGAGCAGTGATGCTAACAGATGCTAGAGGTCTTTATCTCCCACAGCCTTTTCTGAGGCTTTAGGACTCACTATACCTAGACCAGAGAGAAGTGGGTGGCGTTTCTCTGTGGAGAGGAAGAGCATGAGGTCAGAGATGGGTCAGGAGTCTATTTCAAGTCTGGGTAGCCATCCTGGAGGGTATGCAAGTAAGGGGTTGACAAGAGAGACGGGCAGTTGTATAGCAGCACCTAGGATGGGGAGGAGGAGGAGAGAAATGGAAATTGAGGTGTTCTATTGGTCCAGCCTCTGGGTGCTTGGAGCTCCCTGCCTGGCTGGCAGTAACAACCCTTATCCTCTGCCTCCCCATTCTCTGGTCTTCTCATCCAGGACTGGGAGCTACATGTGAAAGGGAGCCTGCATGCCCAGAAATGCCTGCTCTTCTCTGAAAGGTAAGTGCTGTTCAGATAGTTCCTGTTATGTGCTTGGCAAGGCGATGTTCACTGAGCACTGCTGGGGATTATGTGCTGGGCTGGGCTGGGCTGGGCACAGGGAAACTGCAGAGAACCAAACAGGGGAAGAAGCCCCTGCCCTCCAGAAGTGCCCCCTTAGTGCAAGCACATGAGCTCCTACTCCTGGTGTAAATGCTAAGCAGAAGGCATTGCTGGAGGGATGGGAGGAGCGTGCATGCGTGGCTCTTGGGCGACTGCGTTGCAAATGGAACAGCCAGGAGAGACATCCTGAGGATGCCTCCAGAGTGGTGGCTCTATGAGGGAAGCTCATTCCTACCAGACAGAACAGGATTTGGAGGTTTGAAGGTTCTGCAGCTGTAGTGGACCTGGGGAATATCAAGTCTGACCATCACAGAAAGACAGGAGAGAGAGGCAGGAAGGGCCAGCTCCCAGGCCTTGATCCCTGTAAAGACTTTGTATTTCTGTGAGTGTGATTAGAGCTGGTGGAGGCTTGATGGGAGAGAGATGCACACAGGACCCTCAGAACAAGATGCTGGTTGCCATGCTGAGAATAGATCCTGGGGTAAAGACAGATCTTAGAGATCCGTGGGGAAGAAGCTGACTGGCCCAAGGATGTAGAACAGACAACTACAAGGCCTCCGGTTGTTCACAACAGCTAGAAAGTGAAAGCAATGGGGGGGCCCTGAACAAGGAACCATCAACAAAATGTGGACTAGCTACACAATGCAATATTCCTTAGTCTTAAAAAGGAAGGAAATTCTGACACACGTAATTTTGGGCTGTAAAATTCCACTCCCATGAGGTATTTTGGAAGTTAAACAGGCTGGGGTTGGTGGGAACGGAGAGTTGGTGGTTCACGGGCACAGTTTTGGTTTTATACAGTGAAGGGTGCTGTGGCTGGATGAGGGGTGGCTGGGTGGGGGGTGGCTGGGTGGGGGGTGGCTGGATGAGGGGTGGCTGGATGGGGGTGGCTGGATGGGGGTGGCTGGATGGGGGTGGCTGGATGGGGGTGACTGGATGGGGGTGACTGGATGGGGGTGGCTGGATGGGGGGTGGCTGGATGGGGGTGGCTGGATGGGGGTGACTGGATGGGGGTGGCTGGATGGGGGGTGGCTGGATGGGGGTGGCTGGATGGGGGTGACTGGATGGGGGTGACTGGATGGGGGTGACTGGATGGGGGTGGCTGGATGGGGGTGGCTGGATGGGGGGTGGCTGTATAGCAGCACAGCTGTAGTTAGTGCCACAGAACTGTGCCCTTCAACACGGATAAAGCGGTACATTTCATGTTGCAGTATCTTACCACAATTAAAAGAACTGTTACAAAGGCCTCCTTTTCTTTATTGTGGTAAAGCTCATTACCATCCTAAAGCTTACAATTAAGCAGCAGTTAGCACACTCACAGGTGTACCAGTTTCACTAACATCTACCCACCCCTCCCTACCCTAGCCCCTGGGGACCAATCTGCTCTGTTTATGGGTCTTCCTCTTATGGACATTTCATGTAAATGCACTCCTATAGTATATGGCCTTTCTCGCCTGGCTTTTTAAACTTACCATATCTAGGAGGGTCACCTACATCATAGTCAGAAACAATATCCACTTTCTTATATACTTAAAACACCGGCAGTGAATCTTCTCATCTTTTGATGGGCACATGAGTCATTTTACTCATGACGAAGGCTGCTGTGAGCAGCCACACATGAGTTTTTATTTATTTCATATGTTTATTTTATTTAAACATGAGTATTGTGTATGTTTTTCAATTTTGGGGTATTTTATACATCAGAGAAGAATTTGGGGTCATGATAGTCATTTTTTTGTTTAACTTCTTGAAGAAACTGATTCTCTGATTCTCCTCTAGTGCTGGCCTCCGGTGTATACTTGCTTCAGCAGAAGGGACACTGTGTGCCTCCCCAAACAGCACAGCTGTTTATAACCCCACTGGAAATGAGGGTAAGTGGAAGGGGCCCCCAGACAACAGCTTCCAGCAGAATTAATCGTCCTCAGGTTTATATTCCACCGTTGAGATCCAGGACTTCCTGATATGAGCTTCCTGTGCATGCACAGACAGGACTTCCATATATGAACTTCCTGTGCATGCACAGACAGGACTTCCTGATATGAACTTCCTATTCATGCACAGACAGGCCTTCCTGCTATGAGCCTCCTGTGCATGCACAGGCAGGACTTCCATATATGAACTTCCTATTCATGCACAGACAGGCCTTCCTGCTATGAGCCTCCTGTGCATGCACAGACAGGACTTCTATATATGAACTTCCTGTGCACGCACAGACAGGACTTCCTGATATGAACTTCCTATTCATGCACAGACAAGACTTCCTGATATGAACTTCCTGTGCATGCACAGACAGGACTTCCTGATATGAACTTCCTATTCATGCACAGACAGGCCTTCCTGCTATGAGCCTCCTGTGCATGCACAGGCAGGACTTCCATATATGAACTTCCTATTCATGCACAGACAGGCCTTCCTGCTATGAGCCTCCTGTGCATGCACAGACAGGACTTCTATATATGAACTTCCTGTGCACGCACAGACAGGACTTCCTGATATGAACTTCCTATTCATGCACAGACAAGACTTCCTGATATGAACTTCCTGTGCATGCACAGACAGGACTTCCATATATGAGCCTCCTGTGCATGCACAGACAGAATTTCCATATATGAGCTTCCTGTGCATGCACAGACAAGACTTCCATATATGAACTTCCTATGTGTGCACAGATAGACTGATCCCAAGCATTGACAATATTTTCTGGGATATTTCAGACCCTCCACTGTGCCAGTTACAGCAAACCTAGAGGTGTAATCTTGCCAAACACTAATAAGTACAGCAAGAGAAAATTTACAGTTTTCTCTTTCCTTTTGTGTCTGAATCATGAGAGAGAGAGAGAGAGAGAGAGAGAGAGAGAGAGAGAGAGAGAGAGAGAGTGAGTGTGTGTGTGTGTTTTGAGGCATGGCCTCTCTCTGGTCTCTAGTTCAACCAGGGAGCCTCAGAGACACTCTTGTCTCTGCCTGACTCCCCCACACTGAAATTCCAAGCAAGTACCACCCCTGCTATTTTATGTGAGGTCCAGGGATTGAACTCAGGTTCACAGGCCCTGCAGGGCAGCCATCAACCAATCAACCATCTCCCCAGTCACGGATCTAAAGGTTAAGTTTGTGACTTTTTTGTAAACTGGTGTCATTTATCATTCAGATTATGCCTCAAATCTTGGGACACCGTATGCAGCCATTCCAAGGGCCTTTGCTCAGTCAAACCCCACGTTTCCTTCCGCTTCCTCAGGGGTGAATGTGAGTACAACCTTTTTCTCTGTTTTCCTCACCATACCTGAAGTGTTCACATCATCTGCCATGGCTAGCCCAAGAGATGCAGGTTGGGGTGAAGCTGGGTCTTTGTGTTGTTCAAAAAATATCCCTAGACAGAGGCCAGGAGGGGTTTCATCTATAGCACTAGCGTTGAAACACAGAAAATCGTGCCCTGTGCTCTTTTCCAGTTGCTTGTTTGTTGAGACAGGTTTCACTGTGTGGCCCGGACTGGTCTGGAATTCACGTGTAATCCAAGCTGGCTGGCTTCAGACTCATGGTACTCTTGTCTGAGCATCCCAAATGCTGAAATTACAGCCATGGGCCACAGTGTCGAGCTTTCTGCCATATGTTCCAAAAAATCAAAGATACTTACCAACTAGAATTTCACAATTTTTTAGGGGGGAAGCCACATGCTTTTATGTTTTAAAAATTCTCAATTAAAAAATGAAAAAAAAAAATGTATTGCTGGGTGTGGTGGTGCACACCTTTAGTCCTAGCATTTGGAGCCTGAAGGGCCTAGCCTTATGAGTTCAAGGCCAGCCTGATCTACATAATGAGGCCCAAGCCAGCCAAGGCTGCATAGTGAAACCCTGTTTTAGCAAGCCCCAGAGTATTTACGTGTGTGTCTGTGTCTGTGCACGGCATGTGTGTGTGAATGCCCACAGAGGCCAGAAGAAGGCATCAGATCTAGGCCTGAAAGTGACAGGCAGTTGTGAGCCGCCTGATGCCAATGCAGGGGGGATCAAACTCAGGTCCTCTGGAAGAACATGAAGTGCTCTTAACCACCAAGCCACCTCTCTAGCCTTAAAATAATTTTTAATAGTTTATTGCTGTGGATCCCTTTGGCTAAGAGTGTCATTGCTGTGGACTCCCTTGAGCCAGAGAGTGGAGGTGATAAGTACCACCAGGTTCCTGACTCCAAAGGGGACTGCTTTAGTGCTCTCTTTTGCTGGTTTGAGTGTGTGTGTGTGTGTGTGTGTGTGTGTGTGTGTGTGTGTGTGTGTAGTGTGTGGTGTGTATGAGTGTTTTGTGAGTGTAAGTGTGTGAGTGTGTGTGTGCAGAGTGTGTGGTGTGTATGAGTGTGTTGTGAGTGTATGTGTGTGAGTGTGTGTGAGGGTGTGTGTGAGGGTGTGTGTAGAGTGTGTGGTATATATGAGTGTGTTGTGAGTGTGTGTGTGTGTGTGTGTGTGTGTGTGGTGTGTATGAGTGTGTTATGAGTGTATGTGTGAGTGTGTGTGTGAGTGTGTGTGTGTGTGTGTGTGTGTAGAGTGTGTGGTGTGTATGAGTGTGTTGTGAGTGTGTGTGTGAGTGTGTGTGTGTGTGTGTGTATGTGTGAGTGTGTGTGTGTGTGTGTGTGTCCAGAGGACAGCTTTCAGGAGTCAGTGCTCACCTTCTCCCTGTTGAAGTAGGTTCTCTCTTGTTCTGCTGCCGTGCACTCCAAGGTAGCTGGCCTGTGAGCTCCAGGGCCATTCTCCCATCTCTGCTTCCCTTCTTGATTGCGGAGTTTGGGAATGCAGATGCAGCCTGCCACATGTAGCTTTTGGTGTGGGTTCCAAGGGCTGAACTTGGGTTGTCACCATATCATTTTCTAGCTGGGGCATGTCCCTGGACTCAGCACTGGCCTTTGTGTTTGTCCTTAGTTTGGTTGCATTATCTATAGCACATACTTTAGAACTGCAAACCCAAGGGCTTGTCTTCCTTTCTCTATAGTTTGACACCATCTTTCTCTTTGGCTTCTAATGTTTTTCTGTTATTGCCCTTCTGCATGCCAACAAAGCCTGCTTGCTGATAAACAAATGCACGTGGCCCAGCCCTACCAGAGGGTATCTGGTGAGTGTGTGAGCTGTCCCTCTGCTTTTGTAGTCTGTACTGAGAGCAGCTGTGACCTCTTTCTCTGTTCTCACAAGCTCTGCTGGGCAGGCTCCATGTGCTGTCCCCTGCACATGTTGGTGCATTTGTACAAAACATCAGAAAAGCAAGCTGTGTGGGACAGCTTCTAGGGTTGGGAGTGAGGGACAGTCATGGCCAAACATGAGGCCCACCTGGCCCAGATTTCTATCTATCCATGTTGTTGAGTAGAAGTCTTTAGGAAAGAATTCTTGTCTGCAAGTTCACGTTTTAGTCAAAATGACTTCTGTGGTTTCTGTCATTCAGTTTCACCTCTCAGAGCTATGCCTGGATCAAGGCAGCCTTGGGCCAGTTCCAGGAGAGCAATACATGGTTTCAATTAGGTCTGCCTTTTGCCTTTGAAGTCAAGTCACTGGGTATACAATCTGGCACCCTGATCCTTGCTCCTCAACTGTTCCCAGGCAGTGTGGGCCATGGAGGTACCTTTGCATCATGTGCTGGGGCCCTCACCCCAGGCACTGGAAAGGAAGAGACTGTGGTTAAGCTGGGGGAGGCCGGACTGGGTGACAGATAAACTGGAGTCAGAGCTTGCACATTGATTACACCTTGAGGTTTGGGTAGAAGCTAAAGAACTGGCATCATTGGAGCCCCTTACGGAGGAAATTAGAAGAGGCTGTGAGAGGCATGGGCGGGACTGTTCTGAGTTTGTCCCAGGTATCACCTGCTCTCCGGTGCTGACCACTGAGCCTCTGGCCTTGGAGTCAAGAGACCTAAATTCAAGTCTTAGCTCTGGAGCTGACAGCTGTGGAGCCACAGACAGGCCGTTTTCCTTCTCTACAGCTGCATTCCTTAAATAGGGTCAGTAACTCTCCAAATGATGACTTTGAGAGGTAGGAATGATTACTAAGTTTTCACATGGCTTGTAACGTGTTTGTATTATGCCTTACATCTTGGCATATCAACACATGATCTTCTAGCTCAGTGCCCAAGGCTGAGAATGAGGCTTGGGATGGACCACCGAGTGTCCATCACACACATGGACGGTGTATGTGGCAAAGCTTTGCACACAGCCCTGTGCAGAGCTAACAATGGTTGTTCCTGGGCAATGAGTCCTTCTTTCCACTTTAGGTACCTAGAATGGTTTGAAAACCACTTTGTGTTGCTGTGACTCTACTCATTTCTGTGCCAGTGTTCTGGACTAATCTGCCGGGTTGTCCTGTCTGCTTCTCTTTACATGATTTGAGGTGCCCATGAAACACTTTAAATTATGTTCACACCAGGTAAACATAAGCCATGTGATGATGTGTATTGATGATGATTCTGACCTTTTACATTAAATCCAAAAAAATCTCTTGAGTGCTACTTCCCCTAAATGGCTAGAGGTGAGAAGTTTATAAGACATTATACTTTCTACACAGGTAGCTAGCAGGAGATGAAGACCCCAGGTGCCATAAACTACATCTAACATTTTTGTTGTGCTTAATGTGTTCCTAACCTTTCTGCACCGTATCAGTTCGTTTAGTCCTCCAGATGCCCATAGGTGGGTACTATGAGTGCCTTATTGTACAGTTGGGGAACTGGGGCCAAGAGAGACTTGGTACCTTTCCTGAGGTTACAATGCTGGAAAATGGAGGTAGTTTAAAGCCCAAGGATCTGGGAGCCACACAGCCCTGCTTCCAGGCTCTCAGGGGCTGCCTCCTTGCAGTGATTCTTTTCCTTAGAAAATTTCTCTTCCTTCTCCCTACACCTCACCCCACAAACTCCTCGGAAGGAGGGATAGCTGAGGCAACCTTAGGGTGCAGGGACTTGCCCAGCCTTGGGCAACCCTGGAACACCATAGATGCCAGTGATGGGCAGGCAGCTTCTTCTGCGCTGCTGCAGCATCCCCCAAGATGAGCATGGGCTTCAGGAGTGCTTCCTGTAGACCCCAACAGGAGAGGAGGAACATCACTTGGCTGGCTTTATCCTTATAAGTTTTATGGTGTATGGTTGGTTGCATGAACCTCCCCAAGGCTAGCTGGGGGATCAAGGACTCCCTCCAGTTCCTACATTACTGGTACCCCATCATTCACTGGAGTTCTTCTGGCAAATGCTGGTGACCGGTTAGCTCATTCTGCCAAGTAGAATCAAAGGAGGGCCTGTCTCACTTTTGGGAAACATGAAATGCGGAAGTGTGGATGGGAGAAGGCAAGCTGAAGAGTTGAGCTGCCACTGAAACCTGTTTCATAGGCTCTGTGAAGGCCAGGACAGCCATTCAGAGACACCATCAACTTCTACCCCTGCTTACAGATACCCCCAAAGACAATGAAACTCATCTGAGGGTGGTTACTGTCACCAAAGGAGACTTTGCCAGGCTCCAGCGAGTGCCTGGGAGCTTCTTTTGTATGGTATAAATTTTTTTCTCTTTACAAACTACATGCTTGTTGAGAAAATTCAAACGCACAGCCCACTTCAGAGATCCCCTGGGGGCTATGATGCATTGTCTCTGCAGTCATGTCTTACACTTAAGCCAGGGCCTTTTCTTTCTGAGTCCGTTTATGCACATCTTTCCAGGAACACATTGTTGAGCAAAACCAGGCGTAACCAAGACTCTGTCACGTGGGACCACCATTGTTTGTGCGACAACAGAAACCCATGGCTACTTTGAAAGCTCCCTGTCTCTAAGCAGGAGAACAAGGTGGCCCTGGGACTGAAGGATGGGGAGTGCAAAGCACACCAGATCTGCCACAAAAATCCCAAACTCCCGCAGAAACCTGCTGCTGCAGCAAACGGTCTGGCCGCAGCTGGGCTGGATCTAAACTTGTCTTGTCTCTGCTCCACTCAGAATCTTTCCTCTCCATGTTTATTTTGATGGAGATGGGACATTGGAGTGACAGTGGCCTGCCTCGTTAGTGGCCTGTGATTTGTGTGTGTCCCCAGCCCCTCTCCTACTCTTCAGGGTCCCCAGACATAGGTATTGCCTTTCACTTAGGCTGAGCTATTTGACAGAGCTGTGGCTTCTCCTTGGCTGTCTGAGTTGTCATAAACAGAGTAATCAGGTTTCTAGAAGGGCTGTCCAGACTCCTCAGGCTGTAAATAGGTTTCTTGCACCCGCTAAAGACATATTTTGTCTGAGTGTGGTCGTAAAGCCATTTGCGGTATTCATAGTCACCTTCACATTTCTTTAGTGGCAGTGCCACAGATGGCCCTCTTGGGCCTAGGATGGTGCACATCATTTTAATTTGGCTGTCTCACCAATATCCTGTATTCCAGGCACTCATAAATAAGGAAACCGAGGCTAAGGAAAACAGAATGTTTGTAGAAGGCTGAAGGCTTAAGTAAGGCACATGTTAGTCCTCAGATTGCTACCATTTCCAAGACATTCATCTGTCCTGCCGGCCGTCTGAATCCACGGCTCAGAGCATGGCTCTCACTGTCTCTGTGCATGAGGGTTAGTGTGGTCCACACTGACTGAGCCCTTCCTGGTTCTGTCATTCCATCTGTCCCTTTAGCCCAAACCCCCAGCTGCATTTTCAAAGACCAAAACAAAAGAGACAGGACATGAGTGGGTTTTATTTTCTGGGTTTTTAAATTTTCTTTTAATAAATCTTTATTGTTTTTCCTCTTGTTACAAAAGTAATACATCATGATGTAGAAATAATTCTAACATTAATATATATGCATATATATACACACATATATATACATACATATATATATATAATCCTACTTTGCAGAGAAAACAGGAGGCAAGCTATATTTGCCATAACTTTTGTTTAATAAAAAAAAGGTGCATAGAAATCAGATCACAGGACACAGTTTATTTTACCATCTTTCTTTCCATTTAAAAAACTAAATTTAATTGATCTTAATTTTTTATGTGTATAGGTGTTTTGCTTGCATGTATGACTGTGTACCACATGCATGTCTAGTGCCCACAAAGCCAGGAGAGATCCCCTGGAACTGGAGTAGCAGAGAGTTGTGAGCTACCATGTGGATGCTGGAAAATGAACCAAATTCTCTACACGAGTGGCTGGTGCTCTTAACCACTGAACCATCTCTCCAGTCTTCTCTTACTTTCTTTTTGAGACAAAGTCTCACTGTGTAGCCCTGACTGTCCTAGAACTCACTCTGTATGTAGCCCAGGCTGGCCTCGAACTCACAGAGATCCACCTACCTCTGCCTCCCAAGTGCTGGGATTAAAGGTGTGTGCCATCATGCCTGGCTGGCCTCACTGTTAACATTCTATGATTCTAAAGTTTAATGGGGATAAAGTTGTTCAGAAGGGGAATAACCTAATAGGCACAGACAGATCTCTGACACCGATGAAAGCAGTTACTCTAAGTCAAACCTAGATTGCTTGACAACCTACTTGAGAGCATCAGTGAGTGCAGCATCTGTGTCTACTCCAAGTTAATTGCAGACACGTAGCTATGGAATCCATAACCACCTGTATCTGCATGTTCTGTTCAGAAGCACCATTGTGCCTCTCGTTATGGGCGTTTAGCATGCAACCAGCAGAGGCCCAGAGATTGCCGTATGAAATGAGAACACCCAAACACATCCAGTTGGAGCCCAGAAATTGTTTTTCTGAAGGTAGAATCTACACTCCGTAACTGCAGGAAACGCTTCTAGAAACTTCTCTCAGCCACAGGCCTGCTGCCCTGAGCCCTGCCCTCATTATAATTCTGAGGTATTTGAACAAAATCCCTCTGAACTCATGCACAGAGCCTGTTCCTACCTGCACCAAAGGTCATTGAAAGGTCTCAGAACCTTCGGCCACAGTTCTGTTTGCACTCTTCACATTTCCACCCAGCTATAAAAGATTTGTGAGTAAGCTGAGAAGTCTGGGACCCAGCCTTAGAACCATTAGAAGCAGCGTCAGGCAGAAGAGTAGCCCAGCATGTTAGAAGACACAGCCCGAGCCACTGATCCCACATGGGCCATCTGAGGTCAGTGCCTCCCATAGCTGGCAAAGGATGGTTGTCCTCTCAGCTTGGTAATTAGGGCTTTGGTTACAACCCTGACACCTTAGCTCTTTTAGAGATCTGACCTTGGGCTGGAAAGTCTCAAGTGCACCTGTCACATGCGTGTCTCCTGGGAGCTCAGCAGCAGAGCCGGGTGGTGGGTGTGAACTGGGCCCGTCAGCACCTCACAGCCAAAATGCAGGCTGGCGAGAGCCAAGCATTCCCCTAAAATCCATCTGTTTCTACCCCAGAGCGCCTCTTGAAAAAACTGATGCTTTTTAATATATTTCAAACTGACAAAAAAAGACACGAGGGACTCTAGTGTGACTCTTGCCAGGATTCAATGTTCCCTCCTCTCCTGTCATTTACTTCCTCATTCTTTTCTGTGTCTCAGCATCTGTCTGTCTGTCTGTCTGTCTGTTAGTCAGATAGGCATTTTCCTCCCTGAATCATCATTTAAGAATAGCTTGAAAACACTGTTCATTTTGATTTCCTAAGAATATGGATATTCTCTCACATCATTACAGCAATATTCTTCCCCAATCCAAGATCATCATAGCATCCCCTTCCATAGTAGAAGGAAGCAAGGGGACAAATGTTTATTTAGGAGCCTGCTGGAGGTCAGACATTATACCAAAGCACTTAACTTATGGCGTTTCATCTTCTCAGTCGGCCCGTGGAATCCATTTTATTCTCCTGGGTTTATGGACAGGCAGACCCGAGGCTACAGTAAATACAGGGATGCAGTTAACAGTCAGTCCCCTTCCCTCTAGCCTGCCCCTGGTGCTGGAGTCAGCAAAGCGTGCATTAGACATAGGAATGTCCCCTAGAGGGACCCCAGATATGCCTGTCTTCAGTGCATCTCAGCGTATCTGGCACCGTGGATGTGATCACTCCTAGAGCAGGGCAGCTGATCAACGGTGCCGGCCCCGGGAGCATGCCTGCAATACCACAAGGCTGAAATCACCAGCACCATCCGAAAGGTGAACAGGCTTGTGGACACGGGTAGCTGAAGAGCTGGTCACAAGGAGGGGACACAAATGGTACATTCACTGGTACACTCGCCATGCTGGGGTGGGAGGAGCCGGGTTTCCTGTTTGCGCTCCAGGAAGTCCTCCACTTTAGGGCTTTGCTTGGCAAAGCCTCCAGAAGGACTAAAGTCTTCAAGCTTAGAGATAGAAGGCAGGGTAATTTTACATTTGGAAAGGACTTTAGACATATAGCTACCTCCCTTGTCCCAGGTATTGGGAAACTAGTGACTGTAAAGAGAAATGGATTACACTCCTAATCAGTAGCTGGGTTGAGACTTGAACCCAGGTCCTCTGTCTCTTACACTCAGGTTCTCATTCGTCAGGACGCCTCCAGATTTTAACGTCTAAGTCTCTCCCCACCCGCTTATTTCTACCTCAAGTACCCACATGCATTCCATGTTTGGAAATATTTTTATCTGTCAAAGTTAGTGAGTTACCTAGTTACCCCTTTCTGCTACTCAAAGACATAGAAATGTCAGTCAGAATTTTCTCATGATTCTGAGCAATATTAAAAGAAAAGCTTGGATGAGTTAAGTCGCACAGGGCTCAACTGACCAAAGAATGATCCATGCATCCCCTAGTACCAGTGGAGAGCAGCACCCCGCAGCCTAGCAAGCAGGACAGGGAAGGAAAGGAAGCAAAGGCAATTGAATAGGGTGTTGCTGATTGCCTCATTTGGACGTTGGCTGATCAGTTAGTTGCCTATGATTGGATGAGATCCAGCAGTTTGCTCCTAAGTTAGGTGTTCGGTTTACCTGCTGAGTTAGATTGCAGTGTTGTCTGAGAACTTGAAGTGTGGAGACATTCTTAAGCCATATCCACTTTGATACCCCATCAATAGAGTGGAGCATGATATCACCTCAGCTGTTAGAATGTCAAAGGCCTTGTTTAGCACCCATCACCATAATGCAGTAGTCCCCCTTATCCTTGGTTTAACTTTGTGCAGTTTCTGCCACCCACGGTCAACTAAAGTCTGAGAATATTAAATGGAAGATTCCAGAAACAATAAGTTTATTTATAAGTCTTAAGTAACTTTTATTATGATATATTGTCATAATTGTTCTGGTTTATAAGTAGATACTATTAATCTTGTATTATGCCTAGTTTATAAATTGTACCTGATCATAGGTATGAAGGTGTAGGAAAAACTAGTATATACAGGATTTGGTATTTTTGTCCTTTGGAAATTCACTAAGTGTCTTGGAAGGTATTCCCTACAGATAAAGGAAAGGCTATGGTACCATTAACCCCAAAGACCATTTAGGGCTAATTAGCAGACCCAAGCTGGGATTACCATATAGCCTTCGCTTCTTGATCAACAGCTCTTGGAGTTGTCAGAGTCCTCAGGGATCAGACTTCGTTCTGGATGTACCACCCAGGGACTTCCCTCTGCCTCCCTCCCCCCTCTGGCCATCCCTCTCTCTCCTCATTAAGATCTTCCATAGGGAATAGGACAAATAATAGACACATGTATATAAGTTGTTTAAGGAATAGAGAAATAATAATACCTATTACTTCACTCTTTTATGAATCAAGCATGGCTTGAGTCTAAATTGCATTTCATATCTACAGAAAAGATAGTAAAGAATGTAGGCTGAAGTTTTCTAAATATCAGCAAAATCATTTCATTCATACAATTTGTCTTTCTAACAGTATAGGGTTTATCACACCTGAACCCAGACAACCCAGAACAAACCGTGACTATGGCCCTTCTCAAGATTTTCATCTCATGGCTCACTTAAAAAATGATTGAGGGATTTGCCATTGGAGGTCTATGGCCCCCAGGTCCAGAAAATCGGTATCTCAGTCCGTCTAAAACCTGTGTGTAGTTCACCGGCCAGGAAGCTCCAAATTGAGATGATTAACTAGAATACTAATAGCATCTATAGAATCACAAAAAGTCCGTTTCTATTTCTGACTAGAGTGTGGGGAGGGTCAAGGATCGGATCTTCAAAATATGAGTGAGAAGTTTGGGATGCATTTATCTCAGAGCCGTTGATGTGGAAGTCTGTAGCATGAATAGGTCTTTGGTGACTGACAGTTTGGGGTTTGTTCTCTGGGATGAGTGTCCTGTGTCTTCTGCTGGCCTCTTAAATTGCCCTTTCAGGCCAGAGTGAGTACACAGTTTGGGGATGCTGGTTCCTGGGCCTGGTCACTAAGCACCTGGACAGGCTGCGAGAGCAATTGCTCAGAATCCCCCTGCATGTCTGGCTGCTGTGTTGTCCAAGCATACATGTCACTCAGTCTGGCTGCAGTAAGGTGACAAGTATGGGGCAGAAACTGCGTCACTAAGAGCTCGCCAGGGTGCCCAGACTCAACACTCCTGGTGTAAAGTCAGAGAACTAGCTGCTTTGCTCTGCTTGGGAGTTCTGCTGGCCCTACCTCAGATCACCCCAGTGGGAGGGGAAGGTCCCAGCCCTGGCTCATGATAGCTCTCCGTTTGTCCTCATTACAGGGGGCTCAGTCTTTGCTACCCAGGCTCAGACTCTGGGTGGGGGTGGGGGTGTCCTCCTGAGGGGAAGTAGGGGCTCCTCGGAACCACATGCTGAATCAGTGTTCCCCTTTGGGAAAGTGCTTGACATCTGGACACCAGTGGAGGGTGGAGTGTGGACAGAACACCTGAAGCTTCTCTAATTTGAGGTTGAACCATAAAAGGAAATGATAATTGAGTCTAATTGTCCTCAGCCCAGATAAGACAAATGAGGGCTTTTCATGGTAGTGTTTCCCTAAGTACCAGCCCTTGTTAGGGATGAGGCCTGAGACACTCCCTTTTTGGTACCTCAGCAGAGTCAGACCATAATTAGACACTGAAATTCACCCTACAGTGGAAAGTGGTGATGGCTAATGTAGGCTGTGGCACTAGAATGTCTTCTGGGTTTTGAAGACTACGCCCTTCCCTCCCACATTGGGTTGGTATCTGCTTCCTGATTCCTGAGCTCCTGGAAGTTAGGACTGATTCAATGTTGACCAAAGCGAATCCATACATGTCCTCCAGGAGCTGGAATTAGGCACAGGTCCTGCTTGACAACTGTGTCCCTTAGATCTGGCTCGGATCTGCCTAGTGGGGGTGGAGGCTGGTTTAGAACCTCAAAGTTTGGCCAGAACAGCCCCTTTTTCATTTGCTGAGAGTATCTGGCTGCTGAGCAGGTTTTTGTTTGAAGAAAGGATCCCCAAGGCTGAAAACTGGAAAAACCATTGCCATAAACCACACATTGGTGCCATGAATATCTGTGTACCCATATTCAGTTTCCAAATACCTTCCTGTCAGCTTTTTAATGTAATGGAATTTTTTTAAATAAGTTGAACAATATTGGGACTATCTCAAACAAGTTAAACTTGTCCGGCCTCGCTCTCCGTCCTGCTCTGCTTCTCTAAGGGTAGCCGGCCTTGACAGATTGATATTCGCTCCACGCCTTTCTCTGTGTTTGCTGATAACCTTTTCAAAATTTCACTGCAAACAAACCACAAAATTCGAACATTCAAAATTATAGAAGTGAGGATGATTAACTCTTAGGTTCCTGCCACTCACCTCCAAGAGTTATCAAATATTTTGCAGAACTTGTTTTCTCCCGTTTCCATATAATTTTGGTTTTCAAAAGCATTATTGTATACATGCTAATTTGTGACCTGTTTTTCACCTAACAATTTGTCTTAAAAATATTCCATATTAGCACATTGGCTTCCTTTTAATGCCTATGGAGTTGCCATTGTACACTTGAACTGTCGTTTGCCTAGGCATTCCCCAATTATTGGACATGCAGGCTGTTCCCAAAATGTTTTGCTACCCCATAAAGTATTCAGTAAATGTCTTGTACACATGCATGTTTTAATTAATTTAATTAATTTTAAATCAGGCACTCCTCCAAAAGTGGGCTCTTGGCCTATATATATTTTAATTTTATTTAATATTGAGAAAACTTATCTTTAAAGGTGTCAACATGCAATCCCACTAACAGTATGTGGATATTTCTTTAGATATTCTCCAGCCTTTTATATTACTATTCATTGGAAATATGAATCCCTTTTGTAGCTAGAAGGCATAAAGTTGGCATTTTGTGTGTGTCTGTGAATGTTTCTTTCCTGCACTGGTCTTATAAATGGCATTCTCTAGGGGAAGATAGCCATGCGGAATGTCTGGACAGGGATATATAGAGAGAGATGTGTTTTGAAGACTCAGCCCTGCTCTTTGTCCCCTTTGCACAGAGGAACGGTGCCGGACGGGTGGTGCACATCTGCAATCTCCCAGAGGGCAGCTGCACTGAAAATGACGTCATTAACCTGGGGCTGCCCTTTGGCAAGGTCACTAATTACATCCTCATGAAGTCAACTAATCAGGTAGGCCTCCGTACGTTCACTCTGTGGGATATACGAGGAGCCATGTGGGGGCGAAAGGAGACTGTAGACATTTTTAATGTAAAGGGGTGAAGCACCGTTGGCCACTCTGGCAGGGCACAGAGGTTTTTTCTGGGCTGTCCTTTTGCCCCCTCTGGTTCTCAATGCCTGCTTGTGAATTGCCTGGAAGGGGAGGTGTCCTTTTAGTAGGGGGCCTCCTTTACATGGAAAAGCCAACTGCCTTCAAATAGGAGCAGACGGACTACCGAGCTGTGTTGTGGATCTCCTGAGCTACGACTACAGCCCCAGTTTCTAAACTGATCACTTCTAATTGCCTGGGTGTGGACCCAGACAAGAAGTGCCAGGGAAGAGACCTTTTAAATTGTTCTTGGTGTCCATATGTGAGGTCACCTAGCAGGAGAGCAGAGAGGAACTGATAGAAAGCACGGGGGACTGAACTCAGAAGGCCCCTATCAGAACACCAGGGGAAGATGTTGAGTGTCCTGCCCTATGACTCTCAACCATATATGTGTTTTAAAAACAGGTTCTCTCACTGAACCTGGAGTTAGGGAAGCAGCCAGTGAGCTCCCGCCATCCTCTTGGTCTCCGTGCATCCACATGAGTGCTGGGATCCAAACAGGTCCTTCCTCACGCTTCTGCAGCAAGCACCCCTCCTCCCCAGCCCTCTCCAGTCCCCTTTGCTTTTACTTAAGTCGCTGTGTTTGCTTTATAAAGCTAAAGAATGGGCGTGGTGTAGGGGTGAGCTCTAGGACTTAAAGCCACAGCAGAGCTGCAGTGGTCTCTGTTGCTCAGCCTGGAGAGAGGGTTTCATTGTGTGTTCATCTCAGGAGTTCTATGTTGGGTAAATGTACAGAGCTGGGTAACTTTAACATTGAGAGACCTTAGAAAAGTGGGTGGCGTCATTTGAAATAAAACCCTTAGGGATTCAACCTTCTTTGTCACACATACTTCACAGTACTGTGGTTTAAAAAGAAAAAGCCTGAAATTAACTAGTAGAGAAAGAGGAGGGGGCGATGAAAAGGGGGAGGCACTAGGGCCTCCTAACAAGAGCTCCTTAGTCACAGGCAGAGTAGGCCTTTGTGAATTGAGGAAGGTCACTTTGGTATGAGTTGCTCACTGACATAGGAAAGCTATTGTCCCCTAAATATAAATTGATGGATTAGAGTGTCTTTGCTCTTTTATAAAACTCAACATAGAGGGACCAGCATCAGTCCATACCACTATAAACCAAATGTAAAACTCTAACAGCCACTATTTGTACCAACAGCTACTGGGTAAATAGACAAGTCAATTAACACAATTTATTAGAAACTGCAGACATGGAGTGAATAGAAAAACCCATTGCTCTGTGTTTCTCAGAACAGTGAAATAGAGAGGGAAGATGCCATGTCGGTATGGTCTGGGGCTTCTTCTCTCCAAGCCACAGCAGCCTGGCCATCCTTTGAATCTAGGGACTTATAAGCCTCTGAGTTTTCAAATATATTTCTTTTTAATGAGACAAATGGGAGCTCAAGAGTCCCCTGGGCTTCTGCTTTAGTCTCCTGATGTTACCACCGCCAAATGGCAGCCCAAGGCCACGTGCGCAAGAGCCCACATGGGAACTGTGAGTTAATGGGCCCTTCCATCCCAGAAGGCCTTCCATAGGATGATGTAACTCAGGATGTACATACATAATTAAGAATAGTGTTTGGTAACCATGGAAACTAGGATGGGAGCCATCCTGTAATGAGCTCTTTTGGTGAAGTTAATACAAAGTTCTCTTTGAACACATGGAATCAAAAAGAATTCTTTCTTGTGCTGATTTTTTCCTTTTATTGAGCTATAAAACAGATACTCCCAAGAGCATAAAGAATACTTGTCTTCATTGTACAGCTCCATTAATTTTTTTTTTACATATGTAACCCATATAATTAGCAGCTAGTCCAAGATAAAGGGCATTTCCAGAAGATCAGGTTTTCCCGTCGGCTCCCAACCTGACTCTAGAAGGACTTGCAACTCTAGCTTGTTTCCATTGATTGTCACCTGCTCTTAAACTTCATCAACATGGAATCCTACCTAGTACTGATTTGTGTGTAAAGTCATTAAAGTCAAGTCCACTGTCTGTCTTACTCTTCACCCTAGGCATTTTTAGAGATGGCTTACACAGAAGCTGCCCAGGCGATGGTCCAGTACTACCAAGAAAAGTCTGCTATGATCAATGGTGAGAAGTTACTCATTCGGATGTCCAAGCGATACAAGGAATTGCAGCTGAAGGTACAGCAGTCTTTCATTCAGTCAGTCACTCGGCAAGCATCAGCTGAGCCCTCTTGCTTACCAGGTGTCTGTCTAAGTCCTGTTGGGAAGGAGAGCTCAGGAAACAACGAAAAGATTCGTCACTGATCTTGAGGCTGTCACTTAGATGGAAATTACAACACAGCAAGAAAATTGCTCAGTGAAGGGAGAGGGAGGATCTGGGAGTAGGTAGGGGAGGCAAAGAATATAACCAAAATATATGTGTGAAATCTCAATCAATAAATAAAAATATATAGAAAAGAAAACTCTTCACTGAGCATTGAAGTGAGTACAAGAGGAAAGGAGTGCTTGAGACTAGTTGGGAGCTAGGCAAAGACCAACACAGAAGTCTTGAAGGAGGAAGAAGGCTGGTTGTGTTCTGATGAGGATAATTCCACCTTTAAATACAATTTCTTGGTGCATTCAGAGCTCTGAATACATTTTCTTCCTCCAGCATTCCCCTTGGTCTCCTGGTCTCTTTTCCATTCTCCATCGGTGTCTGAAACTCGTATAAGTCCTTCTAAGAAACACTTGACCGGTCCACTCTCAGAACTCAGATGTATTCAGTCAGTCTCAAAGTGAACTTTGCTTTCATTTTAGCTTGTTCTGCAGTCTTCTTTTCGTTTCCTTTTTTTCTTGAGTAGTATACTCTGTATAGAATTAATTAGTTGCAATTTAATATTAATCTTGAGTCATATCTCATACATCTCATAAAAGGACCACAAAAGTTAAGAAATAAAATATGGCCAATACCCAGAAGTCTGTGGTGCCCTCCTTCTGTTCAGCTCTTCCTTCTCCACTCTCCTGGCTCCAAGGATAATCATTTCTGTGCTGTTCCTTTAGCCCCTGTTCATGCTGCCTAAGTCATGGACTTTAGCTTTTCCCATTCTTAAACATGATATGAAGGGAATCACATTGTCTTGTTTTTCTGTTCAACATTTTGTCTTCCATGTCAATTTTCATTGTTCTATAAAATGTTGTTTCGTGGCTCTGCCATTTGTTTATCTATCTTATGACTGCTGGACATCAGGTTGTTTCCTGATGGATTTTAACAGAAGTGCTACTTGTCAAACATGTTATCATGGTACAAATTCACAGGGGCATCTAACTAGGTGGTACAGGAATCACTAGGGTTGAAATTGCTAGGTGACCAGACAGGCTCACCTCAGCTCTGCTAGGTGACAGTGAGCTCTTTCCAAAGTGTTTTGTCACAGTCTAACATTCTCCTCATAGAATATGAGGCTTTGTAGTGTTCCACATTCTTGCTAACCTTAAGTTGTCTGACTTTTACATTTGGGTGTGAGATGGGTGCAGTGTTCTGGTTTATCACAGTTTTATTTTGTATTTTCCTGATGAAATATTTATACAGTTGAGTACTTTTTACCACATGTTTACAGGCTCTGGTTTTCTTGGTGGAAGTTTCTTTCCAAGTTGTCTGCCTGTGATTTTCTTTTCTATTGTGTCTTCTGGTTGATTTGCTGTTCTCTTAACTGGAGCACTTGGTCTGTTTGGGTTGATTATTGCCATATTGGTATTTAAAACTGCCCTCTTATGTTACGCTTTCCACTATTCCACCTAATAAGACTTGTATCCCTAGTTCATTTCCATCTTTACTTAGGATTCAATTTGTTCACAATGCACAACTCTTAATCTGCCCTTAATTTTGAGGGTTGACATCAGATGACAAAGGGTAAGGTTGCTTCTAGCAAGGACAAACATTCTAGCAAGTCAACATATGCAGATGTGGGTAATGTTAACCAGTCGCTCTAGACCCCTCTCTGCTCTGCTTACATTATTGCCTCTGGAGTTCCTTACCAAGAGTTCCACTTTAGGCCCAACTTGGATTCTTTCTCTGTAATAAAAGCATGAGACAGGTGAAAAGCCCCACCTGTTCTATACCTAGCCAGCTCCTGTTTTCCCCTGCAGGCTGGAATTCTCTACTCTGAGTTTCAAATGGAGCTTGGGCCTCCAAGTGAAATGTCATAAGATTCGAATTAGGGTGAACAACAGTAGTTTCTTATAGTTCCAAGGCATAGTAACACTCTAATGAGGGAGACAGTCTGGGGTGGTGTGGAGTTACTGTTCAAGACGTCTTGTGGTCCAAGTCTTACATTCAGCAAACATTCCCCAAGTGCCCACTGTGGGTGGCAACTACGCTGGTGCCATGGGCATGGAGGGAGTAAGTGTGTGAGGAACTTAGTCTGATGGGAGGAGAGACATAGAAACAAAGAACCAACACATATGTGGCCTACCCCAGACTGGCAAATGATGACACCGCTCTAGGCTCTGCCCCTTTCTGCATTGAGCCAGCTTCTTAACCTCTGTGAACCTCAGCACTCAGATCAGCTCAGGACTGCACTTGAGTTCTTTGATTTTAGGCAATTTTCTTTTCAGCCTCACAATCACTATCCTGTGAGGTGTGCAGGGCGGATAATCACAGTAATTATAAGAGTACACCATGATGTACACCTTTAATTGAGTCCTGTTCCTCTGGGGCAAGTAATGTATAAAGCACCTTCCATGCATTATCTGTTTTAATCTTGACGTCAGTCCTGCCAGACAGGTATTATAATCTCATTTTACAGATGAAGATATTGAGCCTAATAGAAGTTCCACAGCTTGTCCAAGATCATAGTTACTGGACAATCCATGATGAAAACGTAAGACTGTTGGCTGGGTGTAGTGGCGTTTGCCTTTAACCCCAGCACTGGGGGGAGCGAAGGCAGGTAAAACTGTAAATTCAAGACCAAGCTGACCTTGTCTTGTAAGTTCCAAGTCAGCCAGGGCTACCCTCTAGGACCTAGACTCTGTCTCAATAAAACAACAAAATAAATAAAACCAATGAACCAACCAACAAAACAAACAAAAAACCCTGAGACTACTTTGGGTTTGCACCAGATATTGTTTTCTTTTATATATATATTGCATTGTTAGGTTTTCCACCATCCATGTGAAAACACAAAAAAGCAGGAACTCGAGTAGTTTTGTGCTCACAGTCCTCAAGGAAGAACAGTGGAGAGACAGTATTCTAACAGAGCTAACCAAATCAAGGGTGCATGATGTCTCCAGACCAGGGCTCTTGCCAGAGTTGTTCAGATCCTGCAGGTCTGGGACAAGGCTGTGACTGCGTTTCTATCAGGCTCCCGCAGACGCTATCCTTCCTGGTCCTAAGAGTGCACTTGAAGTGGCAAAGGCCTAGAACACACTGTTTTCTGACCTTTGCTGTGGGTTTCCAGCTCCTCACGTTGTCAGGCTGCCCCTCTGGGTCATTGCGACCTTCAGCATATTCCAACTGTAGTATTAGACTTTATGGCCTCTAAATTGACATGAATCAGCTCTTACACACATTCTTTCTTTCTTTCTCTCTCTCTCTCTCTCTCTCTCTATCTATCTATCTATCTATATATATATCAGAAACTTGTGGCAAGTAAGCCTATTGATGTGGGTGAGAGAATTTCTTGGCTCATTTGAATGAAAGTACAAGAGTAGCTGACTGCAGGTTCAGCTGGATTTTGCACTCATTGAGATCAAGATATTGTTGTTCTCTGTTCTGCTTTCTACTGTCATGGCTTTGTTTTCGGAGTGCTTCCTGGGATGGCCCCCGGCAGCCCCAGGCTCTCTCCTCTAGGTGGCGTGGCAGCCCTCTGCAGCGCTAGCTTTAGGTGTTATGCCCTAGCTCCTTCAGTAAGAGAGAACCAGGTTTACTCCCGCAAAACCTCTGACAGTCATTCTGATTGGACTAATTTACCACATGTGCCCATCCCGGAACCAGTCTCTGTGGCCAGGGGAAGGTTGTGGTTTGATTGGCAAGGCCAGATAGGGTAGGAGAATTAGCTGTACAATGAGGGAAGAAGCTGAATGAAAGGCCTACAGGCTGGGAAGTCCAGTCATGTCGGAAACAACTGGGGCCACACTAATAGAGCCTGGGTCTGATGAATTTCAGGCTCATGGAGAAGACTTCAGCATCTTCCCTAGACTTTGGAGGTCAGACCAACATCTGCAGAGTTGTCAGAGGACCTAAACTCCACCTCCATCCCAGCAGCTTTCAAAGGGTACTGTTTGTCATGCCCTGAGGCTTTTGGTGATGGATGCCAAACAGGTCTCGTTATTCTGCCTTTCTAGATATAGAAGGTGAGTCTCCCACATTCAATAAGCTGTGACCCCAAACTCTGCCAGTTGGAGGACAGAACCAACTTTCACAGGGTTAAGATTCCAACTTCCGGTCCCTGTCTGTCAGTTGCAAACACTTTCCTGGGACTGCCATGGGCTTAGACTCTTGTCCTGTATTAGAAGCCGTAGGATGTATTGACACTGAGAACTATGCTGGTTGCCTATGTGGGTATTGATCTGTATCAATGTCACCATAGAACAGAGGAAGAGATGTGACATCTGAGATTTGCTTCAAAAGAATTTCAAGGGTGGGAAAAGGTCAGAATATAGATCTCACAAGATTTGACAGGATTCGGTATACTTTCATTCTACATTCTTGCGCATTCAAATTGTCTTATAATAATAAGATATCCCAAAGAGCACCATGACTGACTTTATTCTCTTTCACTTCCACTTCTCTGGAATGATGACAGCATTGGGGCATCTGAGAGGAGAAGAGCCTGAGTACGTCTTGACCACCCACACTGGCTGCTCTGGGGTGGGGGTTCTGTAAAACCTCTCCTTTATCTGCTGCCCCACAAGGCTGTCCTCCTCTTCTTCTTCCTGCTTTCCTGGGCCTGAAAGGAACAACCAGGAAGGCATTAAATTCCACAAGAGTAGAAAACATTGACCTCTAAAACTTTTTACAAAAAGAAGCCCCTGTCCAAACCACTCTGGGGATTTTATTGTGTTCTGAGAAGTTGCCTGGTTTGGGGACGAGCTTTTCAGCTGCTGCCTTCTCCAATTGTTCCAGCACAAGCCACAGACTGGAGACCTAGAACTGGCCTCCTCCATGTCAAATAGCTTGTCACATAGATGTGATTCAACCTGGTGGATCTCATTAGTGTTCCCAAGCTCCACTATTTGTCGGTGTTGCCAGCATGAAAGCAGTGGTTAATGTCTAAGGAAAGGCAGAAAGACTAGCTCAAGGGAGTCCAGACATCTCTGTCTGGGATGAGTATGGGTGGAAGGAAACATTCTGGGCATGAGTGTTCTGCCCAGCCCCTGGCCCAGCCTTGGCCTCTTCCCAACAGCCTTGGGCTCTGCAAGGTTTTGGTGCCATTCAAGCAGATATGGAGATAGCTGACAGTGTGTGTTCTGGGAAAGCTGGTTACCTGCATGTAGCATTGCATATGTTTATAAAGTGTCAAGGTTTATACTTTCTGTTGAATACAAGTACCATTTGTCTGAGGTGTGAGGTACTCTTTGGGCTAGCTGTCCCAACTAGTGCTGACTCCCTGGGTCTGTGTCCTTGCTTTTCCATGTCTCAGGATCAGAGTCTTCTCTTTGTCCTTCTTTTCTTTGCGTATACATCTGACAGGTGATCCCTCCCCAGCTTGAACATTTTACATCTTTCCCCTGTGTCCCTAGACTCTTACTTTGAAACCACAGATAGGCTCTCCTCCATTCTTACCTTCTCCCAGACCTACCCTTGACTGCAGTAATAGCAGATCAGCAGCCATGCCTTGCTGAGAATGCAGAATTCCAGTCTCTGTCTACTAGACCTGGGTGACTAGAATGAGATACATGATGTTCACTAGTGTCTGACTGGCTCTGGAAGTCTTTGTAAGTCATATAGAACAAGGTACAGAAGAAAAGAGCAACTGATTAGCCTTCTTAATAGAATTCTTTGTCAACACTTGATATGGTTAATGGAGAAGTTTTTTTTGTTTTGTTCAAGGTAGGGTTTCTCTGTGTAGCCCTGGATGTCCCAGAACTTGTTCTGTAGACTAGGCTGGTTTTGAAATCAGAGATTTGCCTGCCTCTTCCTCCTGAGTGCTGGGATTAAAGGTGTGCACCACCCTGCCCAGTTGCGATTGAGAGTTTTTAGTTCTATTTTTTAAAAATATCTGCTTTATGAAGCTATAGCTCACATGCCTTGCTCTCTGGACCCTGAGCCCTACTCTGGTCCTCCTCATTCTCATACTCCTCATCTTTTGGATCAACCCCTTTCTCTTTCTGCAAAAGATATCATTTCCTTTAGTAGGCTGGGCAATGAGCAAGGCAGGTTATAGCTGCTTCCCACGGACACTGCAGTGCTCCCTAATGATCTCTCTGACTTCGCCTAGAAACCCGGCAAAAATGTGGCTGCTATCATCCAGGACATCCATTCCCAGAGGGAGAGGGACATGTTCCGAGAAGCTGACAGGTGAGGCTCTGGGTTTTAGGGCAGAGACCTGGAGGTTAAAATATCTTCTAGCTTCTTGTTCTTAGGGGATGTCTTAGTTAGGATTAATACTGCTGCAATGAAACACCATCACCAAAAGCCACTTGGAGAGGAAAGGTTTTATTTCACTCACACTTCCCTATAACAGTTCATTAGCCAAAGTGATTAGGGCAGGAACTTGCAGCAAGTCTTTCTCTGTCCCACCAGCCAGCTCCCAAATCACAACATGAAGGCTTCTAAATTATGAAAGATCAGCCAATAGCTTAGGCTTGTTTCTAACCTGCTCTTATAACTTAAATTAACCCATTTCTATTAATTTACATGTGGCCATGTGGCTCATGGCTTTTACCTCTCCTCCTGCATGTCTGGCTTCCTCTGTGTCTGGCTGGCAACTCTACCTTCTTCTTCCCAGAATTCTCTCTGCTCTGAAAATCCTGAATGGCTATTGGCCATTCAGCTTTTTTATTAAACCAACCCAAGTGACACATCTTCACAGTGTACAAAAAGATTATTCCACGACATTTCTCCCTTTTTGTCTAAAAAAAAAAAAAAAGAAAAGGC
Organism: Onychomys torridus; assembly: GCF_903995425.1. Taxonomy (NCBI): domain Eukaryota; kingdom Metazoa; phylum Chordata; class Mammalia; order Rodentia; family Cricetidae; genus Onychomys; species Onychomys torridus. Next base: position 172,974,821 of record NC_050443.1, read on the forward strand.
TTTAACTCTAACATAGTAAAACTGTATACAATAAGAACAATTATCAGATGCTGTCTGAATAGGAAGGAAAGGTATCAACTCTAACAAATGAAACTATATGCAATAAGAATAATCATCAAGCAAGAATCTCACTCACAATGTCCAGTCTATCCTTATTTGGCATATTTGGAATAAATATTCCATTATCTATTCTCTCTTGATAAGTCCAAAGTTTTATACCTAAACCATTTTTATTATAACTTGTATTATCATTCTAAAAATATCTTTTTAGACCTTAAAATATCCTTTTGGATAAATAACTTAAGTTTTTTGTTTTTAACCTTATAAACTTTACATCTCTTAAGTATGTTTCTTTTCTGATTTGGTAACAAGGGAACTGTAAAACTATAACTATCAAAAACTGTAAAAAAAAAAAAAAAACCTGTAAAATTATAACTTCAATCTCCACCAGAGAGCTTAGAAGGATAAAATATTACTTGCGTAAACAGGAAGTGCATAGAAAACAACTTCCAAAACTAAGAAATGGCAGAGACATCTGATAGCCTGGGCAGTTACCCAAGGTTCCTTTGTAACATTGGAGCATCTATCTTTGACCTACAGGCCTAGAATAACTAAGAAACAGGAATTTTGAAGGACTATTCCCCTCCCTTGTTTTGGCAAAGTTCAGCAGTCACTTTCCTGTGTGTCCTGCAGAATGTCTGGCAGACTTTTTTTTGAAACAGGAATTTTGAAGCACTGTCCCGCCTTATCTTGGCAAATTTCAGTAGTCTTTTTTCTTTGTGGCTTGCTTGTCCAGTTTACAAAGCATATTGTCAGCAGTCAAGACAAGAGCAGTTTCTTGCTCCAATGGTGAGTTTTACCATATTGAAAGCAAACTCCATATGGAGTTTCTTTGATGCCCATCATCTTCTCTGAAGTAAATTGGTACTCCAGAAACAGATATGTCTCATTTTCATGAAAAGCCCTATGTTACAAAACATTTTAAATGTCATGCTCTGTAAGTATTTGAAGTGTTTGAAGACCATCTAATCTAAAATATATCTCTATTTGACCTTGAAAACATACCTAACATGATTACAAGTTTGATGGCTATAGGTGACTAACTACTAATCTATATTTCTTTATTATCCTAAGTAGTTTGTAATAATAACGTTCAAGGACCAGAAAATTACATTACATTGTTAAATTAACTGCATAGGTACAATAACTTAAACAAGAGTAGAAATAGATGTATAGTGTGTTCTAACAAAAATAATCTTAAATTTGTATCTACATACACAAATCCATACCAATGTAAAATATTTGAGACTAGTGGTTGTTTAAAAGTAGAATCAACAATCCACCCTTTTGTCTCATTATTTTTATACTATATCTCCCCTTTTTCTCTTTAGAAAGAGATCCCTGAATCTAATCTCCTTTGTTAAGTTTTTTTTCTGACCATGACCAATAACAATCTGTAATCAACTCCCCTAAACAATGACAAACATCCATAGTCCACTGAATGACCAAAACCCATCCATTCCACCTCTTGGGAATGTGGGTGTTGGGTTCTCTAGACTGCTTTCTGTTGTCTGGGGTGCTGGGATCTTTGAGGGACCCTGAGAAAACTAGGATATTGGTTAAGTCCTGGCTAGAATATAGTCTATGAGGCTGGGCCATCTTAGCCAGCACCCTTGAAGCTGTTCTGGATGCAGAACTCTGAAGAAACTACAACAGAGGCACTCTGAGAGGCTAGATCACTTGGGACACCCATTTTCATTGGTCTCTGGTCTCCTTGCTCTGAAAGCACATAAAGGTATGAAAGATAAGAAAAAACATACCTATATCTGCATTAACACAGGTATGGACTGTGCATTGTATACAAGCCAACCAAAGATGATTTTTTGTTTTATGTTTGAGCAGGTAAAATATATGTCACTTGTTTTATGTAGTTTGTCTAGGTTTGTTTCTTTATATCTATAGCCAAGATTTTCAGGGAGTCTTTCCCATCAAACTTGATCCTCTTTAACCTTGAACAAATCCACAGCCTTTTATTTTCTGTGGAAACAAAAGCATAACTTCTTCTCCAATGCAACATATTTTTTGACTTCCATTTTGAAATTAAGAAATTTAAAAAATATATAGGCTGCTTTAATTTGGCAGTTTCCATATCCAGTGTTTCTTAGCACTATTGTTTGCTGCTCACCAATAATAAAAAAATTTAATCTCAACAAGACACCATACAGAATCCAGATTCTCTGTGTATTTTCCATCTTTTCATGACTATATTTTTATTACTTTTATTTCTCTCTTTAAAGATTTTATTATTTTTAAATTTTTATGACAGTCTATATTCTTTTTCTTTTTTTTTTCTTAAGCCTATGCACATTGTTAAACACACTGTAACCTGTTTAGGAGTTTTTCCATCTGAATCTGCTTTTACTGTGTATCTGTAACCTTTTTTGTCTGCATGAGCAAAACCTAAACCGTGCAGCTTAGCTCACGGCCCACTGGTGTCTCAAGCCCGCAGGCAATGGCTAGGAGAGGCATCATTGTACTTGGCCCGCATGAGAGACTGCAGGACTAGGAAGCCACATTTGGCTACATTTTGTATGTTTGGAAACTTTTTAAAAGTTTTCTCAGGTCTTATGTGGAAATACATACCCCTACATTGGATGCCATTTGTAGCAAGTCTTTCTCTGAATTTTTTAATTTTACTTCTTTCTTTAAAGACTTTTACTATTATTTTAAAACTATTTTTTCCTACCATATGTAATGAGTCTTTCTCTGTCCCACCAGCCAGCTCCCAAATCACAACATGAAGGCTTATTATTAATTATGAAAGCTCAGCTGATAGCTTAGGCTTGTTTCTAACTAGCTCTTATAACTTAAATTAACCAATTTCTATTAATTTACATGTGACCATGTGGCTCATGGCTTCTGCCTCTCCTCCTGCATGTCTGGCTTCCTCTGTGTCTGCCTAGTGACTCTGAATTCCCAGGTCCTCTCTGCTCCCCCCCCCCCCCATCCTGTCTAGCTATTGACCATTCAGTTTTTTATTAAGCCAATCTAAGTGACACATCTTCACAATGTAAAAAAAGATTATTCTACAACAGGAACTCAAACAAGGCAGGAGCCTGAAGGCAGGAGCTGATGCAGATGCCATGGAGGAGGCTGCTTATTGGTTTGTTCCGCATGGCTTGCTCAGCCTGGTTTCTTATAGCACCCAGGATCACCAGCCCAGAAGTGACCCTACCCACAAGGCTGGGCTCTCCCTTATCAGTCACAAATTAAGAAAATGCCTTACTGGCTTGCCTACAGCTTGATCTTACAGAGGCATTTTCTCAATTAGGATTGCCTCCTCTCAGATGACTCTAGCCTGTGTCAAGTTGACATAAAACTAGTCAGGACGGGGGATTTGAGTTGTAATGTGGCCTGCCCTTGACTCTGATCATCTGTCTGTCCTTCTAGCCTCTACTCCTCCCTGTTCACATGAAAGGTGACACTATAGACCAGAACTGCTACTCAGGTTAGATGGGGGATGCTGGGCTTCTCTAGCTGTTCCTCCTGTGCTGGAAAGGAATACAGCAACTGAGAGTTGATATCTGGCTCTGTGGGGCAAGCTGACACTTTACTGACACGTCCTGGGTGTCCATAGTGGTGTCAGAGATTCTGTTTAGAGGTAGCCAGTTACTGATTTTTCACGAGCTGAATGTAGATGTAGAAGTAAGGATGTAGATGGGAAAAACACACCTGATTCTTGAACATCAGTTCTGTCGGATGCTGAATGCTATAATTTCCCAACTAAGTTCTTTTAACTGATGTTTATGACCCTCAAGATGGGAAAACATAACCAGGCCTGCAATCTCCAGGGTGGCCACAGGGGATGCTCTAACCTAACTGTAGAGGACAGGTATCCAGCCAAAGAGATGCACCTAGTCCTGGAAAAGGTGCAGCTCTGGGTCCTGGCAGTGAGGGGTACATTGTTGTTCTACATTTGAGAACGAAATGAAAATGTCCCATCCTTCTAGGGTGTCAGGTGTGTGATTCAGGTAATCCACTCAATAGCCTTCAGAGAGCATGTGAGTGCTCAGGATTGGGATTTTTATTTGCCTGATTTTTTTTATTTAAAATGGTGTTTACTTGGGTTTTAATGGTGTGTATAAGGACACCTGTGGTTACGTGGCAACCAGAGAGGGAAGACTTTGAAGTTTGACTCCAAACCTTAGGCAGATCCACTTCCTGAGGGGTTCCTGTCCTCCTTTCAAATTTGAACAGGTCTGAGTTCGGAGACCTTTGCCTACCCTTAAATTTCTTCCTAATTCTTTGTTTTGTTGACCTCTGACCCTCCCTCCTCACTCCTGCCACTCCCCATCTGTAAGCAGCCCTCTTCCATTCCCAGAATCCTAACTGCTTGTAATGAGGTCTAAATGAGAGGGAGAAGGAAGGTAAATCACCGATAATCTGATGGGGTCCAAGTGGAGGGGTGGCTTCAAGTCTTATAAGCAAGCAACATCGGGTCTGGGTGGTCAGTGTCTCCAAGGACGACATGGCAAGCACACCACTTAGCCCTTTACTTGGAGTCCTCACCCTGTACATCCCCAGGAAAAGACTGTTCTGGGGTCCGAACCCTGAACAGATCTCCCAAGAGGAAGTAAGGTAGGACTAAGCCAAATCAATATAATCTCTTTCCCAGCTCCTAGGAGCGGACTGTAGGGAGGGGCAGAGAGCCGCTTAGGTGGAAATCCATGCCTGTCATTCAAGAGAGAGGACAGGTGTGTTCCTGGCCACTCTGTGCAGTGCTGACTTGTGACTGACAGATGTCCAGGTGGGGAGGGTAGGTGGTTCCAAGGATATCTCTGAGAGGAGCTGTGTGTGTCTACATCTGGGTGGTGTGGGGTATGGGCTCTGCAGCTTCTAAACACTGATTTTTTTTTCCCTTCCTCCCAGATATGGTGCAGAGCGGCCACGTTCTCGAAGCCCAGTGAGCCGATCCCTTTCCCCGAGGTCCCACACTCCAAGCTTCACTTCCTGCAGCTCTTCCCACAGCCCCCCAGGCCCTTCCCGGGCTGACTGGGGCAATGGCCGGGACTCCTGGGGGCACTCTCCCTATGCCAGGAGGGAGGATGACCGAGAGCCCGTGCCCTGGGGGGAGAATGGGGAGCACAAGAGGGACAGGACAGATGTGTGGGCACACGACCGGAAACACTACCCCAGGCAACTGGACAAAGCTGAGTCGGATGAGCGACTTGAAGGAGGGAGGGGCCACCGGGAAAGGTATCCGAGGTCAGGGTCGCCCAGCCCACTCCATTCTTTGTCCAGCTACAAAGGCCGGGAAGATGGCTACTATCGAAAAGAGCCTAAAGCCAAGTTGGACAAATACCCTAAGCAGCAGCAGGAAATACCGGGAAGGTCCAGGAGGAGAGAAGAGGCCAGACTTCGGGAAACTCGGCACCCTGCCCCAGAAGACTCGGGCAAGGAAGATGAACTGGAACTCAAGATCACTAGGGCGCCTGAGGGTGCCAAGTCCAAGCAGAGTGAGAAAAGTAAAGCCAAGAGACCCGACAGAGACCAGGGAGGAGCTGATGATAAACAAGAAAGCGGAGTGGCAGAGAATGAGGTAATGATGCAAACGAGACCCTGAGGAAGCTGAGGCTGGCCTGGAGGGAAATCCCAAGCCTCATATATTGATGATGAACATGTGCAGAGGGAATGAATGTTTCTGACTGTTTGCCATGTTCAGGGCACTGTGCAAAGTACACTCTGTCAACTATACCACTTAATCCTCATAGCAACCCCACAAAGTTTGGATCGCTGTTACTCCAGAGGGGGGAACACAGAGCATGATGCTATTCGATCAAGGAGACTGGGTTGGGAAACAGGATGGCCAGAGTTGTAGTTAGTGATCTAGCTCCAAGTCCCATGGGACCTTGTTGCCTTCACTAGAAGTTAAGGAGAGACTTGATGGAAAGGGCCCTTTGTAGTTCTGTGTGCCCAGGGTGGAGTGTTCCTGGGTGTTGGCACCCACAGTTACCCAAGGGAGATTAGATCTTGCTCCATCCTATGCACCTGCCAAAAGTATCATTGGCCCTGGGGCTCCAAGGACAGGAAAGGAGAAATGGCCACCACCCTCAAAGTTATGCTGTGATCAGTTTCCAGCACAGATGTAAAATCACTGACCACAAAGGATCAAATACCTTAGAAGGTGTGGTGGACAGATGCTTAGCATCCTATGAGAAGGCCTGGGCCTAGTGGCACAGATCTGCAATCCAGAGAGGTAGACAGAAGCAGAAGGATCTCAAGTTCAAGGCCAGCCTGGGCAATTTAGTGAGACCCTGACTCAAAATAAAAATGTGAATGACTAGGATAAAACTCGGTGGTGGAGCATTGCCTAGTTATAAGAGGCTCTGGATTCAACCCCCAGTTAAGTAAATAAGTAATTCATTAATTAAGTAAATAAATAAACAGAGGAAGGCCGGGGGTCCTACCAGTAATCTTTGTTGTCCATTCTCAAATCTGCCATGTTTTCTCAACTGGAAAACCAGGAGCTGCACAGTAGGTGATGTCAGAGAAGTGGGTGGGGTAGACTCACTGTGCCCCGTTGAAGACTTCCACTGGGTTCTGAGAACCTGGCAAGCCAGCTGATAATTTTAAGAGGATACACTTTTTAAAACTGTATCCCTGGTTTCCATGTTTGTGGATTCAGCTCACCACAAATTGAAAATATTTTGTGAATAAGTTTTGTCTTGAATGAACATCTACAAACCTTTAAAAAAATGTTATGTCTAAAGAAGACAGCAAGATAACTATTAATATAGTGTTTGCATGGCACCAGGAATAAAAAGTAAGCCAGAGGTGATTTAAAGTTTATGAGAGGATATGTGTGGGTTATAGGCAAATAGGAGGCATTTTATATAAGGGCCTTAGGCACCTGCAGACCCTTGCATGTGAGAGGAATCTTGGACACATACACACACCGCAGACACCACAGGACAGCTGTATTTGCTCAGAAGTGGTTAAGAAGTTGGGGGTGTCTCAGCACCTCAAGGAAAGGCCAGCAGGGTGAGTAGGCAGGCCTTTGCACAGGATCCCCTTGGCATGGACTCTTCCTTCCCCAGAAGTCCACTTCGCTTGTTCTTAGCATCTTTGTCGTTACTTACGTCTGCTGTGTAACATCTCAACATCCTGCCCCACTTCTGTCTCCTCTTGCCTTTCTGTGCTCCGGGTAATCTGTGTACACATTGCTTAGTAGCATTATGTAACATAGTGTCTACTCTCACCCCACAACCCTCAGACGCCATCTCTACAGTGCAGTAATCTTTTGTGTTTACAGCCTTGTCACAGCCTTGTCCCTGTCCTTGGAGTAGAACTTGGCACAGTGTGGGTGTTGAACAAGTGTCTGTGGAGGAGGCAAAGGTCTGACTCCTGAAAGCCAGGACACACTCTAACGTTTGCTAAGTAGGGGTGAACATTAGGCCGCAACAGTGTTTAGTAAGCTTATGCTCCTGACAGATGCTCTGAAATCTCTACAGGTGGAGAACAGGTGGCCAAATTTCTCAGTGGTAACAGGTGGCCAAATCCAGACCTGACCTTAGAACCCCAGAAAGAAGGAAAGAAATCAAGTCACTGAGAGAGGGTGAGGGAAAGAAGCTGCAGGCCATCCTTCTAGAAGGGAGGAGTCAAGGACCATGATGCATCCAGGCAAGCCAAGCCAGTGGGGTGGTAGGATGAGTGAGGCCAAGCAAGGGTTGGTGACTGCTCAGCTCCAGATGGTGGCTACCATGCTGAGCGCATGCCCGTCACCAGATCTTCCTCCTCTTAGAGCAAGACCCAGCTCTACAGATATATATGGTGTCTCTCATGCTTTAGAAAGTCCAGGGTGGGTACATTTTTTCATTGTAAGCATGTCTCCAGACTCAGGTAAAGCTGGATGTAGTAGCACATGTCTATAATCTCATTGATCCTATGATGAGATGGGAGGTAGAGACAGGAAAGTCTCTGGAAGCCTGTGGGCCACCTGGTGTGTACCATGGTAAACAACAAAGATGCCTTGTCTAAAACGAGGTGGAAGATGAGGACCAATACCCGAGTTGTCTTCTGATGCATACATACATGCTGTGCACATATGTGCCTGTACACAAACATGTACACACATATGCATGTGGGCAACACACACACACACACACACACACACACACACACACACACACACACACACAAGAAACCGCTCGTGCTCGGTTCAGAGACCCCTAGCATTCTGGGACATGGTGGAAAGGCCATGTCATTCTCGGAGTGTGTTCACTCCTGCTAAGCAGGAGAGCTGTAAGATGCTGTTGGTAGCTGTAGTGGATTCAAGGCTTCCCTGTGGAGATTTGAAGGAAGGCTGCATACTTCGGGAGTGAAAAGGAAGATCAGACAGAGGGAGCAGCATATGCAAAGGCTCCTCATGGCTAGAGGCCGGTGTGGTTAATGTATTGGGAGGTGAGATGCATTTGTCCACAAGAGCCACTGTTGACACCTACTGCCTTGCTCTATGAGGTGAGGGAGCTGGGTATGGATTCCATTTGTCTGTTCCCCCAAAAGTGCCCTTCTCACCTAGAGCTGTCTAGAGGGCCAAAGAAACCTGGAAACTCCCTGCCCTGCTCCTTTTTACATGGTTTTGTTGTGAGGGGCTTCTGGCTACATCATTAAGGCTACCACCCTTTGCTCCCCAAGCTTGAACTGGATGGAATGCTTCACTGTTTTGACCAGGAGTTATGTCTGCAGGAACTGCTCATAAATGGGAGTTTATTTTCATAAGGAAGGGCTAGGGATAATTTATTCAAGGAGACTAAAACAACAACAATGTCAACGGCCATCACTGGCTCTGGTAGCTGAAGGACAGCTGTAGCTGCTTTGCTCTGCCCACAGAAGACTTGAGGAAAGCTCAGAGTAGATTCCCCTGCTTCAACTGTCCCTACCCAGTAATAACCAGTTATACCAGTCAGCCCCCAGTTCCTGCTCCAACTGGCTCCTTATCAGCTCAAGGGGGTGTGTGTCTGGTTGTAAGTAATTAAAACTAGAACCTTCACTTTGAACCAACTTCAGCCAAGAATGTTGATAAAATACAATGTCTTCTATCCCAAAGAAGCCTAGGGAGTAGCCTTGAGTTAGTGACCAAGGGTTAAGTCATGGGAGAGTAAACTCTAGAAACTTCTAAAGTGAGAATTAGCAAGCCTTTTCTTTTAGAAGTATTTATTTATTTCATATGTATGGGTGTTTTGCCTGCATGATTATCTGTACACCACTTGCATGCTTGCTGTCTGTGGAGGCCAGAGGAGGGCATCACATCCCCAGGAACTGCAGTTACAGACAGCTGTGAGCCACCACGCTGGTGCTGGGAACTGAACTGGGGTCCTCTGGAAGAGCAGTCAGTGCTCTTAACTGCTGAGCCATCTCTCCAGACCCAAAGTCTTTTCTGCAAAGGATCAGGTTGATAATATTTCAGTCGAAGAAGGCCAAGAGGCCAAGTTCAGGGTTTTGTGTGGTTACTTATATAACCATTTAAAATGTAACTGCAGGGGTGGTGAAAGGAATCCCTGGGTGACAGTGCACACCACTCCTGCAGAGAACCCGTTTGGTTCCCAGCACACACAATGGGTAGCTCACAAGTGCCTGCAACTCTGGCTCCATGAGAAAGATCTGATGGAGTTCCATGGTCACCTGCACTCTCATGAGTGTGCATACAGGAGTGTGCACGCACGCACGCACGCACGCGCGCGCGCGCGCACACACACACACACACACACACACACACGTAACTTCAAAATTGTGAAAGTGCTGTGTGGACTACAGATTGCTGCCCCCGGTTGCTACCTAGCAACCCTAATTCTCAAACCAAACACCTGTTTTCAGTTGCTCCGTTACCTAGATGTGAGTCAGTATGCTGAGGACCTGAACTGGGGGAGACTAGGAGGGAGGAGGAAAGCAAGGGACTGACTGGTTCACAGCACGAGTGGGGTGACAGCTCCCTTCCTACACATAAGGAGTAGTGTGTGTGTGTGTGGGGGGGGTCTTTGGAGGGAGATGTCACCACAGTGGCCAGTGTCTTGCCTGTACACGTCAGGTCACTTTTAGCTTCTTATAGTCACTCTCACTGCAAACACTCAGGTCACCAGGGATTTCTGTCCCCCGAAAGCCAATGGGCCAGCTTCAGAATGTTTTTCTGTCTATCTGTGTGAGTGAGCAACTCCTATCTGAGCCTCAGTTTCCCTAGCACTGTGAGGGATGGGGGAGAAGCATGTAAATCTGCCTCTCTTTCTATATTCCCTCTTTCTCCTGCCTCTCTGCTCACTCTTGGTCCTGTTGGCTCTGTTTTTCCCTTGTCAGGCTGGAACTGAGGAACAGGAAGGCATGGAAGAAAGCCCCCCATCAGTGGGTGGACAGCAGGAAGGGACAGAGTCCTCTGATCCAGAAAACACATGGACAAAGAAGGTAAATTTGTCCCCGACTTGTGGGTGGTGCCATACATTAGCATCAGGGACTCCATTACAGGAGTCAGTTATGGCTGACAGTGGCTACGTGGGATGTGAGCAAGTCTCCTTATGTGCTTCCACCAACGGCCTTAGCGCCTCTGGAGGAATGGCTGTGGAGATCTTCAGATGTCTTCACTGGGGAGATCTTCAGATGTCTTCACTGGGGAGATCTTCAGCCACATGTCTGGGCTCCGCCTCCCTCTCCAGCAACTTAACTTGGCTGTGCTGCTAAAAGAAAACATGCCCAGAAAAGACTCAGGCTTCAGAGCCAGGCTCCCAAAATAGTCAGGTCCCTGGTGGGTGGGAGACATAAGTACACAAGCTGGAGTCCTACTGCAGAAGGTCCGGACCCTGAGATTAACAAGACATATTGTTAATTTCTAAAGACCATTTTTACTTAGTTAAAAATCAAAATCCAATTATCGTCCTCCTGGGCTGGGCTTCCACAGGCAAAAGAAATGTCCTTGGATGATGGCCAGTGTCATGCCTTTCCGGTCAGGGGAAACTACCCTCCTGAGTCTGTGTGCCAATCCGTAGGCTGCTGGGAACTCCAGGGGAAAAGTACAGGAGGGCAAGTATGAGCGCAGAAGTTGCACCTTTGCTGAGAGAGGGGGGTTTGGAGCACATTTGTGAGTCGATTTTCTTCAGGCACCTTTAGTGATGTCCACACATACACAGACACAGCTCTGATAAGTATTTTGCATTTATAGTTTATTCATTCAAAAATATTTACCGAATACCTATTACATAGCATGGGTAGGGAGCCTTTGTGTCATTTGAAACAGCAGATCAGGCATCAAGAGCTTATTCTGAAGCCTGTGCCAATTTGGACGCCTTCCTAAGGGTACAGGAGTAAAGTGAGACTTGGGGGGCCCCCATCCTCTAAGTACCCAGTAAACGCTTCCCACAGAGAAGAAAGAATGCACTCGGGTCTTTCTGGCACAAGGGCTTCTATAGCCAATGTATACAGCTTCTGGATGAATATTCCTAGTCACCATCTGATACCCATTCTATATCCTTATACAGGAACAAGATTGGGAGAGTGGAAGTGAGGCCGAGGGGGACAGCTGGTGTCCCACAAACATGGAGGAGCTGGTCACAGTGGATGAAGTAGGGGAAGAAGACTTCATCATGGAACCAGACATCCCAGAGCTGGAGGAAATTATGCCCATTGCCCAGAAAGACAAAATCCTCCCTGAAATATGTCCCTGTGTGACAGCCACCTTAGGTTTGGACTTGGCCAAAGATTTCACCAAGCAAGGGGAAACCATAGGGAATGGGGGTACAGAAATCAGCTTCACGCTGCCCAGACAACTGCCATCTACTTCCACAAGCTGTCCCAATGACACGGGCATGGAGATGCCTGGCCTAAATCTGGATGCTGAGCGGAAGCCAGCTGAATGCGCGACAGGCCTCTCACTGGAGGTCTCAGATTGCTGTGAGAAGGAGGCAAGAGGAGCAGAGGACTCAGATGTTCGTCTGGCCCCCACAGCCCAGCAAATGTCTTCCCTCCAGCCAGCAGATGAGAGGGCGCGGCAGTCCAGCCCTTTTCTCAATGACTGCAAAGCCAAGGGGTCCCCTGAAGATGGGGATCATGAAGTCAGCACCCTGGAAGAGAAAGCCAGCCCCCCTACTGAAAGCGACCTCCAAGGCCAGGCTTGCCAAGGCGCGTTGACCGAGGGTAACTACCTTCCTTTCCTCCACGGGTGGTTGGGCAGACTGGACCACTACGTCCCTCAGGACATGTGGGCATGTGCAGACTGGAACAGACATACGGGAACTTTCAATTCACTTTAAAGCTGAGGCAGAAAGTCATGTGTAGAAGGAAGCCTCTGAAGGTGGGGCTAGACTGTTCAGAGCTCTCAGGCAAATGGGGGAAAGAAATCCGAAAGGAGCCTCTTGAGTTCTGAGAGGCAGCCTCAGATAGGCCCGATTTCTCTGATTATGGGGTCCCACATAGGCACGGGCAACTAAGATCAGGCTGAGCTTTCGGTATTTGAAAAGAAAAAAAGTTTGGGTTCTTTTTGATGGCTTGCTGCCCTTTCCTGAACAGTGGAGACCCCCTGGTGATTATTTCTTTGATGAGGGGGGAGGTGAGAGAAAATCGCACAGAGAAGAAGTGGGACTTTGCTAAAGGGCTTGGCTTGCTTCCCTTCTGACTGCCTCAGACTGTTTTTCTCCAGGGTCAGATCGTGAAAGAGGACAAGTCCACCTCCACCGGAGGTGATGTGTCCATGCTCAGCGCTGTGACATCATGAACTAAGGAGTCTAAAATGGACTAAGCCCCTGGCTGCTCTGCCAGGTGGAAACAGATCCACCCAGAGCTGGGGAAAGGGGGGTAGGTGGAGGGAGGGTGAGTAGTCCTTAAGACTCTTACAGTGAAAATAACTAGAGATCCATTTTATAGAAAACTTACAGCATGACCAAGGCTGGAGTAAAACCCGTGAAGAAGAGAACACGGGGCAGGCTGAAAAAAAAATCTCATCCCAGAGCCTTGTGGGTAGCTCAAGCTGGTGGGTAGCCCAGAGGCTTGGGCTTTCCTCCATGTCAAGCTGACCTGAGCAGTTTTTCACCAGCCGGGATCTGAGTCTCCATGGAAACTGTCTTGATCAGTCTGCTGTTGCTAGAGAAACAGCGGCCCAGCCCATCTAGAACAAGCGTAAATCAAGAGACTGACATTTTCACCTCTATCTGATTGAGTCCCTTTTTGTTTTGTGGTACGGGTCTCAACAAGTGTTGGTCTGGAGGTCTATTAACTTACCCAGTATCTGGAGTTCATAGTTAACTGTGCTGCTTCACAGGCATGGGTGAGGGTGGCATTGCCTTTGTTCAGGCTTGGCGGATGTTAGCCCAGTTTCTGCCCTTTAAGGATTCTTCTGCCTGCAGAGATGGAGTGATACTGATTGGGGGTAGCGAAGGGCGGATCATCCAAGTGAAGGTATTACCAAGCCATCCCCATGTGCCAAGTGCAAAGATGTGCCAAGTGTTATGGCATATGGCATTTTTTTGGCAGTGGAAAATGCTCTTAATTATAGCACTTTGGTTCTAATTAGCAACCCCAGCCTCACATGATTAAGCAGTCCAAGGGACAACCCCCAATCACACAGTGCAGGGGATGGAATTACAGGAACTCTTTGAGGCCTGTTGTGTGTTTCATTATTTTTTCTTTCTTTTTTCTTTTCTTTCCTCCTCCTCCTCCTCCTCCTCCTCCTCCTCCTCCTCCTCCTCCTCCGTGTGTGTGTGTGTGTGTGTGTGTGTGTGTGTGTGTGTGTGTTTTGTCTCCGACCCCCACCCCACAGGCTCATGTTTTGCAGAAAACTCCAGGTACATGGAACTGAAATCTCTGGATGTGAGATCGCCAGACTTCACTGAAGCAGAGCTGAAGGAGCCGCTTTCTTTGCCTTCCTGGGAGCCGGAGGACGTGTTCAGTGAGCTCAGCATTCCTCTAGGTAAGTGAAACGCACAGTCCTTCCTGAACTGCTCCAAGAGATGGCAGTTCTAAAGTGACTTGGAGGAGCTTGAGGGCTGTAGTCCTTGCTGTTTTGAAGGTATGATGCAGCAACCCAGATCTGCAGATGGTAAAGTTCTTACAGGTTCAGGCTCCCAAAGCAGACCTCACACCCACAGGACCGAACCGTGAATAGAAAGGCCTGTTTCCCATCAGGGAAGCCCCTTTGCTGCCATCTTCCTGTGTGTCCTTGTCTCATATGTCCCAGAACAACGCTGCATGACTTTTTCTCCCTGAAAGATCTGCTTCTCTGAGGCCACTGAGCAGACTGAAGTTGTGGAGGGTACATGGAACAGAAACTGAGCCCTTGTCCATCTGTTCATGAATGTTCTTGTGTCTTCAGACAAGTCTTGCCTTCCTGAGCCTGTCTCCTCTTCCATAGAAGGGGTTGGACCAATGGGTGGGTTTCTAATTATGAAAATATGGTGGGTATACACTAGTGAGTATGGCGGTGGTGTACACTGGTGAGTAGGACAGTGGTGTACATTGGTGAGTAGGACAGTGGTGTACACTGGTGAGTAGGGCGGTGGTATACACTAGTGAGTAGGGCAGAGGTGTACACTGGTGAGTATGGCGGTGGTATACACTGGTGAGTATGGCGGTAGTGTACACTGGTGAGTATGGCGGTGGTATACACTGGTGAGTATGGCGGTAGTGTACACTGGTGAGTAGGACAGTGGTATACACTGGTGAGTATGGCGGTAGTGTACACTGGTGAGTATGGCGGTGGTATACACTGGTGAGTATGGCGGTGTGTACACTGGTGAGTAGGAAGTGGTATACACTGGTGAGTATGGCGGTAGTGTACACTGGTGAGTATGGCGGTGGTATACACTGGTGAGTATGGCGGTGGTGTACACTGGTGAGTATGGCGGTGGTATACACTGGTGAGTATGGCGGTAGTGTACACTGGTGAGTAGGACAGTGGTATACACTGGTGAGTATGGCGGTAGTGTACACTGGTGAGTATGGCGGTGGTATACACTGGTGAGTATGGCGGTGGTGTACACTGGTGAGTAGGACAGTGGTATACACTGGTGAGTATGGCGGTAGTGTACACTGGTGAGTATGGCGGTGGTATACACTGGTGAGTATGGCGGTGGTGTACACTGGTGAGTATGGCGGTGGTGTACACTGGTGAGTAGGGCGGTGGTGTACACTGGTGAGTAGGGCAGTGGTGTACACTGGTGAGTATGGCGGTGGTGTACACTGGTGAGTGGGGAGTGGTATACATTGGTGGGTAGGATGGTGGTGTACACTGGTGAGTAGGGCAGTAGTATACACTGGTGAGTATGACAGTGGTGTACACTGGTGAGTAGGGCGGTGGTGTACACTGGTGAGTAGGGCAGTGGTGTACACTGGTGAGTATGGCAGTGGTGTACACTGGTGAGTGGGGAGTGGTATACATTGGTGGGTAGGATGGTGGTGTACACTGGTGAGTAGGGCAGTAGTATACACTGGTGAGTAGGGCGGTGGTGTACACTGGTGAGTATCTCCTGGACTGAGGTCTGTGACCTCTGCGTTGTCTCTAAAACACTAAAAACTGGGGGGTGGAGGAGAAGCAGCTTTTCAGAGGGATGCTGGGAAATGTCCCTCAGGAAGGTGTCACAGGACAAACTAGAAACCGTCGGCCAAGCGGTAACCCAGGGAGGACACCGGTGTGGTGTGGAGGCTTGACCTCTCCATCCATGTTTCTCTGTTATTTTCCTTCTAATTCTTTAATATGCCACTTTTATAGAATTAGATTTGAAAAACAACAAATCTTGTTCTTAAAAAACTTGCTGCATAGTATCTCTCAGAACAACATTTACATATGTATAGTGTGTGTGCCTGTATTGATGAAATTATTAAGGCCACTCCACGTAGTTAAAAGGGAGGTTTATTTTGTGGGGTAACTTACAAGTGAAGGGATAGGTCGCAGGGTCTGGCAAAGGTATGGCGCAGTCCGGCGGTGTTCTCTGGAGAACTCTGCTCGGTCTACCTCCAGCGTCCAGGGTCCTGGAACCAAGAGAAACCTCACCTCTGGATCCTGGGTCTTCAGCTTCCTCCCTCAGCCCCGGCTTGTGGGCGTGACCATTACCGAAGCCTCAATGAGGGTTGGAACTTCCAGGCCAAGGCTGGGATGGCTACACACTACATGCATGCGTGCGTGAGTGTGTGTACCTATGCATGTGATATAGAGTTCAAAGGGAGGTATCAGATGGGCCCTCTTTTAGCTTTCTCTCCTTATTCCCTTGAGATAGGAGCTCCCCTCACACTTTGGGCCTTGGCAAGCCAACGCCTGGGATCTGCCTCTCTCTGTTCCCCAATGCTGAGGTTTCAGGATGGTGCAGCGACACTTAGATTTTTTATGTGAATGCCAGGGATTAGAACTCAGGTCCTCACACAAGCACTCTTACCACTGATCCCTCTCCATAGAATGAACCACAATGCTCTCAGGCACTGTAACCTCCGGACACCAGTGCTGCAGAACCTGCCTTTTAGAGGCTTCAGCTCGTCCTTGGAGTCATCCATTTGGCAAACATTGGCTGGATCACGTACTGCTGTGCCTTGCACCCTGAGGGAGCTGAGAGTGGAGCAAATCTCAAGCACGAACTTGAAATCAAGGGACAGCAAAAATTAAGAGTGACTCCTGCTTCCTCGCACATGTCTTCATTATTGCTTTTCACTACAGAAAAGGTGAAAGCTTATAACAAATTAAAAACAAAACAAAGACCATATAAAGTCAGTCCTGGTCTTAACTGTCCTGCTCAATGATTTTTCTCCCGTACACTCCATGCTCTGTAGCAGCAGGTCTTAGAGATCTCTTCATGGCAGTACACAGAGAGCACTCTCTTTTGAACCACTGTGAATACTCCATCCTGAAATCTGCACCATTAGTTGCTGACCCAATACAGATGAACACTTAAGTAGTTTCCTGCTTGTTTGTTTTTCCATGGTGAACATGTGGTAACAGCTCAGCTTTATTTACTGTCCTTGGTCACCACTCAGTTTTGTTAGTGCTCTGTATGCATTATTGAGCACTCTCCAAACATGGATGAAGTAGGCGATAGTTGAAATCCCTGCTTCACAGGTAGGGAATCCCAGAAGCAGACCCAGGGCTCCTGGGTGGGAGGGCTGGTGTTAGGATTCCAATTCTAGGAGTGTGTCCTTGGCCTCTGTCCTCTGCTGCTGTCCATATGTGCTGTGTGGTTCCCTTTGTGCACATGCCAGCATCTCTGTAGGATGGGACGCTAGCCAAGCCTGGGTGCATTGTGGGGCCGTGTAGATTTGCATTGAAAATGTTATAATTGCTACTAAATTGCACTCCAAAAAAGAGGATAACAGCTTTCAGTGCCACCTCCAGGGAGAATTCCCATTCTCTATCTCAGGTTTTAATCCCTACCAACCTGTTAGGAGAAAAATGGTATCTGATTTTGTTTTTATAAAGGGCTATATTAGAGTGTAATTGGTATACAATGAAGGACACATATTTAAAGGGTATGGTTTATCTGTTTTGACACACATCTGCATCTGTACTGCTTTATGGATTTGGATATACCACACCCTAGCTACCTGGTGATGGGCACTGAAGTTGCTTCCAGCTTGAACTCTTATAGGTCATCTTCATTAGCCCAGAAAGCCCGTAGCTCTTTGGCCTCCACACTCCCACGCCCTCCAGGAAGGGATGCGTCTGCCTTCTGTGTTTGACAGGAGGAGAGATCAAAGAGCTTTCTCAAGATCACACATCTAGTTCAGGAACTTGGGATGTCTGTTCCCTAGCCATACTGCCAACTGCCCTTCAGTTCAGGAACAGTAAAGGAAAGGCCATTTCTGTGCTGAAGAGCACAGACTGTGGCCTCTTATTCCCGGGTTCAAATTACGTCTCTGCTATTTGATGCCTGGGCGATAAACAGCAACTTATTTAACCTCTTTGCTTTGAGCTCGTTGTCTTTATGAACCTAGTAAAAGAAGCCTCCATGTAGACTTATTTTGAGGAAGAAATGAATGTAAGGCCATAGTGCCTTCCAGTAACAGGAATTTAGGAAGGTCTGATGGATTGTTTGGAATTGCTTCTTCTCGATGGGGCTGTAACCCTTTACACTCCAGGATTGGTCACTACTGCAGAGAGATTTCTAGAACCATGAGAGACAGCATTCCGGTCCCTGTGGAGAGCACAGAGGTGAAATGCAGGATGCAAGGACAGGACACCCCACTGGGAGAGTGGGGAGGTCAATCTTGTTGTCAGGGACTGGGGGTGTTCGTGGCTAGAGAAGGGCACTTGTGATTCAGGCCAGCACTTTGTGACTCCAGGCGTGTGAGCCTGCCAAGGCCTGCTCTTACTATAACCAAATAGCAACGCTGGCAAGGGTGAGCTGCCCCCTCTTTCCAACACGGGCTTTACTAGGAAGACAGAGTCATAATTATCCATGCCAAGAGCTATTATTAGGAGGCAAATGCTGTTTTAATGACAGTACTTAATAAAGCCTGAAGAAATGGAGCACTCAGTGGCTCCTGATCTCACCATGGCTATGGTAGTGTTTCTTGGTACTGCCATTCTCTGGTCCCTACATTTGGGCATCCTAAGGGAGTGGTGGCAGGCATTGTGGTGTCCCCACAGCTCCTGGGTTGTACTGTCGTTTGAGGAGCCTCTGTCCCCACTCATCCTTCCCTAATGCTGTCTTTTGATGACTGCTATTGACCCAACCCACTGGGCAGGGCCTGGGAAGAAAGTTACAGCCAAGCCATGGAAGTGGTTCTCCGGGCAGCCTTGGGAAAGGCTGGAGAGTGGGTGAAGCCCAGTGCTCGGATGCTTGGTTTCTGTGTTCCTAAGCTAATGTTTTCTGAGCACCACACAAAGTGACAGGTGTGTGTTGTCATTCTTCCCAGTTTACAGACAACTCATTTCAGAGAAGTCCAGCAAGGCCTCTGAGGCCACAGCTTAATAAGAGTGCTTGCCTGTCTGACCCTAAATGCCGTTTTACCACGCTGTTACTGTTGCTTCCAAGCTTTTTGGTTTTGTTTTTGGTGGCGTGGTAGGAGACTTTGCTCAAGGGAACTCTCACACATAACCCCACAGATGGTAGCTGTAACCCTCTGGTTGAAAGGAGCCATGGCTGTACAATTTGGACTCACCTGAGGTGGTTCTACTTCTCCTGGGGACCCCAGGACAGGGATGAGGAGTCCATGGTCTGGTTTTCACTTGAATCTCCAGGCCTATGTTCCAGGTACAGCCCAGTTGCACCCTGCTGCCCATAGGTCCTGGGACAGGACCGAAGGTGGGGCTCTGACTTAGTTCTGACCTAGCAGCTCTTCTCTTGGGTTATATGTCTCTGATGCTCCTGGGAGCAGCAGCCAGCTCCCAACTATTTTGTGACAGCAGAAAAAAGAGGTGCTGGGCCTTGCTTGATGCCCATTTGCCAGCAGCAGCCTGAGCTTGCTCTCCAACCCCTAATCCCCCAGCTCCCTCCCCACCTAGTGGGGCCGTGTGTCCATCCTCTGCATAGAGGGTAAGAATAGAGGGTGAAGGAGAAGGACATTCAGCCCCTTGGGACAGCTAGGCTGAGTGACACCCTCTTGCTTCTGGGGACTGTGGCTGAATGCTGAGGGCTCTGCAGATAGCAGGCAGACAGGGGCACAGGAGAGGGACAGCAAGGGACAGTTCCAAGCTGCAGTATGGAGCTGTGGGCTGGCAGGCTGCAGGCAGTCATCCTGGGCTTCCTCGCTTCTCCTGTCCTCCCTCAGACCATTGCTTCCCACTAATAAATTTATTATTATTGTTGTTGTTGTTGAGATGTAAAGGAAAGTTCTGTTTACAAGTTCAGGATCTCCTGTGTACTGAGCACACAGTGAAGGAAGAGGAGGGCAGACTGTGGCTAGGAGGCTCAGGGCACTGAAGAATGGGTACCTCATCCTCCTCCCTACAGAAAGTGCCACGTTGCTTTTCTCCTTTCAACCCAGTTCCTCAGATTGTCCCAGCAGAGGACATGAGAGCAGCCCCCTCCCTCAGCTGCTGTGTTCTGCTCACACAGGGAAGACTTCCATCCAGCATGTAGGACCTGAATACCCTAGGCTTAGTTCCTAGTGCTCAGGAGGCCAATGCAAGTGCATCTCTGTGAGTTTGAGGCCAGCCTGGTCTACAACAAATCACATGGGAAAACATGTTTGCATTAGAGAGAGTGGGTAAATTTTCCTCTTCTATTTAGTTTTATTTTTCTTTAATAAAAATGATCCTAAAACAAACCTCAAAATACAGAGAATTTTCCTATACTCTTGGTCCCAAATGCAGAGAGGGAACCAAACAGACATGAAGTCCTTAGACAAGCAGAGGCCTCCTTCTCCTCGGAGGTGGGTTCATGGACTCAGCCATGAAATGCAGGACACTGAGCATGTGCTGTGTGCCCTCTATTCTTCTCACAGCATGCCCCGACGTTCACAACCACCTGTGAGTGGAGTAGGCACTTGCTCTCCGTGGCTGTGGTGCAAATGGGGACAATGAGGTGAGGCTTGGAGGAGTTGGTAACCGCCCAAGTCAGCAGCAAATGTGGCGGGACCATGGCGTCCCCCACCACTTCCTAACGCTGCCTGTCCATTCCCCTCCCTTCCCCAGGAGTGGAGTTCGTGGTTCCCAGGACTGGCTTTTACTGCAAGCTGTGTGGTCTGTTCTACACGAGTGAGGAGGCAGCCAAAGTGAGTCACTGTCGCAGCACTGTCCACTACAGGAACTTACAGGTAACTGTTCGCCTTCCTGTACACCTTTGTGGGAATTCCCAGTCTCCCTTCACAAGCCAGCGCCCAGAAGTCTTGGGCCTCACTTACTTCTGACTTGAACTCTCATCTTCCAGGCCATAGGGACTTGCTATTCCCCAAGCATACCTTGTAGACATGCTCCTGTAAATGGATACTTCTTCCCATCACGTGGAGAACAGCTGTCTCTGCCAGGCTGTCCCACAGAATGGCTTCATCCTAAGGGTGCTCAGAGCATCAACTCTGCTTTAGTACTTACAGCACCCTAGTGGTCTTTTAAACACTGGCCACCCCAACTAGATGGAGAGTCCAGCTCTGCTGGTATTCTCCTGACACCCGGCACAGCTAGCTCTCTCAGCCAGGCCTGGGTGCTTAGGCTAGGGTGTTTCCATTCCTCTTCCTCCATGCAGATAACCTGTTTTACTGGAATGATAACCACAGTTTTGCCCCATTTAAATGTTCAGATAGCACAGCAAAGGATTGTCACAGGCTGCAACGCATACATGCAGAACTGTTCTAGGCACTGTGGATACAACAGCAACAAATCCAGACAAATTCCTTGTAGGTTCTAGTTGAGTGTGGGAGGCCAGGGGCAAAGGAAAAAGCTAAGCAATGCACTATGTTAAAATGTCGCTTATAAAATGTCATGAACTCCACATTTCATCCAATCTAAGATGCCTTTATTAGTAAATACCATTTTTTCATGTTTATTCTTTGGGGATTGGGAATTTAAACATACTGTCACATACTCTGTGCCAAAGCCACATCCTCAGCCAGATAGACAGTTTAGGAAAAGCAGTACAGCAAATGGAGCAAGAGACTATCGACTGCAAGACGCATTTATTTCAGAGATGTTGATGGGTTTTCAAAAGTGTCTTAAAGTCAATGAGCATGCTAGTATTTGGCATTCTGCCAAGGCCCCCAACAGAAGCCCCATCTGAGACGGCTGCGGCAGAGGTTTCTGGCTCCCTGACAGGTACACCAGGAAAACTTGAACTGATGTTGGACTGTGTGAGGAGCCTAATGCAAATGTAGCTTTCATGATTAAGTCCTGGCACAGGCTAGGTTTTACATGTATTTCATTTGCAGGGGTGTGGGTGAGGGGCTGAGTGCTTCATGGCAGCTGCATTTTTACTGTCAGAACCAAAGTTGAGAGGCAAGGACATGGATCAGTCAGTAAAATGCTTGCCAGGTACCTACATTTGGCTCCTTGGTACTTACATAAAAGCTGGGCATGGTGATGCATGCCTATAATCCTAGCACTGGGGAGGTCTGCCAGATCTCTGGAGCTCACTGGCCAGGTAGTCTAGCCAGACTGGTGAGCTCCAGGTCAGTGAGAGAAATGCCTCAAAACATAAGGTAGAGAGAGTGATGAAGGAAGAGACTTAAAATCAACATCTGGCTTCCATACACACACACACACACACACACACACACACACATCTATACACATGTACACACACATACATACACACATCTATACCTATACACACATATATACCTACACACATATGTACACATACATACATGCACATATACACTCACACACATATATACATATACATGCACACATATACATACATGCATGCACATATATACACTCACATATATACACACTCATATATACATACACTCATATACATACACACATTCACATATATATAAATACACACATACGCACACACTACACACACACACACACACACACACACACACACACACACACACATGTATAGACACATGAACACCACACACAGAATAAATAACTAGAGTTTGAGACACATGGCTCAACCCAAGACGTGCCACTGCCCTAGTTTTAGGTGTTCCTCTCATAGTTAACTCTTTAGAGTGACTAATCTAATGGTTTGTTTTTTTAAAATAGTGTGTGTTATTTTTTACATTTATTTACTTAGTCCTGAAGGTAGGAACACACATACCGTACATAGCATATATGTGGAGGTCAGAGGACAGTTTGCAGGAATTGGTTCTCTCCTTCCACCATTTGAGTTCCGGGAATCAAACTCAGGTCCATGGGCCTGGAGGCACACACCCTCTCCCACTGAGACTTTTTTTTTTTTCCGAGACAGGGTTTCTCTGTAGCTTTGAAGCCTGTCCTGGACTAGCTCTGTAGACCAGTGGCACCTGGCTTTTTTTTTTTTTTTTTTTTTTTTTTTTTGCCAGAGCTAAGGACCGAACCCAGGGCTGCCTATACCACTGAGCTAAATCCCCAACCCCCCACTGAGACATTTTGCCGCACCAAATCTAGTGGTCCATAAGCAGGAATGTGAACTAGAATTGCCCGGAGTTTTGGAGTACATGCTCTAGGTCACATACTGGGGGGCAGCAGTAGCATGTAATTTAAGAATGTTCTTGAAATGATTAATGTGAACTTCTAGTTAGGAATCTAAAGAAACTGAAATTCAGAGGAAAACTGTAAGATTCGCTCCAGGCTGTGCTGAGAGAGGCCCCTGGGCAGAGGCCCAGGTCGCTTGATTCTCTGTCACTCTTTTCTTTTTACTCCACTAAGTTCATCTAAAGAACACGCCTGTGATGCCCCGACCCGGCTTCCCACCCACATGTAAGAGACGGTCTCTGGCTGGGCCCAAACAGGTCATTTAAGACTCTTGATTTCCCTCTAGGGAGCAGCTGTTCTGAGCACTGCAGACATGTGTCCTGTCCCTCCTGGGGAGGACAGGGAATGGTGGCCTGCTTTGACCAGAGCAGGAACTTGAGACAGAGTACAGCAGAGCTACTCAGGGACAGTCATCCAAACCATGGACTTCCTCATTCTCTTTAGACCGTTTGCAAGCTGGAAGGGTCCTGGGGTAACCTGGTACTGATTTCCCGTTGAGTTAGCTGGCATCTTTTTAAAATGCATCACTCTCCCTGCTTTCCTATTTGTTCTAGTATGGACCCAGGAATCTTCTTTTCTAAAATTTTATGGTGCTAAAGACCAAACCTAGGGCCTGGAACATACTAGACAAATACCACTGAGCCACATACCAGGCCGAGAATCTTTCTTTTAACAGTCTTTCTGTGAATGTTGAATTCCTCAGTGTGAGAATCTTTGGTCTTTTCTTGGTGGAATTGTATAGCCCCCAAGGAGACCCAGAGTTCAAACTCAGTCTCCCCAAGAGAGTGAAGAAGAATTCAGACGCTGCCATTGTTCCAGGGCAGTGGTCTGCATGGTTTTTAGGGCCTCTAGGGCCAGACTCCAGACTGCCCCCCATTCCCACAGCAGGCCAGCACCACCCCTGTGGTCCCTGGGTACGCTGGGTGTAGACATGGCCTCAGCTCCTCATACTGTCCAATCTGAGTTCAAGTTCCCCTGGTGTACCTGCCAGGGAGCCAGGAGCCTCTACCCCAGCCATCTCAGATGGGACTTCTGTCAGGGCCTTGGCAGAATGTCTCTGTCTCTATCTCCTCTCCCACTTCATTTCAAACTGCATGTTTATGAAAAGTGAAGAACTGCAACCCACATAGCAGGTGCTGGCTGACTCAAGTCAGGCAACTCATCAGGACGCCTTGAGTGGGGGCTCAGGGATGCCCTGGGAGGCAGGAGCAGGTGGAAGGTGCCTCAGTACAGCCTCCAGAAATTGTGCTATGCCGTTGCTGGTCATGGCTCTATGTGAACCTATGGGGAGTGATCTGGCACAGCCAGCATAGGCCTTCCTGGGCATGAAAGCAGCTGCAAGCCCTAAAGAACACACACCTATTCTTGAATCTGGCAGAGGAGAAGATGGGGCTCTCCAGCAGCAGCCTCGCCCACAGGCATCTGCTAGGGGTCCGGCTCCAAGTCAGACTGTGCTCACCTCCAAAAGCTAGAGTTCAACAGCAGGTGGAGGGTGAGGGAGACGCCATTGCTCTCACTTAACGGATGAGTTGTCTGTGGGGTTGGGGGAAGATTAGGGCTCTCCCACAGAAGGTTCAGCTCAAGGAAGTCTGACAGTCTTGAGTATTTACCGTGTGCCAAGCATTATGCTGAGTGCTTTGTGAGGCATTTGTCAGTTTTCCACTTATAGCAAACACTGCCCCACTCCCTGACTGTTCTCCAGGTTGCCATGGCTACCCTCACTTCACAGATGCTAGGGACATTCAGTTGCTTGCCTGCAGAGAGTATGGATTTGAACCCAGGACATCTATTAGCTGAGACTGCACACTTGACCACTGAACTGGGCCTGACCTTTATAACTACCAGTCAAGGGCTGTCTACACTGTGCTTGCTGCTCCGACACAGTCAGGCCTTCCCTCTCTGCGCTTACAGCCCCGGTCTCAGATATCCCGAACACAGACCAGCCCCAGTGGCTTAGTGGCCATGGCCAGTGACAGCTCTGAGTGCTTCTAGCTTTGTGGAGGCAAGCACTCACTGGAGAGAGGACGTGCTATTTTCACTCCTCTAAGGGGGCCGAGGCCTTCCCCCACAGCCTGTCCTTCAGGACGGTTGAGAATCTCTGATGTCACCACTGGCCAGTCCTGGACTTCTGCCACCCTCCACAATCTCTCCTTCTGCCACTCTCTCTAGAAAGCAGATAGCATTATCAGGAGGATTGAGTTAGTGTGAGCCAGGCCGTTAGCAAGTGCTTGGCAACAAAGAGAGTGGTTGCTATGGTTAATGTCTATCCTTTCTTCTCTTCTCACAAGCTAGTTACATTAAAATATAATGGGGTCCTATTGCCCTAAGATACACTGGGGATGGGAGATGTGGCCCCCATTTGCCAAGTGTTAGAAAGGGGACACACACACACACACACACACACACACACACACACACACACCACCATCACCACCACCATCACCACCACCACTGACTTCTCTCTGCCTGTATTCTCTCTCTCTCTCTCTCCTCCACAGAAGTACTTGTCCCAGCTGGCAGAGGAGGGCCTGAAGGAGACAGAAAGGGCAGGCAGTCCAAGCCCTGAGGACAGTGGGATTGTGCCACACTTCGAGAGAAAGAGGCTTTGATACGACTGCTGTCATGGCCACTGTCTCTGGAAACTGGAAAGGAAGCTTGCTGAACTAGGGCCAGTCTGGCCTTGGGGACAGAACTGAGACCAGAGAAGAAGGAGAGCCTGGCAGGACACCATGCTGGGGCTTGTTCCTGGAGACAAGCAAACTCACCCTTCTAAGTCCCGCCCTCCAAGTGTGACCAGCTTCCTGTTTCTTCTGTTTTTCTCTCTTCCTCTCATCTAGCCCTTCTGTGCCAAAGTTCATTTCCTTTCCATAAAGTCCAACTTCTCAGGGACTGTAACTGTGTTCATATTTTTGGTTGGTTATAGTAGGTCAGTCAAGTGAGGCTGGGTCATGCAAGGAAAAAGCTTAACAGAATCCCTTGATTTAGAGAGTTCCTTCAGTGAGCTTGAGGTGGTCTTGCAATCTGGCTTCTGTGTGTCCCAAGAGTAGGGGAGCTGAGCCAGGTTCTTCAGTCTTGAGAGGGGCCACCAATGAATCAGTTGGCAGAGGTAGATGTGGTTTCATTAAGGTTTCCTCCAGCTGGGCCCCACCATTATGAAAAGGCTCCTTTTCTCTTTCAGTTTTTGGCTAGTGCTGGGAATTAAAGCCAGGACCTTGTACATTCTAAACCGGTACTCTCCCACTGAGCTGTATGCCTAGCCCAGAAGCCCTGGATCGTTGCTTTTCGGCTAATTCTCATGTAGTCCAGGGACTGCCTTGAAGGGTTATCTTGAACTCCTGATCCTCTAGCCTTTACCATGTGAGTGCTGTGACTATAGGCATTGTGGTGCTGGGAATCAAACCCAGGGCTTCCAGCAAAAAGGCAAACAAAACACTCTACCAACTGAGCTATGTACTCAGCCATGACACCCCCATTTTCAGAAAGTCATACATCCTCAGTTATTCTAGAAAATCACCAAGCTAAAGCCTTAAAGTAAAATCATATTAATTTTATGGAGCAAAGAAATCCTGATTCCCAATGGGGTCAGCACCCCCATCCCATGTGGGCTGAAGGGTCTCAATGGAAGGTCTTGGACAAGGGAACTAGAGGACATGAGCTCCACTTGAGCCATAGAATGGACCCAAGGACAGAGAGAGCCTGGTGCCGTCTTCATGAGTGGACATGCCTCCCTTAAGGTTTCCTCCGTGTGGATGGTTTACCAGTGTATGTTGCCTGTTTATGTTCCCAGGTAAAGGCAAGAAGACTGGAAAGGGGTCATGTCTCTTCTTTCCCCTTACATTGCCATTCTGTACTCTGCACAAATGGAAGAGGAATGAAGAAATGATGTCGTTCAACACCAACATTTTATCAGTGAAGAAACTGAGGCACAGAAAAGAAATGACCATGTATAAACCTTGAGGCCTGTTGTTCCTGGCCAGGAAAGAACTTTTGGAACCTATGAAAGAGGAGTTAAGGCCGCCAGAGGGGGAAGACAGGCCAGTATGGAAAGGAGCCATGGGAAGTTGAGGCTTTAGGAAGGTGGTATGCAAAGTGTAAAGATTAAGTAGTGTGTCTCAGTCCCCACCGTTCCCCTGGTGGACTTCACAGATGATAACCCAGCATTGTGGTCATGACACTGTGGTCATCAACAAAGTCTCTCCCATTTCTCAGAAAAACTTTGACTTCTGGGAACAGCTGTTGGCCACATCCCTAAACCCATTAGCAGCTCCATTAGAGGCTAGACTTGCACATTATCAGAGGCTGGACCCTTTATCTTTTAGCAGAGTGAGGCAGACCTCACCAACACCACTGGCTCCTATGCTAGTAGCATTTCTGTAGAAATCTACATGGCCCAGTTCTCAAGCAGTGAGAGGGCTCCTTTGATGGTAAATTGACCTCATGAGCACTCTGGAAAAGGCCCTCCAAAGGGAGGAAGAAAAGATAGTCTCTACTTTTAGTCACAACCTTCAGTTTAAAGTCATGGATGGTTCTATACTTCTGTGTGTATATATGCATATATATTTATTTTTATATAATTACATTGGCATGGTCCTTGCACTTTTTATTCTTATGTGTGTTACACGCAATGCAGTAGTAAAGACGACCAGGAAGACATTGATTTCTTTTTTAAAAACTTCAATCACTTCAAAATGTCTCTCCCCAAGGTTGCTCATGAACAGTTGCTACCTTACACAAAAAGATTCATTTGCACCCTGAGTGAATGTTTGGAAAGCCTGTGTTCTCTTATGCTCACTGTGAGCACCTGGAGGTATCCAGGTTGCATTTGCAGGGCTTGGGTGAACTTGTTGCTATGAACGGCAGCCCTCAGTGTTTAGGTTTCCATTCTTGGACAGTCCGAGGCGGTGATCTGTAAGAGTATACTTGAACTGGACCAGAGATTGTTTTGTGAACTTTTGAGAGAAATGGAACTGCTAGTTACTTTAAGTTTGAACTCATAAAATATTAGAATTTTTTGAGTGTCTTATATAAATTGTCATCATTTTTTCTGATCTATATAATTGACCCAAAGTGTTTGTTTTTACAAAAGGAAAAAATGGTTTTTAATAAAGAAAATTTGAAAGCTTCTGAGTGGCTATGTTATACAGGGGTCCTTCAATATCTGGTCAGGGGCTCATAGCACTCTATGCTAGCATTTGGTCTCCTTTTGACTTTCAAGTGTATGTGTGTACGTGT
The DNA here is from genome assembly GCF_903995425.1 of Onychomys torridus. Classification (NCBI taxonomy): domain Eukaryota; kingdom Metazoa; phylum Chordata; class Mammalia; order Rodentia; family Cricetidae; genus Onychomys; species Onychomys torridus. The sequence goes on from NC_050443.1 coordinate 173,003,133, forward strand.
ACCTGTGAGTGTGGTGCACATATATGCAATACATGCAGAGGACAGGGGTTGATGTTAGGCATCTTTCTTGATCTCTCTCCACCTTATTTAAATTTTATCCAATTATTTATTGAATATTTGTCATGGTGTTTGTGAGAGTGTAGTTGGACTTTTCTTTGGGCTGCCAGCTCACAATTAATGACATGAAGATTTATTATTAATTATGAAATCTTGGCCTTACCTTAGGCTTATTCCTAACCAGCTCTTAAATTAACCTGTTTCTATTAATCTATGTGCTGTCACATGGCCCATGGATTTACCTCTCCTTCTGTATGTCCTGTTTCCTCTGCTTCCGGCTGATGACTCCCCTTTTCTTCTCAGGGATTTCTCTGTCCGGAAGCCTATACCTCCTGTCTAGCTATTGACCATTTAGCTTTTTATTAAACCAGTCATAGTGACATATCTTTACACAGTGTAATCCCATATCTCACAACAGGTTGGAGACACTTTACTACCAACTTTATCTCCAAAGCTCTCAAATATTTTAAAGGTTTGAGCAGAGACCACAAAACAGCTCCTACTTTGAGCTCTGGTTAGGAAACCAGACAAGAGGAGGTTGACAGTGGTATAGGGGGTCTCTGATGACCCTTCTGGAGCCAAGAGGCTTCTCATGAACCTGTAGCCTTGCCACCCAGTGCTCTCCAACCTTTAGTGACTGAACCCATCTTCTTGAACCAGGGTCAGGCCATCTTGATGGTAGACAACAAAGATCTGGTGGTCAGTGCTGTCATGGACACTGTCCCAAGCAGAGGCCTATCTTTGTGTAGTTAGCTCTGTCCGCTCCTTAGGTCTATTTCCATGGCCATAAAAGGAAGTGGTGATATTAATCACTTTCAGGGTTAAGAAGGTTTACTGGGAAGAGCATCTGGTATGCTTCAAGGTAATAAATCTCCTTTGTTTTTGCATCATGTAATCTGCACCACAGCCTTCCACTTTTCACGAGTTGGTTCAAGTGAAACTATACCAATCTCCCGGGCCTGCTTGGCTAGAGCTTCCAACAGCCTAGAACCTTCTCTGTGCCCTACTTCCTTGTTAGCAGTGTTCTTCAGTCAAAGAGGAAGGGATGGGCAGCCTGGACCCAGAGGGCAGAGCAGGGCCACCTGTAATTACTGGAGCAGATTACAGATCTACAGAAAATTCCTGTTGAGCCTGTTGCAGCCCCACCCCCATCTCAGTCTCATGGTGACCAGCCTGGGGCTGAGCTCAGGCCTCTAGTCCCCATCAGGGCTGGAGAACATTCTTCTTGCAGCTGCTGTCTGTACCCTAATTGATCAAAGGCAGGAATGGGCCAGAACTTGTTCTTCTTATTCCTGCTTTCAGTCAGGGCCCAGGATGCCTGGGCTGTCCAGTCCCAGCTTGTTGCTGGATGTGCACAGCTCTGGAGAGTTCAGTCCATTTACACTCTTTGCCTGGTTGCCCATGTGGGGTAAGACCTCCCTGTGCTGAGCTGCCTCCCCAAGCCTGGGTGCTCTCACCTGCTTTCTGGTGTCCCAGAGCCTGGTTCTGGGACAGTCCTCTTACATTCAGATCCTACCTTGTGCCCACACCTCCCCGACTGACTTTTGTGAGGTAGAGGCTGGAGTTGCTCCTCACAGTGCATTAGTCACTATTAGATGCTGATGTTGGCCTCTGCCTGGCCTAAGGTCTCTGTGCCCTTTGAGCATCAGCAGCAAGTGCTGGCTATCTCCATAGGTGGTGGTGTGATGTCTAGGTTCATCCCCGAGAGCTTTCATTTTCTTTTTCCACCATGATGCTCTTAGGTAGAACCCCAAGCATTTAAGAGTAGGATGGCCCCAAGGACCCGCAAAGTCGTCCTTAGTTTGTTTGCTGACTGCTGATTGGATTTTGTGATGTTTTGAGGTTTGGGATGTTTTGAGATGGGTTCAGACTGACTTTGCATTCCAGAGCTCAAGTAATCCTCCTGTTTCAGTCTCCTCCACCCACATGTCCCTGTACCCAGTATGGTCTTTATTTTTGCAAGAGAGACAGAAAGGGCAGGGGTTGGTGCAGAAAGGGGAAGTGACTTACCTGTAGCAACTCAGCTTATTAGACTTCAGTCTGGGTAGTACTACTGGGCCACATAAAGTGCTATTAAATTATGCAGGGAATTTTTCAGATCTGACTCTTGCTGCAAGGTATGGAAGGCAGATCCTTGATCTAAATCAACTGGGTAGCTTGCCATATGGCAGATCCAGTTCTTGCATGGAGAATCTGATCAATGTCAAGCCTGGGCATTTGCATTTTAGCAAGTCTGTAGGGAATTCAGTGCAGGTGGCGTCGGCCGCCTTCTATGACAACCAGGGACCTCCCCATCAGTTCCTAAAATAGAAGGGGCATTTATTTTACTAGGCACACATGCAGGAGAGAGATGAATGGAGACCATTCCGGGGAGTGGGGGGACTGTGGTCTAGAAAGCATGACTGTGAGACACAGGAAAGGAGAGAGAGCCTGGCCATGGCACATGGAGCTGGTGGGAGCTGTAATGAGGTCAGGGGAGTGGGGCATGAGGCAGGATTTGCTTAGTGGGATTCATAGGTACATGCAGTCTTTCTTTTTACAAACTTAAAATTTTAAATGAGTATATTATGTATTTTTATTATATCTACTGTCTCAGAGTTTCTATTGCTAGGAAGAGACACCATGACCACGGCAACTCTTACAAAGAGAACATTTAATTATGGTGGCTCACTTACAGTTCAGAGGTTCAGTCCATTATTTATCATCATGGCAGGACATGGTGGCATACAGACAGACATGATGCTGGAGAGGTAGCTGCTACATGTTGATATGCAGGTAACAGGAAGTAGACTGTCTCACTGGGCATGGTTTGAGCATATATGAGACTTCAAAGCCCACCTCCACAGTGATACACTTCCTCCAACAAGACCACACCTACTCCAACAAGGCCACACCTTCAAACAGTGCCCCTTCCTTTGGGGGCCATTTTCTTTCAGACCACCAACCACATCTACCTTCCCATTATCCCTTCCCATTCCTCTGAACCCTTTCTTCTTTGGGGTCTCTTTCTGTTAGTGGTTGCAAGTGCCCACTCTTTAGCAAAGAACTGGAGATGTTCCTTCTGGGGAGACTGAAGTAAGGGGAGTTTGAGCATTACCAGGGCATTTCAGTGTCATCAGGAACTCTGGGGTTCCTTTCTTTCCTGCTTTGCATGAACCAGTAAAGCCAGCATCAGCCCTGCTGATACTTGAGGCTCTCTGCAGGCCACCTGTGTGCACTCTGCAAGGACTGTGTCCCTTGGCTCCTTCACAGTGCTGAAACATAGATACTGATGTTTTCCCCAATTGGCGAAAATGAGGCTCTGAGAGACAAAGTGGTTTGCAAAGGACCAGACAAGCTATGAGCAGGCGAACCGAACTCTAAGCATGTATTTATTTCATATCCTTCCCCCTTCCTTCCTTCCTTTTCTTTCAAGACAAGCTTTTACTCTGCCTGCCCTCCCTCCCTCCCTCTCTCCCTCCCTCCTCCCTCCCTCCCTCCCTCCTTCCTTCCTTCCCTTTTCTTTCAAGACAAACTTTTACTCTGCATTCCAGGCTGGTTTTGAACTTATGGTGATCCCCTACCTCAGTCTCCTGAGTGCTGGCATTACAGGCGTGCATCACTACAATGGGCTTCAAACCATGACCTTGGCCTCAGTCTCCTCTGCCCATCTCAAGCCCAGGCTTTTATTCCCAAAGGCTGTGGCTCTGGGTGCACCACAAATGTGCTGAGTGCTCTGATCACTTAGCTCTCTTCTGGTTGCTCATGGCAAGTTCTTTCATCCCTAAACTCCAGAAAGCGATGGCACCATGCCTCCCCTTCCTAGAAAAATGAAGAAAGGACCCCACTTTTCTTGAAACAAGATGGAAGGGAAGGAGGAGGGAGGAAAGAAACCCATTTTCTTCCTATTCCCTTCCCTGAAGATCTTGCCTGGGGACCTGGGTCCTGTGGGAACAGAAGGGACTGGATGAAAGAAGTGCCTGGGGCTGTGCAGCTTCCTCCTGCTTCAGGCAGGTCAGGGAAGGGAAGCTTGGCTCTCCTCTCAGGGCTCTGGGGACTTCAGACCCAAAGGTTGTTTCCCTTGGCCCCTGAGCACCAGCCAGTTCTTTTGTTTACCTTTTCTTTAGTGAAATCCTTTGTCTACCTGCCACCCTTTCCAACTGAGAGGATGCGCCAAAAGCCCAGGAGTGAGCAGACTTAGCCAAGAGAGATTTTTAAATGATAACTGGAGAAGCTTAGCGACAACAAGGATGTGATCTGTAGAGGTGACTGTGTAGTGGTATGACATGTGACTGGAGCAGAAAGAGGAAGTGTGGTCTAGTAACCCCCTTGTCAGAATCTCTGTAGATCACTCTGAGTATTTTCTAGAAGGACTATGCTGAGGTGTTGGAGAACAGAGGCACTGGCAGCCCACTGTGGGAATAGAATACAACGGAAGCCCTCTGGAGAGGTCATTAGGATATCTTTTCCTTGGCTAGGAAGTCTTATTGTCAAGGTTGATGTCCCAGTGTCCCAAGACTTCCACCTTCCCAGCCTAGAGAATCAGTACTTTGCCTAGAGTCTGCAGAGCTTTTCTGTTTCATTCTCATATTCTTCCTGAAATGTCTCCCATTGATTAGTTGAACTTCTAGAACCAATGTCCACTGGACTCTGGAACCAATGCGCATCAGATTTGGAGGAGGCTGCCATCATTCCTTCACATGGTTGTCCTGTCTGGCCATCCCAGACAACAGAGAGCCTGTGTGAGGAACATGCCTATCTGAATTCTGGGAGAACATGTCTCCAGCAACCACTCATTGGGGCCCTGGGGAAGGGATGGTACTGCCTGCTGAGCAGTACAGAGTCCCTCAGGTGAGGTAAGGCCCTGTCTGTCTGATAAGGTGTGGCCTGCAGAGAGTAGTATTGGGACTCCTTTGGTTTGCCTTCAAGCCCAGGAGGGTGGCTTTCTGGATGGGCACAATTCCCTTGGGGTCAGGACCCTTGAGAGCAAATCTGTCGTGAGGCTGGAAAATGTCACCCATTGTCACCTCCATCTCCCCAAGTGCCTTTCTGCGGTATTGGAGTAAGACTGAGACAGCCCATCTCAATAGTGGCTGCTTCCCTCCTCAACTGTGTCATAACCTCGTACTCTGAGCCACAGGGTAGAGAAGGACACCATCTGCTCTCATCTTCCCAGTGCAATGAGGGCTCAGCTATGAGCAGCATGCAAGTGCCTCTGAGGGCAGGTGTCTTGGTTTTGTGCATTCCTCATATGCCTTAGTGTGACACTCACCCCACTCTTTTTAGCTCTGTTTCATATTTATCCCACTCATCCCTACTTCCTGCCACCCCAATGTGCAGTTCAGTTGTGATCATATTTCACTGGTCTCCAAACAAGCCCCTTCTTAGCTGTTTTGATTTTGCCAATGGTTTTCCTGGGCCTCTGTTCTTACTACTTGGCAGCTACAACTTTCTTTCAAATTTTACTTCTATGACCTTCAGCTATCATCTATCTATCTATCTATCTATCTATCATCTATCTATCTATCTATCTATCTATCTATCTATCTATCATCTATCTATCTATCTATCTATCTATCTATCTATCTATTTGAGACAGGGTCTCACATATCCAATCTGGCCTTGAACTTCTGATCCTCCTGTATCTACCTCCTAGTGCTGGAATTATAGGTGTGTGTCTGGTTTTATATAGTACTGGTGATGGAACACAGAGTTTCACACATGCTAGGAAAACTGTCCCAACTGAACTACATCCCCAGTCCTCATGTTACCTCCTGTATTAAGCCTTTCTTGACTATCCCTGGCATCCCCATCCACTCCTCATAGTTATTCCTCGCTGTTTTCTCTGTATCCTCTCCTTAGACTCTAACATACAGGCCTCGCCTTCATATCTGTTATCATGTTGCTCTGTGATTCTGGATTTGTCTACAAGCCTAGGAGAGAGACAGAAGTCATTGAAGCTACAAGGGCTGGGAACATGTTCTGATGTTCTGTGTCTACCACAGGGCCAGGATCAGTGACTTCTAAATGAAGGACTAAATGGCCCCCTTACCCATCCCTGGGACCAGCTGGAGCAAAAGAGACCTGAGCCCCAACTCTCTGCCCAGTGACCAGATGCCATGAGCACAGGTCTAGTTCGTTGGCTATAGTAACAGGTGGACCCTGGGAGTACCACGACTACTTCCTGCCCTGCTCTGCCCATCCTTCCATCTCTGGCCCCCCTACCCTAGGCCTGGGAGTTGGCTCTGATGGTTTTCTGGTCCTACTTACTTTGCTGCAAATCTTTGTCTCAGCCCTTTAATATAAGCTTTTGTAGCCACAGAGTTGGACCTCCTCAGCAGCCTCCATCTCTCTGTCCCTAGGGGCATCCCCTCCTCAAACCTGTTTGACCTTGCTCTGTATCCCCACCTAGCCAGGCCCACTCAGTTCCACAAGACCTTCCCAGGCAGAGCTTGGAACAAAGCATTGTTTGTGACAGTTGTGTCAAGGCTGGATGGATGGCCTTGGTTCACCCTGCACCTTGGAAACCACACCTGCCTACCCAATGCCCACACCTCATACCAATCCAAGGACTGTGGGGAGCTCCTGGCACCTTTTCCTCCAATCATCTAAAAGGCATTGAGGTATGGGGGTGGGCAGCAGATGGAGCAGAAGAGCCTGGCAGAGAGAGACCTTGGTCTAGATTGATTGAATTGGCCAGGTGATTAATAATTAACCCTGACTTTCTCAGAGACACACACCCACAACCAGCAATCCTCAGAACCTTGCTGAGGCTCAGCAGGGGCCCCCAAGGAACAAAGCTTCATAGGTGTGAGGACTCTGGCTTCCACCTCCTTCCAAAGAAATCTTTCAATTCTGTTCCAAAGACTTTGAACCCCTGAAGCCTTGGGGCCTTGCTAGGGTGCAGCTGGCATGGCTCCCCTCTGTGGTGAGATCTGCAGATCAGACAGAAACTTCAGCTGCACGTGTTGGCATCCCATCCAGCTCCTCCTGAGTACAGCCACTCCTTTCCCATTTATACTCCCAGTGCCCGGAACCCTGCAGGGACTGGGGGTGTATACTCAGCAGGTCTCTGGCTGGCTTCTTGCCTTATGCTATCAGGTGAATAGCATTTAGCTCAGAGGGGTGGGAACCCACCTGCCTGTCAGGCTACTCTAACATTCTCCCACACTCCCACAGTCCGTCTCCAGCCCCGACACACCACAGTAGAAACTGAGGACCCAAAGTCCAGGGGCAATAGAATGGACAAACTAGAGCTCCCTCCTTCAGCCCCTTTGCAGATGACTCTCAGCTTTGCTCTTATTTTCTCCAAGGTCCTGGGTACACATCATCTATCTCCCAGAGTCTTTCCAGCCTCCCTTCCTCCTTATGATTCTATATCTCACCACAGTTCTGAAGCCTTCTCCATTGAGTGAAGACCTCTTTCTTTTTCCCTGTATTGTCCAGACTTTTAAAAAGATTTTATTTACTTATTTATCTAATGTGTATAGGTGTTTGCCTGAATGAGTTTATGGACATCTCCTTCATGCAGGTGCCACAAAAGGGAGTCAGATCCCCGGGGGACCAGTTCCAGGTGTTTGTGAGCTGTCATTTAGATTATGGGAACTGAACTTGGGTCCTCTGCAAGAGCAGTGATTGCTCTGAATTACTGAGCCATCTCTCTAGCTTGTCACCCAGGCTTTTGTGGCTAACGTTACTCTAGAGAAACAGGAGTGGGACTCAGTTTCCATGGAGGTTAACACAGCCTTCTAACCTGCGACGAGACCAATCCCCAAGCTCTTTGCTCAGTCTTCCTGTCTGAGTCAGCCTGGCTAGCACTTGGGGCTCATTTCCTGACCTGCCTCTGCCACTGACTGTCTGGGTCACCTGATGGGGCCACTTCTTCTTCTCTTATCAGGACATCTTCATCTGTTTGAAAGGCAGTTAGTTATGTAGGTTCTGCCTCTCCTCCTCCCTCATTCGAGGTATGATTCAGACCCATAGAAAGGCTTTGACCTAGTGTTTAAGCACATGTAGAAGTATATGTGTGTGTTTGTGTGCATTGGTAGGTGTGAATGTGCACATGTGAATGTAAAGCTCATGTAGAGCAGCCGTCCTGGTTGAAGGTTTTACTTTCTAAGATTCCCAGGATGCCTGCAGTTGGTAACCCTCTCCATCCATTTGGCCCTCACTGTAAGTAGCTCTGTGAACCTGCTTCCATCTGCCTGTAGCCCGGTTCCTAGCCCAACAGTTGTCCCTATGGGACTGTTCATGCTTCTTTCCCTCCATCCTATCTAAATAACTTCTACCCACCAGCTAGCTTTCTCTTCTCTTTCCTGTAAGCAGAGCAGACTAAAAACAGGCTTAAGGAAAAACTAGAGGAGGGAGGCTGGGAAATAGCCAGGGATGGCTGAGACTGGCTGCAGGGAAAAGGGGAAGGGCAGCCAGAGGCAGGGAAAAAATAATGGCCCCTCCAGGGAAGATCCCAGGGCTGGCTTATTCCATACTGCTGGAGAATTGGAAACCTAAAGAAACGTGTTGCTGTGGACTCTAGATCTGCTCTCATTTCACGTTCTTTGTGGGGAGCCATATACTATTTTTCCTTTACTCCAAGACAACATTAGCTTATCAATTACAAATCTCACTCTTATATTTTGTATAATTGGGAAAGAAATAATACCATTAATCAAACTCCAACATACAATCATTAGTGAGATGTGTCCTGTTTTTAGGGATGTTCAAGTGTGAAAAAGAAACATATCCCAGCAGACACGTGCAGTACTTTTAGGTTATATTCTTTAAGATGCAGCAGTGTGCTGGGGATGGATGACTGTGCAGGTCTCTAAATCAGTTGAGACTAGGCATGCGTCTGTGTCTCTCCTCATGCCCTTACAACACCTTCTCTCCAGGCTTGGTGTGTGGAAATGTCTCATTTCCTAAATTGCACTGTAAAGCATAACAACATATCCTCAAGGAACTGCATCCCAATCCTCTCTCAACATCTCTACACACTTAGGAATGTGAATAGCATTCTTAAATATGGATAGAAAGCAGGTCCCATGAGCACCCTCGCATCCCCACTACCACAGTCTAGACACCAGCGTGGTCATAATGATTTGGTTTCATTCCCCTGTGTATGTTTGGGCTTGTGACAGACATTCTTGGTGCCAACAGTGTGCTAATTGCTCTGACTATCCCAGGCTCTTGAAGAAATTGCAAAGAGCACACAAGGAACGTCTATGTGTGCATGTGGAATTGGGCATGGCCCGCAGTGGCTTTAAGAAAGAAACGTGCATCTGGGAGGCAGAACCAGGCAGATCTCTGTGAGTTCGAGGCCAGCCTGGTCTACAGAGTGAGATCCAGGACAAGCACCAAAGCTACACAGAGAGACCCTGTCTCAAAAGAAAAAAAAAAGAAAAAAAGAAAAAAAAAAAAGAAAAGAAAAGAAAAAAGAAAAAGAAAGAGAAAAAAAGAAATGTGGTAGAAATTGAGAACATGGGGCCAGATCAAACTACCTTGGAGGGAAAAATGGGGGGACTTGTGGCAGAGCCCCCAAAGCCTACCATCACTTATGTGCTCTGCAAAGGAGTCTGAGAAAAGGCAACCAGAAGGTTAGGTGGAAATATGGGAAAACATGACATCAAGAAGAGCCAAGGCGTATTCCTGGCGGATCCGCTCTTCTGGGCACGTTATGATTTTGAACATAAGCTGGCTGGTGCAGAGGGCTAGCAGAGAAAAGAGAAAAGCCGTAGGCAGGGAGCACTGTGTTTGAGCCACAGCTGCCTTGGGCGACACAGATAACTTTCATCAATCTGTAGATGCAGGCATGCTCAACTTGTGCCCCATCAGCATGTGTGTCTAAGGCTGGGAGTGCAGCCCAACACAAAATCCTAAGCATACTTAAAATATGAAATCTTTGGTGGATTATATTTTTGTAATTCAATTGTGCAGTTCTTAAATATAAACTTTGCAGATGAAAAAGTCATGTTGCAATGTTAAAAGGTTGTGCATGGGATGGGAAGATGACTCATAAAGTGCTTTTCAGGAAGAGATGGGGATCCCCCCAGAAATCTGGCTAGATAGACTAGCCCAATTTGCAAGTTCTGGCTTCAAGAGTGAGAACTTGCCTCAATACACAAGGTGGAGAGCAACTGAGGAAACTGAGGAAGACACATCAACCTGTGGCTTGTGCACATGTGAATGTACATGCAATGCACCCACATGCATGTGAGCACACACATGTTCACAAAATAAAAAGTCAAAAGCTTACATGTGGCTGACTCAATTCTGACCTTGGAATCCCCTCTGCCTCACCCCCACCAACTACCCCTAGAGACTCACTGTCATCCCATTTCTGAGCCAAGCCTGACCAAGATATGAAATGTATAAACATTCACACCCACCATTGTTAAGAGTTGCTGCAGAAGAAAGCACTGACCTCTGTGAACACACATGGTCCGGCCAACATGGGTTCTGGCCTCTGGGTCCTGCATGCTGAATTGAGTTCATAAGCTGCCAAATTCACTACAGGCGCTGGTGTCCTAGTGGGGCAGGGTCCCACTGGGAACTTTCTCTGCCCTAATTCTCTCTTGTCTAATGCTGGCCTAAGGCTTCCTCTAAAGTGGATCTAACCCCTGGTCAGGCCAACTACTTACTGAGCCACACAGAGTCTGGCTTTGCCTATGAGTGTCCCTTCCTCATTATCCTGTGAGGATACCACTGCCCCTTTGTGGAGTGTGTTCCCTGTAGTTTGAACAGCCCGGCTAGGTCTATCCTATCCAGGTAGGTATTCATTAGTTCTTAACCTAAGCACTTCCTCCTTATTATTGATGTGGGAGGGAACATTTATAAAGTTCTATTCTAGCTGGGCACTGGTGGTGCACGCCTTTAATCCCAGCACTCAGAAGGCAGAGCCAGGTGGATCTCTGTGAGTTCGAGGCCAGCCTGGTCTATAGAGTGAGTTCCAGGACAGGCTTCAAAGCTACACAGAGAAACCCTGTCTCAGAAAAAAAAAATAAAATAAAAAAATAAAATAAAAAAAGTTCTATTCTGAGCTTGCTCAGCTTAAGTCTGTGACCATTGAGTGTAAACTGCAGATCTTTGCATAAGGTTAAATTTTGCACTCATATTAAGATTTTATTTGCTTTTCTCATTGTTGACATTTATACCAACAGGACAAAGGCAAAGGAGAGCAAAGTCTCGGGTACCTCTGCCAGTGTTTGGGGAAGCAATGAAGGCAGGTAGCTTCAGCTTGTGTCAACAGTGCTGTTGTCTTAACTGTTTCCTCTCTGACTGAGATTGGAATGTTCCACACTGCAGGGACGCTCTTCACACAGGAGCTTAAACAATTCAAAATGGCTTCAGGAAGTTCCTGAAACAGACCAGATTCACTAGACCCCTCCCTGTTAGAGGAAGCAATAAAAGCTGAGAGTCCTCATCAGACTGAAGAAAGCTGAGCTGCAAAGACTCAGGCAAACGAAGCTGCAAAGAAGACTCTGGGGCCAGACCAGCTGCCTGGAAGAAGCAGAAACCATCCGAGCTGACTGGAAGATGTTTGGACCACCCAACCTGCTGAGCTGCCTTCAGGCTGTGCAGGGTGCTCCAGGTTTCAGACTTTTTGAAGTGTCACCCATCCTGGGGTGGGCTTTGGTGATACAGATGTTTCTGAGTCATATCTGCTCCTGTAAGAAGCCCTCACCCATATTCCTATAAGTAACCCCAATAAACATCATTTGGTATATCTGTACTTGGGTCTGTTGGGGATTCCCTATCAGGATGAGTAGACATGTGTATTACATCTCCCCAGGAAAAGTTTTGTCACACAAGTGGTAGGAACCATCAAGAACTAGGACTTGAGCCATGTGAATATCATGCTGCCCGTATGGGCTTTACTTATAGCTGCAGAGGTCAGAGCTACTGGTCCTGTAACTTTAGGGGTCACATGGATGTATATATCTATGTGAATGTTTTTACTGGAGCTGCCCTTGTACAACCTACATGACACTCTAGCAAGGGCTCACTTTACCTCCTAGCAGGTCTTCACAAGGCTGCCTTCAAACCATGAAAACTATGAAAGGCTAAAGGACATAATTCAGGATAAGGAAGAGAATCCACCTCAGTTTCTAGAACAACTTACAAAGGCTCTTTTACAATATGCTAATCTAGATCCTGAGAGCCCAGAGGGCAGACAGCTCCTTATGACCCATTTTGTTTCACAGAGCTTTCTCAACATTAGGGCTAAATTTAAGCATCTGGAGAGAGGGCCTCTGACCCCACTGGCAGAAGTGTTAGTGCTGGCTTTTATGGTGTACCATGGGAGAGATGAGAAAGACCATAGAGAAGACTACCAAATGCCGGCACAGGCTATCTGACCTGCTGCCTGAAGGCCCTCAGGTTCCTGTTTTAAATGTGGTCAAGAAGGCCATTGGCCTCATACTTGCTCTGCCCCATGTGGGGCTCCTGGACCTTGTCCAAAGTGCCACCAAGAGAGACATTGGTCAGTTGACTGCCCCCCACCCTGTGCACATCGTGGCATGGGGACATCAAACAAAGATCACCCTCCAGCTGATCTCCTAGGCTTGGCGATGTACAATTGAAGGTGCCCAGGTTCCGACCCAACAACATCATCTCACACAGGGAACCTAGGGTAGTCTTTACAGTATTGGGGTGATCTATTTCCTTCCTTTTGGACCCTGGGGCTACTTACTCAGTCCTGAGGGAATTTTGGGGCCCCACTTCCCCTTCTCATCTCCCTATTGTCAGGGTAGGGGGAGAGACTTACCTACCTCATCAGACCCTACCACTTAATTGTATTTTCAGGGGTATCCCTCTTACCCACACATTCCTGGTCATGCCAACCTGCCCTGTGCCCCTATGGGAAGAGATTTTTAGCTAAGGTGGGAGCTTCTATTTCGTTTGCTCCCCACATTTGCCTGACCCCAGACTTGCCAGCAGCTCCTCCCCTCCTGCTAGCCACCCAGCTCATTAGCTCTAACATGTCATTTCCCTTGCCAGCCTCTCAGGTGGACCCCAAAGTCTGAGACACCCAGAACCCTTTTGTTGCTAGGCACCACCTCCCTATTGTTATCCAGGTGGAGGACCCTCCCCAGTACATCACCCATGCTCAGTACCCTCTCGCACTCCAGAGCCTTAGGGGACTTAAGCCTATCATCTATCAGAACAAAGCTGCTTCGCCCAACATCTTCTCCTTTTAACACTTGCAGTTAAGAGGTCTAATGGAACCTACTGCCTGGTCAAGACCTCTAGCTCATTAATTCTGCAGTGATCCCCCTCCATCCTGTGGTGCCTAACCCTTACACACTTCTTTCCACTATCCCTTCAGGAACCTCCTATTTCTCAGCCCTAGATCTCAAGGATGCCTTTTTTTCTATTCCTCTCAGCCCTCAGTCTCAAAATATCTTTGCTTTTACCTGGACTGACCCTGACAGGCTTCTGTCCATGCAGCTGACCTGGACTGTCCTGCCACAGGGATTCAGGGACAGCCCACACCTATTTGGTCAGGCCCTAGCCCCTGACCTGTTCTCTTTGTTCCTCCCTGGCTCTAAACTAATACAGTATTAGATGACATTCTACTCTGCTGCCCATCATTACAAGTCAGTCAAACTAACACACCTGCCCTACTAAAATTCTTGTCCAGCCAGGGTTATAGAGTCCTGCCTTCCAAGGTCCAGCTGTCCACTCCTCAGATCACCTATTTGGGTCTAACCATTACTCCAACCCACAAGGCTATTGCCATAGATAGAAAGTATCTAATCCAGTCATGCCCTCTACTAAACAGGAGATTCTGTCCTTTCTGGGAATAGCTAGCTTCTTATGGTCCTGGATCCCATCTGTTTCTCTCCTTGTTCACCCCTTGTATGAGGCAGCTCAGGGATCCCTGCATGAACCCCTCCTTCACCCCATTACTAAACCCTTCCAGAAGCTCCAAGGGCTCTCCTCCAGGCCCCAGCACTTCACCTCCCAGACCTAACTTGTCCCTTATCCCTCTATGTAACAGAAAGAGAGGGATATGCCCTTGGGACCCTAGGGCGCCACCTGGGACCCTCCTTTGCACCTGTAGCATATCTGTCAAAAAACTAGACCTTACCACTCAGGGAGGGCACCTTGCATACAAGCTTTAGCGGCTGCTGAGCTCCTCACTCGTGAATCAAAGAAGCTAACCTTTGGGTCATCCACCACTCTCTTCTCCCACCACAACCTGTCCCAGCTCTTAACTTATAAAGGCTTACAAACTGTACCTCTTTCCTGAGTTCTTTCTCACCAAATGGCATTACTGGAAGATGCCACACTTACTTTCTGGACTTGTCCACCCCCTAATATTTCAAGCCTCCTCCCTTAACCTAATGCTGAGTATTCTCCTTCTCATTCCTGCACTGAAACCCTAGGGCACATACAGGAGGGAACATTGCCTCAGACTACTTATACCTGGTACACATATGGCAGCTCCTTTTTACATGTGGGGACCCATAAAGCAGGCTACACCATAGAAGCACAGGCATTACCCGCACACACTACTAACCGACAGGCTGAGCTGAGAGCTCTTACCTGTGTCTTCCAGTTGCCACAGGGGCAATCCCTAAATGGTTTTGTTTGGTTGTTTTTTTTTTTTTTTTCAAGACAGGGTTTCTCTGTATAGTTTTGGGGCCTGTCCTGGATCTCGCTCAGTAGACCAGGCTGGCCTGGGATTCACAGAGATCCTCCTGGCTCTGCTTCCTGAGTGCTGGGATTAAAGGCGTGTGCCACCACCGCCCTGCCCTAAAGTTTATACAGACTCCAAATATGCTTTTCATATCTTCCTGTCCTACGCTGCTATCAGGAAAGAGTGTGGGCTTCTCACATCAAAAGCAGAATCCATATCTAACTCAGGCCAAAACATGGCTATGTTAAAAGCCTCCCATCTCCCCAAAGCTATAGGAATTATTCACTGCCTGTCTCATCAGACCAACAGCTCCATCATCTCTAAGGAAAATAACCGTGCTGATCAGGCATCAAGGACAGTGGCCCTCCAGGGCCAAGTCTCACCTCACCCACCGCAGGGAATCCATACAGTATAACCCATATCCTCACAGTCAGCCCCTGACACTAGGTAAATTCTGTCCTATCTACATCAACTCTTTGACCCTAATAGTCTGGCTCTGTCTCAGTTCATCAAAGCCCACCTACAGCCTGCCTCTGAGGACTTACAATTCTTAGGAACTATCACTGCCTCTTGTAAAATTTGCCAAAAGTCAGATCTCAATTCCAAATATCAGAGCCAGCTTTTTCCCACCCACCAGGCTAAAGGTTCCCTTCCAGAGACTGACTAGCAGCTTGATTTTATCCATATGCCCACTGTCAAAAGAATTAAATATCTTCTCATAATCATAGATTCTTTCCCCAGCTGGGTGGAGGCATTTCCAGTATCTAATAAACAGGCTCAGATAGTTGCTGACCTTCTCTGGGAGATCATCCCCTGATTTGGGATCCTGCCTCTCTTCAGTCTGATAATGGCCTGGAGTTCACCTTCCAGATTTCCCAGATCCTATCTAAAGCTCTTAACATCCCTTGGCATTTCTATATCCCTTACCACCCTTGGTCCTCAGTGTGGTGGTATTGGGTTCCCCGAAATAAACTTATCTGGGGTCAGAGAACAGGACGGCTATAATATTAAACATAAGGATAGACAGTGGTAGCACATGCCTTTAATCCTAGCATTCCAGAGACAGAAATACCTCTGGATCTCTGAGTTCAAGGCCACATTAGAAACAGCCAGGCATGGTGACACATGCCTTGAATCCCAGAAATCCAGCCTTTAATCCCAGGGAGTGACCTCAGAAAGTAGAAAGATATATAAGGCATGAAGACCAGAAACTAGCAGCATTTGGCTGGTTAAGCATTGAGGCTTTGGAGCAACACAGTTCAGCTGGGATCCATTCTGGATGAGGACTCAGAGACATCCAGTCTGAGGAAAAAGGATCACCTGAGGAACTGGCAAGGTGAGGTAGCTGTGGCTTGTTCTGTTTCTCTGATCTTCCAGCATTCACCCCAATAACTGGCCTCAGGTTTGATTTTATTAATAAGACTTTTAAGATTCATGCTACCTCAGGGAATGTAGAACGTACCAACCACTCTTTAAAAAACATTCTTATTAAGATGGCACAGGAACTTCACCTTGACGGGGTGAAATGATTGTCTCTAGCTCTTCTCAGGCTCTGGGCTCTTCATGCACAACCCTTTCATTCACACCTTTTGAACTCATGTATGGGAGGTCAGTTCTAACCCTGGGCCTCCTATCCAAAATTCTGCCCCTCCCTGGCCACTTGCTCACCCCCCTACTCTATCACCTCTGCTCTCTCCTATGCAATTTGGCTGACCATTTCTTACCCCAGCCATGTGACAACCCCTGCCCACCGCCAACCCCTCCAGGCCAGTGCCCCTCACCCCTTTCTCCTAAATGGCAGGGACCCTTCAAGGTAATTCTTGTAACTCCCACAGCTGCTAAGCTTGAAGGCTTTCCACACTGGATTCACCTGAAGCCTTTTACCTCACCCCTAACCCAGGGGAATTCCTCCTCATACACAGTGACACAAACAGAGCCCTGCTCTCTTAAGTTCCAGAGGACACCGGATCAACTGCCTTGTCACCAATTCCAGAAAAATGAGGTTTCATTGCACAACTGTACTCAATCCCATCAGATTGGGAACTCCAGATGTGTTTTCCTTCCTGATGCCCCTCAATATTCTCCTGTCTCTACCAACCACATTCTGCTTCATCAGTTTCCCTCTGTGTCTCTAATAACATATTCAAATTTTTAATTAATTATTCAGCTAACTGTTACAGGACCACCATCAGCCATAGAGCCAGAGGTACAAGGATCATCAAATATACCCAGGCGGTAAGAAACACTAACACTCCAGGGGTATTGACACCCCCCAGACTCAAAAGGTTCTGGACTGTGCAAAAAACAGACTTTAATATAGCAATTTATTACTGTTAAATATCCTCAGCAACCAATCACCTGTGTCTCCTGGATGCTGAAATAATAAAAGGAAACAGGTGCCTTAAGGTTTGTCTCAGGTGAAGATAGAAAGCCTAATATAATAGTAGTAGTAGTAGTAGTAGTAGTAGTAGTAGTAGTAGTAGTAGTAATAATAATAATAATAATAATAAAAGCATGTTCTAGATTTCTATCTCTCTCTCTTGCTAACACTAACCAATAAAATTCTGATAGCAGCTGAGTGGTGGTGGCGCATGCCTTTAATCCCAGCACTCGGGAAGCACAGCCAGGTGGATCTCTGTGAGTTTGAGGCCAGCCTGGTCTATAGAACATGATTCAGGACAGGCACCAAAACTACACAGAGAAGCCCTGTCTCAAAACCTCGCCCCCCCCCCCCCCCCCCCAAAAAAAGAATTTCTGATAGCAGGGTACTAAACATTCTAATATCCTGACTACCAGCTCAGGATTTTAAATTCCCTTTGGCTGCTGTAGTGGGGGTAGCCATCCCAGTCTGGGCCTGGAAGTTCCAACCCCCACTGAGGCTTCAGTAATGGTCACGCCTACAAGGCGGGGCTGAGGGAGGAAGCAGAAGACCCAGGATCAAAAGGAGAGGTCTCTCTTGGTTCTGGGACCCTGGATGCTGGCATAGACCCAGCAGAGTTCTCCAGAGAACACCGCCAGACTGCGCTATACCTTTTCCAGACCCTGCAACCTATCCCTTCATTTGTAAGTTACCCCACAAAATAAACCTCCCTTTTAACTATGTGGAGTGGCCTTAATAATGTCACCAATAGGCTGCTTCTTAATATGTTTAAAATTTGTCTCCTTCGTTAACTTAAAAATTATTGGGCGCTCCAGAGCTGGCTTGGACCCACCCAGACAGGTCAGATCCACTTCAGTTAAGTATCATTCAAATTTGCATGGTCTCAGGGACCACTCCCTCATCCTGGGACCCTCGGGGACTTCCCCCAATCTCATCTCCCCTTTTCCCCCCAAGGTAAATTCTTTTCTAAACTTTCTCTTCTGCCTTGTTAGCACTTTGTCAGATCCAAGCTGTCAGATCCAAACCATAATGGAAGATTTCAGAGGGCTAAAAGCAGCGGTGAAGACAATTCAGCCTACCTCAGGACACCAGCTACTTCAAGAAAACCCCCTCCTCATCCCCAGAAAATTAACCAATGCACACTGAATCATCTGGAAGCAGTTCGGGAGACATGGAGCCTCCATTCCTGTTCACCCACCACTTCTAATCCCTTATTTTTATAATAACAAAAAGGGTGTAGTGTTATAATCTGTAGCCACTTCCTAGCTATATGACCACGCATGTCCAGCAGTCAGGCAAACTGCTTAGTCATGCCAGGGCCTTACATCCTACATAATCTGTGCGCTGCATGGTCACATAATCTATGCACATGCATGGCATAGCTATGTAAACCCATGTGCGCATGTGCGAGGTGACCTATAAAAGCAGATTCCACTCTCCCACACCATTCATTTCCGGTAGGCCTATCCACTTTCCCCTCCCTAATAAAACTCTCATAGTGGGTTCCATTGCACCTCTGCTCTCTTCCACCTGGTAAATAGCCCCACAAATAAATAATACCTGCTGTACATTACTGATGTTATTTTACGAGTACTGGACTCTATTCTGTGACCAGTTATCTTCTCCAATGATGTTTTTCAAGATGCAATGAGATGTTTTAGATTTTAATGTGTTTCCTTAGTGGCCAGGACTGGGCAAGCACAACTGTTTTCCATTAAATACAGCCTCTCAGAGGCCTCCCCCTCTCCCTGTGGTTTAGGCTAAGGAAGAACCAGTGGTTTTTGGTTTTCATGTCGTTGACAAAGAGCTAATGCTAGCCTTGGAAAAGGAAAAACCCACAGCTCTCTGAGTCTTGTCCTGCAATTCTGGGCTGTTGGGCAATAGCGAGTTCTCCAGGCTTCAGGGATATATGTTGTTAGGTATTTTGTGAGCTCTCAGGTCTAGCTTTGTTTCCTTCTTGACGAATTTTGTAAAAAGTAGAAAGTTTTGGGGGCTGGAGAAATGATTCAGCTTTTCCAGAGGACCCAGGTTCAATTCCCAGCCCTGCGTGGTAGCTTACAACCATCTATAAATCCAGTTCTGGGGTAACTGAAATCCTCTTCTCCTCAGTAAGTACCACACCTATACATGGTGTGTAGACATACATGCAGGCAAAACACACATACATGTAAAATGAAACAATACCTTTAAGTGGGTGATTTTAAGGGCAGAGACAGGAGAAAGAATGAAAAGATTGTAATCCGTATTATCCTTAAAGGATTGGCAAATTAGTTTAATCCTGCAACCTAAAAATTATTAAAGAAAAAAAACCTAAAAAACATTTTATGATATACATATTGTTAAATTCAACTGCCACTTTCAAAGGTGCAGTACAAAAATCATGATACATACATAAACATTTGAAGTAGATTTTAATGATACAAGACATTTTGAATCCCAACTAGGCCAAACATTGTTCCTTGCAAAGGAAGTTAACTTTTCTCATTAGGAGACCTGTATTACAAAAAGCTGTACCCAGTTATTTTTATACTTTTAACCTTATCAATAAAAATCTTAGAGGGCTGGTGTAGTGGGTAGCCATTCCAGCCTCGGCCTGGAAGTTCCAACCCCCATTGAGGCTTCAGTAATGGTCATGCCCACAAGGCAGGGCTGAGGGAGGACACTGAAGACCCAGGATCAAGAGGAGAGGCTTTTCTTGGTTCCAGGACCCTGGATACTGGAGGTAGACTGAGCAGAGTTCTCCAGAGAACACTGCTGGACTGCGCCATACCTTTGCCAGACCCTGCAACCTATCCCTTCATTTGTAAGCTACTCCACAAAATAGACCTCCCTTTTAACTATGTGCCTTAATAATTTCACCAATAGGCTGGATGTGTATATCACATAGTAGAATACTTGTCTTGTATGCACAAAGCCCTAAGTTCAGTCTCCAGCTCCACATAAACAGGGTATGGTGGTACATGCCTGTAATCCAGGTCTCAGGAGGTGGAAGCAGGGGGATCAGATGTTCAAGTTCATCCTTGTTTGTATATTGAGTCCAAGAACAACCTGTACTATTTGAAACCCTTCTCTTAAAAAACAAAACAAAACAAAACAAAACCTCATAGAAATCTGTTTACTCTTTTTTTGCCTTTTAAATACCTAGACAATAACATCACTTTTTGTCTCTTAAGACTCACACAACCTAAAATATTTACCGAATTACTTGTTATTGGAAAAACCCTGCCAGTCTCTGCTTACGTAGGTCATCTGCAATGTCTTTAGGGGTCATATGTGGCAAGGAAGAAAGGAGTGTAAGTAGATTCATCCAATATTTGTGTAGCTCTTGCAGGAAGTCCTGTGGGTTCTGTGTAGAAACACAACATGGCTACTATTCTTGGGGAGCATGCCATCCAGAGTAGGATCTTGGAAACTGGCTAGCCTTAATGTGCCTGTGGGTAAGTTGATGACCCCTATCAGCCTGGGAACTTTAAATGTGTCAGCTTGTCACTGGGTTGTCTTGGCCAGAGTGTGTCTTCTCAGAAGCGCTCTGTTGGAGCAGTTCTGGGTGTACAAGGAAGGTAGGGTCAGGTGAGCACCATGAGACCAGCAGGGAAGAAGCCAAGTCCGGAATGTCAACCAGGATGGGGTGGTGCTGTGATATTGGTTCAGGCAGGAGGCCAGAGAGTCAGCCAAAGGTAGCACAGCATGTGAAAAACAAGACATGGGACTCAGCAGCACTGCCTGGTCAGTAGCTCTCCCCCACCCACACCTCATTCTCTAGGGAGAATAGCGAATGGCTCAGCTTCCTGAGCTCCAGTAGGTCCCAGCACAGCAGGGGTGCAGTGTGCCCCTCTTGGTGCACAGGCATGCCTTCAGTCCTGTGGGCATTCTGCTGCTGTGGCTGTGGTCTTCAGAAGTGTGCATAGTTCTCCCAGAAAGGATGAGGGTAAGGCTACAGAATTGATGTCTTTTCCACCCCCTGCTCTAATTGAGGAAATGGTACCCAGGAGAAACAGTAGTCCCCATCCACTGGAGCCATCACCCCTTTGCTCTAAGGCAGCATCAGTTGGTGGTCTGGTCCCCTCATGGTCTTCAGTTTTGCAGGTAGAAAACCTCACCTAAACTGGGTAATATTTTCTCAAGGGAAACATAGCTTTGAGAGAACATCTGGGTGCCTCAGGGACCACCCCAGCACCTGCCATGGAATTCCGAGGCTCCTCTAACAGAGAGACAGGTTGGGAGAAGGACACAGCAGCTCATCACCCCTGTCCAGAAGCCACTCAAGAAATGACTGCATGGCTGATTATAGACTGACTCCTGCCTAACTAGGTCCTTAAGAGACTATGCAGAATATAGTAAGCTGTTTTTGCTCACCCACCCTGGGGGTAGCTGGGCAATGTGGAATGAATTTAGGTTCAGGGGGGTTAGGGAATATGTCCTAGAGCCACTTAGGAGTTTGTCACTTGGCAAGTGATAGCTTGGTGTGTGTGTGTGTGTGTGTGTGTGTGTGTGTGTGTGTGTATGAGCGGCACACTTGTCCATACTCACTCATGCATATACACATATGGACATATGTGTGTGTATGTGGGGGCCAAATGTCAACACTGAATGTCTTTCTTTATCATTCTGCATAATTTTTAAGAAATATTTTTTCACAAACATGGAGCTCACTGGTCCAGGAGGATGAGTTGGGCAGTTAGCCCCTGGAATAGATATGTGCTACAATGCCCAGCCTTTGTGTGTGCCGGGAATCCAAACTTTGGGTCTTGTGTTTGCACAGCAAGCCCTTTATGCACTAAGTCATCTCCTAAGTCCCACAAATGATAACTCCTCTAAGTGTCAGCAAACATGTTTCCAACATCAAGAGAATGACTGGTCCCATTAAGGAGATAATAAGTAAGAGAAAACCCCTTCCCTTCCCCAACCAACTCCCCATCCCAGACACGTTTCCTTAGTACTGTGCTTCTAATGCTTCCAGACTTTCCAAAGGGTTATATTGACACAAATAGGTCAAATATATAGATTTTTATAAATCAAATATTACTGGTCTGACACATCTTTTGTTTCTTTCTAACAACATATCATATGCATCACTTCAAATCCACACTCACAAAATATCCTTCTCATTCACTAAGAACTGTTTCCTAATATGGACATGTGATAATTAACACAACCTACTGATGAATATTTAGCTTGTTTAAAATGTTTTTCCATTATAAATCTTGCTGCAATTAACATCTATGTTCTTGAATTTGTGTTATTTCAGTCTCTCAAAAGTGGAATTCCTGGGTCAAAAAGTGGATACACAAAATCCCAGAAGAGTCTGCCAAATGAATGCATTCTGAATTGTGTTGATATAAACTCAAATTAGCAATGTGTGAGCACCCATGTCCATGTGTCCTTACGAGCATCAGGTTCTATTAATTTTTAAGGTCTTATATTTCACTGACAACTAGTGAATTTGAACATCTTTTTAGGTATATTAACCATTTTCCTTTTTTCTCTGAATTATTTATTTATATTCCTCACCTGTTTTTCTTTTCACATCTTCAAGTTGGGCACTCTTTGTACACTGAGTGTAGACATATGTCCATAGGGAGAGAAACAAAGGCAATGTTTTGAGGCACTCAGGAGGGTCAGAAAGTAGTGGGTACTAGAGGTCTGTGCTTGATGAGAAATATTAATCCCCATCTGCTGAAAGCTGAAAATATTTCACCCAAGGCTGGCATTTGCTTTTTTAACTTATCTGCCCCATCTTTCATCATGGAGGAGTTCAGAATGCCCCAGTGTTCAAATCTGCTTCTAAGTTCCCATATTGTTTAAGCAGCCTCCTCATCTTTACACTATGCAATTAGTTTCCTGGGTTTTCTTATAACATTTTTATAGCTTTGTTTATTTACTTGCATATCTTTAGCACACAGGAGTTTGTGTTTGGGAATACAGGAAGGACTTAAGCTGCTTGCATAGACATAGTTTTATTGTGAGAGGTTCTTCTCTCACACCCTCTAAGTGCGTTAGGGAGATAAGTATTTGTTTGTTTGTTTGTTTGTTTGTTTGAAGACAGGGTTTCTTTGTGTAGCTTTGGAGGCTGTCCTTGAACTCACTATGTAGCCCAGGCTGGCCTCAAACTCAGAGATCCGCCTGCCTCTGCCTCCCAAGTGCTGGGATTAAAGGCGTTCCGCTGCTGCTGCCACCACCACCACCCAGCTGGGAGACGATTTCTTAATCGATTTAGTTATTTGATGATTTCACACATACACATAGTATGTTATTTATTTTCTCCTCCATACCTTCTCTTATCTTCCTCCATGCCTATTAAGTACCTAGTCTTCTAGACTGTTCCTGTTATAGGAGCTTCAGAATTCCATGGCAGATACTGGGGTGGCTGTTTCCCTTGAGAAAATGTTACCTGGAGACCACAAGGGACCAGACTTGTTGTCCTTCTCCTGACCAGTCCCCCAGGCTCATAACTTCTGGTTTTGTTTCATCTCCCACTGGATCGGAATTATCCAGTAGAGTCTAGTGGTGTCCTCCATGGCTCTACAACTGAAGGCAATGGTCTTCCTTTGCCCTGAATCTGTCAGTAGCAAAAGCTCAACAGTGAGGGTAGGACCCCCTGAACAGCCTCCTCCACCCACTCCAGTCTATCGATAGGCTCATCCTTTTACAAGCCCAGTGCAGGCATCTGCAGCTGCTAGGAGTTCTGATGGTAATTTCTGTGTCTTGCTTTGAAGGTGGCACTTTGTAGCCCCTCTGGGAAATTTTTTTTTTAATTTTTATTTTTTAGTAAAAAAAAGGCAGACTATGATCTCATTAATGCACTCATTCATATGAGTGCTATGACAGCTTGTTAATGGTGGTTATTAATATAAGCGGTAACTGGTTATTTATGATGGCACTGCAGATATTTCTAACTTTTCTCTTTTCATTTGCATTTTTTGTTGTTCTACATAAACTGCCTTTATCTGTGTGCTGAAACATATTTAGAGAAAGGTGTCACGAGGGTGCTTTTATTCCCAGAACCTCCTGTTGGCCTAGGCTGCCTTGTGGTTCTCCAGGACAGCCCTGGGCAGCTCGGTGCTCTTTGTTCTCAAACGCTGGGCTAGATACATAGCAGAGATACATGCTCAATTGGTCCTATTTCTCTAAAGCCCCATGGGTTCACACAGATGCAATGACAGCAGATCAACTCATTGAACTTAGGTGTTTGGTCTGGCCACAAATCTTATTTCCTGATCCGCCCCCACTCCTCTCAGCGTGGGTAAACCACACATGTTGGGAGGAAATCCACCCTCTAAAAACATGAGTAAAGGTCAAACAAATTTGCACCCTGGGCCAACTGATAAATGAGTACAGTTGTTTGGCCCATCCTACCTGTTTGCAACTTCTCTGTCTCCGACTTTTGACATGACCCTGAGCCGCATTTAGTATGCAGTCAGCTGACATAGCTGTGGCCAGAGCACTGCAGAAAGACTAGCTGTTTCTCAGGGTCTAGATGTTAACACTTTGGAGAAGGCCCTCTTTAAATACTCAAACTTTAAAAGTTGGGAATATTTGAAGATAATTTGTTTCCTAAAATGAAATTCTGTGAAGTGTTGCCTTGTTAAACTCTACAGGGCCACCCACCATCTGAAATGTCCTAAAAGCCCTTATAGCAATCATTCTACTAGTATGGCCCAAGTGATTGACGTGTACAAACCTGTTTGTCCCAGGAATATCTGGTCCTGTTGCATTTAAGGTTCTGCCTTCTATCAATAATCAGCATGTTTATCTCTAGTAGCCAAACTCATGCTAATAATCACATGTCACCTATGGTTGGAAGCCTGAAAACAAAGCCTGTTGGTCAATATGTAAACAAAGAAAGCAGGGCCTCCAGGAGCAAGCCTAATGGGACTCTTCTCTGAGTGAAGGCCGAGGTGGTGAGGTCATCTCTCTCGCTCCTTCACAGGTCTTTGGGGGATATTTTCTTCCTGGTTTCCACATTGATGAAATATTGCTACTTTACAGTGAAAGAATGGATGCCAATGAGACATGGCCTGGCTGGGAATACAACGCCAGTGAGTGACAGATAAAGCACCAAATCATGAGTGTCTTCCTCGATTCCATACTTGGCTGGAGCAGAGGTCCCTAGAAGCCCTCCTGGACTTTTTGCCCGGTAACATGGGCCAGATGTAGACCCTGTGTCTCCAGGAGGCTCAACAAGCCCCATGATGCACCTGGATCCCTTCCTTCCACTGATGAAGCAGGAGTCTGTAACATCAGGGATTAGTTTTCCAAATAGCAGTGTTTACCTCCAGAGTGCTGGTTTGTTGCAGCTGGGTCCTGCAGATAAGCTGGGTTAAGCTTATCTTCTTTAGATAGAGATGTGCTGAGGGCTGCACAATTTAAAGCCAGATGGAAATCAGCTGCAGAACACCCAGTCCCGAACACACACACACACACACACACACACACACACACACACACACCCCATACAGCCTAAGCTAGCTGTTTCTCATTGACACATCCTGTCCCCCAAAGGCTGACTTCTTAGAATGCTGAGAGGTGGGCCAGGACAGGCAGCTAGAACAGCAAAAGCCAGACAGGAGTCTGTCTACTAAGAAGTCTCTGAGCTGCCTGTCTCTGGCCCCATATGCCTCACCTTTATGTCCCTCATGCAGACAGAGGACTGGCTGAGAGGGCAGAGAAGAAAGTGGTCACAAGACAACGGAACTAACTGGCCAGCAGCAAGCAACACTCTCAGGCTGCTGCACATTTTTGTGTTGAAATTCCTGAACTATTTCATTCAGGGAACAAAATCCCATTGGGATTTTTTTTTTTTTTTTTTTTAAACAAAAGGCTCCACCCTGCTCCAACTCTCATGGCCGTGAGCTGCTGACCATTGTTTCTCTCATGTCCAAACTATCTCTCAAGATCATGAGAAAGTGGCTATGGCTTTCCCTCCCTCCCCAGGTGGAGTCACCCTCTCTGCTCTTACCCTTCTTCATCTTTGATCTGCCCTCTGCTAATGCATTTATCACTCCTAACCACACATGATACTTATTTTTGTGGGTCCTATCTTTCCTGTTGGCCTAATCAGTGTGTTCCTTAAGGGCAAGGCCTCTGCTTATCTTTGTACCCGAAGCCTTGATATGGTATACATTGTGGGATACTCAATAAAGTTTGTTGAAGTAAACCAGGAACATAGCCACAGGGTCCAGTTCACCCTTAGAGGTGCAGCCAGACATCCACATTCCTCATTGCAGGAAGAACATTTCCACTCTAGCCTGCCCAGAGAACACTGCAGACAGAGACCTCAGCGTCAAGTACCTCAGTTCCTCCAAGACAAAAAGCTAGGGCTGGACAATGGGTAGTCAGTGTGGTTACCCCTTCATTTAGAGCCGAGGGAACTAAGATTTGGCCAGGAGAAGCCATTTTTCTGAAGTCAAGTAAAAGGTGGGGGACCTGGGATTTAAACGAGGCTCTCTCTGATACAGAAGCCCATTTTTTTCTCCTATGAAAGAGCCCATAGGCCCACATCCAAAGATCTAGCTGCTTTGCTGTTTTCCCAGAAAAGGGCTCTGACGGCCAGGTCTGACGGTCAGACAGGCAGTAGCTGGCTGCAGTCCACTCCCAGCTCTGTGGCTGGAGAAGCTGTTTATGAACTCTGCCTGTCTGAACCCTGGCATCCCAGCTACCCCAGCTGGGACTTTTCACAGATGACCCAGTGGGCAGGTAATCGAACATCACACAGAGCCTTTGTCTGCAGGGCATGGTGTTCTCCAGTGAAGGGTTTGTGTTGGCCATGCTGCTAGGGGGTGGGGAAGTGGTGGCCACCAGCCTCTCTGCCAGTGAACCTCCGGCTCCAAGAGAGCAAAGGGGAGGAATGGGAGCTTGGGCCAAGCAAAGCCTAAGTGGAATCATGGGAGAAAAATGGTCTGGGCTGTATTCAGGGCAAGGGATAAGGGATTCCTTGAGGGCTTGAACTGGGTTTTATGTCACAAGACTACAGAAGACAGTAGAAAACTCAGTGTCCATAAATGGCTTAGACCCCAGCCCTGCCTGTTACTGCTTGGGTGGGGACAGGCAAGTGTTTCACCTAGTAGCCTGTTTCTTTATCTGTTGTACAAAGAGGATAACAGCTGTGTTTTTCTGTGTTTGGTGAGGACACAGAGGCATTCTGTGGTGTGCTAGGCATGTATTAGTCAAGAAGTGGCAGAGTCCTTAAGAATTTTTTCAAGTGTCCCTAGATTGGCCCTAGATTTATGAAAAGGCCAGTGCTGCAGAGAACACCCACACAATAGTGTCCATTGACCGTGGACTGAAAAAAAAAAAAATCATCATGAGCCGACCCCCACTTAGAGGAACGCTGGTCCAGAAGCAGTTGAGTGGAGGGTAAGCTGCTCCTGGTTAGGGAACAAACAGCCAACGGAAGAACTGTCAAGTTGTTGCTTCATAAGTGTGCTCAATTGTGTGTGTGTGTGTGTGTGTGTGTGTGTGTGTGTGTGTGTAGAGGATTGTTTTGCCTATAATAAGATTGTAGTGACCTTTAGTTTTGTTCACTTTCTATGCTCAATAATGAAGAAAATGTTTATTATGTGAAATTTTACTTTTGGCATATTCATATCTTTTTTGTATTTCTCCCAGTGGCTCCTAGATAAGGAAAGTAAGTCTCAGAGAGGTCACTTCTTTATGTTTAAGCCATTTTCTGGCAGAGGTGACTGCAGACCCAGACCTGCCTGACCACAGCAAGCTTGCAGGCTTAACCTCTGAATGAAGGAACTCCTGGATGCAAATAGACTCCAGCTTTTGCTCTGTGTCTGCTGGGGAGCTTTTCTTGTGGTGAGTCACCTAAATAACCGTGTTCTCTTCTGGCTCCCAGACCCGCCACTTCCTGTGCAGCTTGTTACCACCCTAGTTTTATTTTTGCCAGCTCTTCCTCTGAAGCAGGCCTCACCCAGTGATGCAGGCTCACTGGCTGGAAGAAGACAGGCTTCTGGGCTGAACCAGAGCATTCAACTCTGCCTCAGCCAAGGCTCACTGGGCGTGTAAATGTGATCATAATGCCTGGGATCCAGGGTGGCTGGGGCCTGGAGAACTCGAGCTTCCTGCCATTCCTGGGGTAGGGGTGAAGGAGGGCAGAACTACCCCAGTTCCTCTCTTGGCGTGTTCACAGCACGGTTAGGCTTCAGCAACAAGCACTGAGGGCTGCTTGCTGTGTCCTGCACGAACCCCAACAGCTCCCTGCAGGCCCAGCAAATGGCAGGGATGCACTAGGCCAGACCAGGAAGTGAAACCCTGAGGAGCCCCAGACAGACTCTTGCACAGAAAATAGAAGTTTTATTAGTTTCTTTACTCTTTACCAAGAGTTGGCTGGCAAAGCACCTACAAGCACCAAAGTTCGGTCTTTAAGAAATGCACAATTCCAAAGAGGGAATGAATCAACGTGCAAACAAAAAGCTGAGCTCGGAGGCCGGCCTGAGGCTACACAAGCAGATGACAGGAGTGATGCACCCTCTCCACTCTGGGTTAGCCAGGGGAAAATTATTCAACTCTGAAGGCTCAGTCAGGACTCAAGAAGTAAATACCCATAGCAAGCAGGCATCATTGTGTACTAGGTGTTACAAGATGTCGGGCTTCCCACTAAGAGCTTTAAAAACATTATTTTGTTTAATTGGAACAATAGCCCTAGTACAAAAGGTGTGGTAATTATCTCTGATTTCAGGAGAGGAGACTGAGGGTCAGTGATGTGAGGTAACTGGCTCGAAGGAACTATTTTATTTGTTGAGCAAAGTTCATCTGGGAAGTAATCTGTTTAGATTTTGTGAGGCTAAGGAGCCAAGAGAAGATAAGATGGGTGTTTTTAAAACGTTCCTTGCCAGGCAGTAGTGGTATATGCCTTTAGCCCTAGCACTTGGGAGGTAGAGGCAGGCAGATCTCTGAGCTTGAGGCCAGCCTGGTCTATACAGTGAATTCCAGGACAGCCGGGGCTACACAGAGGAATCCTGTCTCAACTCCCCCAACCCCCCCCCCCAAAAAAATGGTTTCTTGTCTGGGGTGGAAGCAGCTCCCAGCATAGCCTGCTTGGACGTGTGGTCCTCCCTAGATACCAGGTCACATAAACTGCCACCACTGTCTGGGAAGAAGCTCTTCCATGGAACATGTTCTAGCTTGTTGCTGGCCTTGCTCCCTCTAGGCCTGCAGCCTCTACTTTTAAATCGGTCTTCCCCCTGCTCTCTGCCTGCACAAATTTTATAAGGCTTCCTGGGCTCAGGATTCCGAAAGAAAATGTGGTCTTAATGTACTACCCGAGGCTACTGCCCTCTGATTGTGCAAGAGCTGGAGACATTTCACAGGCAGTACTTAAAAGTATTCCCAGGCCTCTAGTACTCCCTGGGAAAGCCGCCGTCAGGGCTATTACTGACTCAGACATCTTTGAAGGAGAGCTAGACTCAGCATTCCAGGTGAGATAGGAGGTTCTTCTAGAGGGTAACAATATTTGTGGGAACAACTGATCCTTTGGAGAAAGTGGCATTTGTCTGTTAAGGTCATGTGATCATGCCTGGCAAAACTTGGGTTTCAAAGAAGTTATATAGTTCCAAAGAAACTAGCTCCGTCAATGTTTATGGCCACAAGCCAGCTAGTTGGCCACCTTTAGGATTATGGCTTGGAGCACCGGTGTTCACCACCACGATCACAGCTGACCCAGCTTTGCAGTGTCGGTTCCTCTCAGTTCCAGTGCCTCAACACCTGTCTGGTATCTCTAAAGGATTCTTAAGATTTATTTTTAATGTGTCTGAGTGTTCTGCCTGTGTGTACAATGTGCATCACCTGTGTGCCTGGTGTCAGAACCTTGGGGACTGGACTTATGTATGTACAGTTGGGAGCTGCCTTGTGGGTGCTGGGATTCAGACCCTGGTCTTCTGCATAAAGAACAAGTACTCAACCATCAAGCCATCTTCCCAGACCCTCTAGAGCAGTGGTTCTCAACCTTCCTAACTTTTCTACCCTTTAATACAGTGCCCCATGCTGTGGTAATTTGGCCACTATTATGAACTGTAATGTAAGTATCTGTGTTTTCTGATGGTCTTAGGTTGTACAGTGGTCACGACCCACAGGTTGAGAACCACAACTCTGAAGGGTGCTTAGGAAAAGGTAGCTTTTATAAGATAAAAACTGCCATCAAACCTACTGGTTGTAAATGTGTGTAACTATGGACAAGGTCTGGCTAGTAGCAGAACTGTATGTTGTCGGCCGACTCAGAGATTATTGGGGAGGTCTAGTGTGTTAGACCAGAGAGATGGCTCTTGGGCTAACAACGCATACTGGTTTTCCAGAAGGTCTGAGTTTGCACCTTAGCATCCACATCAGGAGCCCACAACCACCTCTAACTCCAGCTCTAGGGGATCCAGTGTTATTTTCTGCCTTAATGGGCACTATACTCATGTGCGTGCACACACACAAAAACATACAAACATACACATATTTAAAAATGAGAGTAACTATAAAGAAAAGATGGGTTGGGAATTTAGCTCAGGGGTTGGGGATTCAGCTCAGTAGTAGAGCGCTCACCTAGCAAACGCAAGGCCCTGGGTTCAATTCTCAGCTCAAAAAAAAAAAAAAAAAGAAAAGAAAAGAAAAGAACATGTGGATGGAGACCCAGGGGCATCTGTGCAAGGAGCCTTAGGAGCTGACCTGAAAACCACATCAGAACCCATTCTCTTGAATCAGTATTTTCCAGTGTGTGTTCTGTAAGATATTAGTAGGAAATGTGCACAGAGTGCCAGTTCACTGACATGTCGGGTTGGGGGAATCACACAGGCTGCCTCCTATGACACTCCTTTCCCTTGAATGAAGATAAGCAGTCTCCTAAGCTACCGCATCCCAGCACCGTTGTATGGTAGAGAACCTGCAGTGCACATTTCCAGAGGAAGCAAAGGATGCTTCCTCTCCAATAACTTCATGAGTGATGTGGCTGTGCCTTTTGTTTAGGAAACTTTTGGAGATTCAACTTATATTGCCGGCATATTGACACAGGGGAGGGAGCTGCCATTTATGACTAGAGGATATATTAGGCTGTCTAAGGTGGCATTTCCACTGTTGTCCTAGAAGTCAATTTTTAAAATTGTAGTTCCTTTAATGATACTTTGTGAGATGTAAACTAAACCCACAACTCTGACCTCAAAAGGGATAAAACATGATTTATTCTGGAGCCAAATGTAACCATGACCCAAGAACACAAATTTAGGTTACTGTAAATACCATGTTTTAACATGGTAACAGTTCCATGAAGTTTTTATAGTACAGAACAAAGGTCATAAATTAAAAAAAACTTTTCAGATACATTGGCGAGTACCTCAGGTAGGCAGGCCACAGGGAAGCCACTGCTTTAGGTCTTCCATGCTATGCACTGGTGGCATTCTCAGCTTTGGGTTGATGGGAAGCCAGGGGTTTGTTTGTACATTCCAAAGAAATTTACCTAATAGTCACAAGGATGTGAGGTCACACAGAGGTGGGCAATAAATCGCTACTTAAGGGGCTAACGTAGCCCAAGGCAATTTGTCTCTGGACCTGCAAGCTCTCTCCAGTCTCTGAGGTACTAATCAGTTAGTCAGCCTTGTGAAGTGTCCCTGTGGGTGCAGCTGC
This sequence comes from Onychomys torridus, assembly GCF_903995425.1. Taxonomy (NCBI): domain Eukaryota; kingdom Metazoa; phylum Chordata; class Mammalia; order Rodentia; family Cricetidae; genus Onychomys; species Onychomys torridus. The sequence continues at coordinate 173,034,794 of NC_050443.1, forward strand.
TTTCCTGGGAAAGCCACGCAGCTTGACCTGCAGAGGAAAGGAAGCATGATGGCACCTTCTGGTGGAGACTCACTCTGAGTGTAGACCCAAAAGTTGTACTGGCTCCCAAAACTGGATCGTTTTGGTGACATGATTCTTTCTGTTATCTTTTGAAAAATATTATGAAGCAGCTGTGGAATCAAATGCATATTCATAATAAAACCTGCATACATTTTAGGATCTTTTTACACCCTTTGAAGCCCATCAATAAATTATTGACCTAGATTACTTGCCTTCAAAGAGAACTATCTAAAACACCACACATGGGCATGCTCACGCATGCATGCATGCATACACACACACACACACACACACACCACACCACACACACACACACACACACACACACCACACCACACACACATACACACTCCACATACCACACACACAGCACACACACACACCACACACACATACACCACACACACACACCACACACACACACACACACACACACACACATACACCACACACATACCACACACACACACACACACACACCACACACACATACACCACACTCACACACCACACACATACACACACACACACCACACACACATACACACATGCACACACACACACACTCACACACACTACAACACACACACATACACACATGCACACACTCATACATACCACACACACACACCACTCACACATACACCACACACACACCACACACACACACACTCACACACACCACACACATACCATACACACACCACACACACACACACACACACCACACACACATACACACATGCACACACACCACACACACATACACCACACACACACTCACACACACCACACACACATAGCACACACACACCACACACATACACACACACACACCACACTCACACACCACACACATACACACACACACCACACACACATACACACACACTCACACACACACATACCACACACATACACACACACACACCACACACACATACACACATGCACACACACACTCACACACACAACACACACATACCACACACATACACACACACACACCACACACACATATACACATGCACACACACACACTCACACACACCATACACACATGCACACACACACATACACACACTCATACATACCACACACACACCACACACACACACACACACCACACACACACCACACACACACACACACACACCACACACACACCACACCACACACACACACACACACACACACACACACACACACACACACACACACTCTGGTAAGAATACTGCCCCCTCTGCAGGTATTTTTCTTCCCTTGGCATTCTTGGTTCCCAGAGGGTTGGCTGCTTGTTGCCTGCTGGGTCCTGTTTGGAGAACAGCTTTGCCTCTTGTGCTGAAGAACTGCCAGCTATGTCCCTGGTTATGCTCAGTTGAGAGTCTGGGGGATTTTCTGGAGGTGTGGTTTAAAAATGCCATGCCTAGTTTGCCTAGTGGTCCTCCTAAAATTTGGGGAAGAAGAAAATGGTGCGTGTGTGTGTGTGTGTGTGTGTGTGTGTGTGTGTGTGTTGTGAACTGAAGGAGAAGCACAAACAAAGGATCGTGTGGGAAAAGGCGGGCAGCAGCAGGTAGCAGACCAGTCAAGGCTCTTCCTGTGCTTGCCGGGGGCCAGACTGCACCCTTTCTTTTGGTCTGTTCTCTTGTACTCTGGGCAAATTGTCCTCACTAGGCCGTCTGCCATGCCCTTCCACTGTTTCTGATCTTCCATGGAGTTGACTACATTTCTGTTAGAGACATTTAATAACACAGACTACTATCTAGGGGCTGGGGGCGGTTCAATCAGGAAATAAGTAGCTTACTTTGCTAGCTTGAAGATAGCAGTTCTCTCCGGAGCACCCACATACAAAGCCTGGAATGGTGACCTGGGCTGCTACTCCTAGCACAGAGGAGGAGGAGACAAGGAGACACCTGAGGCTTGCTGGCTAGCCATCTAGCATAATGAAAGACTGTCTCAAAGGAGGTAGAAGGTGTTCTTGAGGATAACACCTGAGGTTGTCCTCCAGCTTCCATATGCATGTATACACACATGTAACTACACACACACACACACACACACACACACACAAATATGCATTAAAATCATTTTTGGCTTTCCCAATTCTATTGTTTGTCACTAATTTTATTTTTTTGTTCAAAATAAATAGAAGTTTGATTAATTCTGTTAATTAATCAATTTCCTCAGCGTGCCACCCTCTTTCTCTGGAGCCTACCCAGCTCCCCTTTCTAGCCCTCTCTGCATTCCCTTGTAGAGTTGGTTCTTTTGATCACAACTCCAGGTTGTCCTTCTTGGTCCTTATTTTCTGTCAGGAAAGAACTCTCTTGTTTCTGTCCCGGGCTCCCTTGACACTACTAGCTTCGCGTTTGGTATTTGGGAAGCAAGCAGAAGCTGTGTGGATCCAGAGATGAGGAGGGCATAATGGCAGCTGTGTGCACTCAACAGGGAGAAGAGAGGGTTAATTCTGAGACATGATGCCTAGCCAAGAACCCAGTGTTCCAGAAGAATGCAAACAGAGCCCTCAGAGATGCAAGGGGAGGAGCCCAGCAGCAGGGAATTAAGGGTAGGGTGGAGCTGTGACGCAGGTTCCATGGCCAATTTGCACAAGACCGAGGAGGAGCTGCCTTTTTCACAGGCTTGGAAGTCAGGGTAGGTGTAGGTGTAGGAGATGTGGTAAATTTTTATTTTAGTTTTTAAGGGAAATGTGTTTTTCTGGAGTTCCTCATCCCTAGTTGAGCTTGTTTCTAACCTGTTAAGGTGGTAAAGCTGACTTGGTAAATAAGCCCTACCGAAGACCACAAAATAAGTACCGCAAAACCTCTGAGGGGCTGAACTGAACTCTTCCAGTCACTCAGCACTCCTTAGTTTATCCTGTGGTAAGGTGCCGCATCTACCTGCACACAGCATACTTGTGCTATGCTTCTGATCATGCCATGCTCTGCATCCCAGGAATGAGATTCTGGAGAATGTCTAGGAAGCATTTTTAACATCAGGCACATCCCCTCTATCCTGGTCCATCCTGCGTCTTTATTTGCAGGGCATTCAAATGAGATGGAGTCACCCGAGAGCAGAAGGTGCTGGGGTCCAGATATCTGACTTTCACTGAGAAGACTCAGGACTGAGCTGTGGAAACAATGTAGTCCAGCCTGGCTTCTAGACACCTGCAACCCTGCCTGTCTGTAGGATCCCTACTCAACCTGTGTGCTGGAACCTTATTTTCTCTTCTGGCTTTGATTCTAACTAGTTATGAGGCTGGACAACTCCCTCAGTTTCTCTGGATCTGTTTCTCTACTTAGGAAATGAAAAGTTAGAAGTAGGGAATTCCCAAATTTGCTTCCAACATAAAAGTCCCATGATTACTAAAGACCTGCTGAAGCATCGTTTCTCTCGCCTCTGAAGTGTCTCATCCACATCACTGTGTACACTGGCGAAAGTGTACATAAAAGTGCTCAGGAAACCTTAAAACAAGGCAAACGGCAGCTTGCCGTCACTGGGGTCCCTTTGCAGCTCCCTCTTTAGGCCACATTTCTGTCTTTCACCATTTGTGCTCAAGAAGACATGGCCTCTTGGGGAAATTCCTAAAATCTTGGCTTCTACAAAAGGAGAGCAAGGCTGTTCGGGCCATGAGCTGATGCATATGACAATCTCACCTGCAAGTTCTTGGGAAAGCAGTGGGCTAGATCTATTCTCACTCCCCAGAAAGATGGCTGCTTCTCAGTTTCATGCAGGCGCTTGACCAGTGCGCAGTCAGAGCCCTCAGATCTCCAGTGTGACTTTGTCCAAAGCATGAACTGGCCCTGAAGAGCTCCACAGCCACCTGCAGACATTCGGGAGTTTTGCCTTCCACCTGTGTGTTTCTGGGCAGTTTACTCACACGAACTCATTAGCATGCCGGGCCTAACACCAACTGTCAGTCACTCTCTGCTTGTTTAGGGCATGGCTTCATGCTGTTGCCCAGGCTGGCCTTGGACTCCTGGTAGTCTTCTTGCTTCTCTTTGCCAACTGCTGGAATTACAGATGTGGTCACCATGCCTGCCTTCTGCCATCACTAGTTGAAAATGCCCAAAGCAATGCAGTTAGGAACAAAGTCAATAACTTCAAAGCAAAACTTAGGAACTCTATCATCCTTCCTCTCACAAACCCCAACAAGCCAAATACACCTTCTCTGCACATCTTAACAGGGCTTAAACCTAAGGCATATTGGGAAACTGAGCTCCATAATGCCCATCTGATCATACAGCAAAGATTCTGCTGCCACTTCTGAACAGGTGGCTTGTCCTAGGTTATTGTTGGTCTTTTCTTTCCTGGAATGAGTTGTTATGAAAGGAAATGGAAGTTACAATTCCATTATTCAGGAATGAATGAGTGAAGAGGAAGGGAAATTCATATCTAACAGCAAAATAAATGTGAAGCCCATAGGCAAAGGGCTTTAAGTAACAAAAAGTCCGTGAGAGTTTATAATGTGAGATGAAAGTACACATGGTGGCCAGAAAGCCTGGGGAGTCCTAGGCTTCAGGTATTAGCTGTCCTAAGATGGAAAAATGCCTTTTGCCAAGAACGCAGATGGATAAATTAGGTGCTTTTCACAGAATAGGCAGCCAGTAAATACTTGTAGATTGATTTGCTAGGCAAGAATTCTTGGCACCTGGTTATTTTTCTATCTCTAGTTCATTCTTTAATTTTTATTCTTTTAAAACATTTATCTATAAAGGCACAGACGATCAGGGTTCAGTTTGGCTAGAAGCAATGTTGGTGACAGTGGCTATCATCTATAATCCCAAGCTGTTTTTTTTTTTTTTTTGCAACACACTATGGGCTATCTTGAAGCCTAAGAGTTCTGTGTTCAAATAAATAGATGTCAAGTTTCTTGGGCTGCCCACCAAAGATGCTAAGAGTGCGTAGTAAAAGAAAGTTTAACTTTTTTGAAACTCCTTTTTCCCAAGATGTGGCTATGAAACAGTCCCCCCCCCACTTTTTTTAGGATGCCTATTAAAATATTGCAAAATTCATATGCTTCTGAAAATACCAGCTGAATTTTTACTGGTAAAGAAACAGAAGTCTTGAGGAGGAAGTGGAGTTGTTATTGATAGCAGGGGACCTGGGACTAGAACATTACTCCTGTCTGGCCCAGACTGGTCAACCACATACTAAGGTGGGTTTTGGGATTTCAGATATTGGGGTAAGGGTTGAGATGGCAAGCAAAATAGATGTGAATATTTATTCTCCATTAGTCCCCAGGGAAGACTTGATAACAGACAGTTTTATATTTTATTCTCTATTAGATCCCTCTTCCGGGGAGATTTGCTAACATGATTTCAGAGGTCTAAGGTGCTCTTTTTAAACTGGGGATTATACTGTATTCTTATTTCAGAGGTTTGGGGATATTTGCCCTATAAACCTGGCTATACCCTGTGCTAAACAAGTGGGTAAAGGGAAGAACTTAGCAGGCGTTTGCAGTTGGTGGTAGGCTGGGAGAAAGGGTTAAGAACCAAAGTCAAGAGAGGGATGGGGAAAAAAGAAGCCAGCAGCCACAGATTAGGGGAGAGAAAGGAGACAGCTGCAGGTAGTTAAACAAGCCACAAATTGAGTGGCTAGGAAGCTCTGATTATACATAATGATCATGACTCATGAGGCTAATTCAGATGCTGGCCATGTGAAGAAGCCCCTGACCAAGAGCTGGTGATCACCACCAACAGCTAGAGTCCTCTGTGAACTCACACTATGTATATGGGTTAATAAATCTACAAAGCAGCTTTTTAAGCACACATATAAAGGATGAGTGAGACACAGATCTTGTGTCCAACAAGGCCATGTTCTTAGGGAGACAAGCCAGGACCAGGACTCAGATAAAAGAATGCCAGGTAGAATGGGGTCAGTGCCTCCAGAGGCACAACAGAGAGGCCAATACTCTGAGGAATCAGGCTTCAGAAAATGGATCATATTGGCATGAGTCTTGGCAAAGACTGAGGGAGGCCAAGAGACATGGATGTACCAGGCATTTCAAGATGATATGATAAAGAGCTGTCAAGACACAAGGGAGGATGTGGATCAGTGAGTTGCCCAAGTGGGTTTCAGAGAAGGGGTATCCATGGACTGACTAGGAAGGTTGTGGAGACATGGCCTCAAAGCCTTTACGTCACATTGCCGGTTGTAGGATGTCTGCTGAGAAGCAGGAACTCCAGGGAGGTAGTGGGGTGCTTGTGAAGGAGTGTGTGTGTGTGTGTGTGTGTGTGTGTGTGTGTGTGTGTGTGTGTGTTTTAATTAGATAATGCCAGGCAGGAGACTGGGCAGTAAGGCCTAAGTTAGGGGATGGTGGTTGCTATTAAGCGAGGAGGCAGTTCAATTTTGAAAAGACCAAGGGATCATTCTGCTATTGCTGCAGACTATAGGTAAACTTGGCCAGAGAAAGCAGGTCAGTCCTTTTACAAGGGCACAGGGAGATCATAAGGCACGGCACACTATCTCAGGAGATAACGAAGAGCCATAGAGATGGCAGGCAGAAAGTCACACAAGACAGAAGGCTGCTTCAATACGGAAACTGTAGCCATGGTTGAGAAACCCAGCCTTGAAATCCAGAATGCAGGAACCACGGTGGCCTGGCTCGTGAGCAAAGGCCCTTCAGTTTTTGGTTCTCTTCATTTGGGAAATGGGAACGATTTTTATCTCAAAGGGCTTAGGCCTTTGCTGCGAGAAACTTCTGAGCACGTGGACACACGGTAGGAGCCACGCGTGAGCAAGGGCCAGGGCAGAGGTAAGAGACTGGCTTTCCTACACGCCCAGACACGGAGGGGACCTCAGGAAATCCACAGCTTTGGAGTTAGTTGGCTGAGTCGGCCGACGCCCTGCGGAGAGCGCAGGCGAGGCGGGTCGCCGAGCCGCTCCCCAGCCCCCACTCCCGCACCACCCTCGGGCCCTCCCCACCCGCCCCCGACTTCCCGCGGAGCGGCTCCCGAGCCGCTGCGCATGCGCCGACCGTCGGTGCCCCCAGCGCCCCGCCCCGACTTTCCACGTTTCACTTCCCTCCCTCTCCGCCTGGGCTGCAGCTTCGCCGCCACGATTGGCTGCCGGACCTCCTCCTCTCGGCCAATAAACGCCACGCTGTCGCCCCCGTGTTACTGGGTAGAACAAAACAAAAACAAACAGAGCGAGCGGGGCCAGAGGCGCTCCGAGGCGGCGGCGGAGGCTGAGGAGCGGGGTCGGGGCCAGGTGGACCGGAGACCCGGGCGAGCGGCGGCGGCCGGAGGAGGTCAGTCCGGTGGGCGCGGCTCGCACGCTCGGGCCGGCGGCGGCCTCCTCCCGCTTGCCCTCGGTCCCGGGAGGCTTGCCGCACGTTGGGAGGGGGAGGGGGCGTGGAGGCCTCGACGCGGCGGTCGGGGCGACGAGCCCGGGTCTGCAGGCGCCTGGAAGCCCTCAGGCCCAGCCGCGCTCGCCCAACGCCCGGGGCTGCGGGGAGCCGCCGGGCCGCGGCCTCCGAGGCCGGAGCGGGGCGCTGCAGCGCGGGCCCGCCCCCTCCGCCGCTGCCCCTGCCCCGGCGGCTGGGCGCGCGGGCGCTCGTGGCCGAGAGGAGCCTTCAGGTGCCCGTCCCCGATGCAGTTGAAGGTGGGGGACGGCTCGGTAGGGAGGTGTGTGGACCGGCGGAGGTCAGGGCCGGGCTGCGCGCCCTGATCCGGGCCTGGCCCCGCCGGGTGCTGCCGGAGGGTGGGAGTCCCGCGGGAACGCCGTCCGCCTGGGCGGGCTCGGACGCGGACAGGCGCCCGCCGGGCCCTGCGCCAACTCCTCCTTGCCGTCTCTCCTGCGCAGGGTCCCTAAAAAGAAAAAGAATACCACCTAGAGAAAACAAAGCCGAGGAGGGAGCCCCCTTTCTGTGAACGCACGCCGTGTCTGCTGCCTGTGTCCGCCCCCCCAGCTGCAGCCGTAGGTCTCCCCTTATCTCCCCCACACCCTCCTGGGAACGGGCTCAGTAGCCAGCCGCCCAAGCGTCCTATGTGCTAGGATTCAAATGCAGCTACTGGCCTGGGTGAGTGGCGGCTGGGAGGCCCACAGGAGGCTTTTAAAACATTTTGGGAGATTCACAGTTGTGACAGTCTCCATGATTCAGAGTTTGAGGCTTTGGGAAAGCCCGTATTCCTTTTTAAAAACGAAGTCTTAGCATATGTATCTGTATTGGCATTTATACTCATAATGTGCTTGCGACTGAGACACACACACACACACACACACACACACACACATACACACACACACACACACACACACCCCTGTGGCATCTTTGAATTATAATTTGATTAGTTTGTCCAGTGTGGTAATGTTAAGGGGAGCAATACTTATTAGGAGTGCAAAAATACATGTACACAGTTATTTTCTATAGTGATTGCTTTTGCATTACTGTGGTGGAGTGCTTTTAGCTGATTGTAAGTTGCTATCTAGGTGATTGTATCCCAGAAAAAAACTAAAGTAATTTTCTAGTTAACATTCGGTCTAAAACTCTGACTTTCAAAAATGTCAGTAATTTATGGGGTATTTAAGAAGTACACTGGAGAACAGTTAATTTAGGCTTTAATTTTTCTAACTTGTAAAGCATGCTTTTTTTTTTCTCATTGGAAATGATTTTGTGTAGATTACTGTGGAGCAAATGGAGTTTAGATTTTTTTTTCCTTTGCGTTAAGTTTGAGGTTATGATTGTTAAATTTAAAAAAGAAAAGAATACCCTGTCACTCTGAAGAGAGTGGAACATATTGTTTTTAGAACAGCTGTGCTGCTGTGGGCTGTGACTCGGCTCTTGATTGTTTGATCCAGTTGTCATGGTCTGGAGAAGGAACTTTTTTATTTTTATTTTTGTTTTTATAATTACTTAATAAAGCAGTATATTATTTGTGATTGTCATTTCCTGATAGCTGTTTTCTGTATCATAGATTAATTATTTTTAGCGTTTGGAAAGCAGTATTTAACAGTTGTTGTAACAAGTCTGTGTTGTCACTAACTTTTTTTTTTTTTTTTTTTTTTTTTGTTAACCTGGACCTTCCCTGTAGGGCACTGTGAGCTCTGATCCTGCATTTACAGGTCCAGATTCTAGTAGTGGTTCCTCTACTGTGCCACTCTTTATCCTTGCACAGATCACCACTGTCCTGAATCTGTTGAATTGTATGCAAAGTGAATACATGAAGTACACGAAATAATGCACACAAAATTCATTTTATTTATACAGGGCTTGATAAGCATTGTTTATAATCTTTTCCCCTTATTAGGTAGATGCTGCAGAAAGTATTTTCTCAAAGATTATGTTTGCATGAAGAAAGGAAAAAAAACTTCATAATGTAACTTTAAACTCGGATCACATCCTATGTGACAGATTTCCTATAACATGTAATTCATACACTGAAGGGAAGCCAAAGGTGGCGTTCCCAGCCATGGAAAGTACTAAGTGTTTGCATTTCTAAACTGCATTTGTTCTTATATCTGTTTCAATCTCCACATAGAAATTTGTTTTTTTTTTTCTAAATCCTCAGTTACTTGAAATTAAAACGTTGGGAAATGATCATTTAGATCCATGTGTCAGTTAATTCTGAATAGAATTAGAGGATGATTTTTTTACTGTGTTGTGTTTCTCAAGCAGTATGGCAATGTGTTGGTGTAGCCTAACAATTATGTATGTATTACCCAAGTTAATACCCTTCTTAAAGGAGAATATAAACTTGAAGGGGTCTTGCACATGCATTGCCACTGAGTCCTGTCAGCTGTCTGCGCCTCCCTTACCACAGTCTCTTATGTATGCTGTAAACTCCTGATGATCCTTCCTTGTGCTTCCAGAGTGCTGTGCTATGGATTTGGTTACCACGTCTGGCTTTCATTTGTTACTAAAACAAGTTATTTCTTTTTAAGAATGAAAATTTTAGATTGTAAAAGCAATATGCTAAAAATAAACTACAAATAAATCTCATAATAGAAAAGGTTACTTAAAAGAATGACTCCCCCTCTCAGTGCTTCGTAAAAAGACACGAAAATGGCAGATGCTTCTGTTTCCAAAGTCTGTGATTGAAAGATCAATATGTGAAATATAAGTTAGAGAACTATTCCAATATTTGTGTTCCTTTGTATGAATGTATGATTAATTTTAAGACTATTAAATGTGGGCTGGAGAGATGGAACATGAATTAAGAGTACCTAGTCTTCTTCAGAGGACCTGAGTTCACTTCCCAACACCACATCAGTCAGCTCACAATTCCCTGGAAGTCCAGCTTTGGGGATCCAGTGCCTCCTGGCCTCCACAGCTGTCTGTACACCTGTGGCTGACCATACACACACACACAGCGAGGGGGGAGGTGTAAATCTTAAAAGATTTGTGTGTATGTATTTCTTTAAGTTGAAAGAATTATGTGTTGCAAATAGGTCTTTAGACCCCAAGTTTAAGGGATTCATTGGCACGTGCTAAAATTTGTTGTATTTTAATCTCAGTTTTTTTTTTTTTTTTCTTTTTTCTTGGTCTCAGAAGAGCTTGTGGAGAAATTTGAAGCTAAGTGTTGATTAGATTATTTGTGAAAGTAAAGCAAACTTTAAAAAGGCATTTTTTTTCACTTTGTATTCAAGTAAATTGAATTTACCTTAATTGTGTCAGCTTAAAAGATGCTGAAACTTTTTTCTTTTTTTTTAGGACATAGATTTTTAAAGGAAGACTTCCATTTCCTAATTTGTGTATAATCAGTGCAAGCGAAATTAAGGAAAAATGGATGTAGAAAATGATCAGATTCTGAATGTAAACCCCACTGGTAAGTTGTATCCTAAACCCTGTCTTGTGAGCAAACTTGACACTATCCCATATTTTATGTGAAAAAAATGATAGTAAAACTTTTAAAGCACTTTCTTATCCGTGCTGAAGATGCCCTAGCTCTACAGAAAGGCAATAAGAACTAGGACGATTTTCGAAAGGAAAAAAGATAGAGCTAAGTTTGACTGTTTGAGGTAAAATAGTCAGCACTGAAGCTGGTGCCGTTATCAGGGACCAGGTGTCCAGTGACATCCCACTGCATAGTAGAGACTTTACATTCCTGTGAGAGCATGTGAAGGGTGTGCTTTAGGAAACCAGTCTCCTGAGTTTAGAGAAGGCTGAAGATTGAAGGCAGAGGCTGAGACCCACGGGAAACTTTAATACACTGAGTGTGTGTGTTTGGGATCACAGCATTTCCTTATTGTCATCTGTACCTTTTTGTTACGAATCAAAAAGGATTAAGTACTAATATAGATTTTAGAGGTTGATTTAATGTTTTCTTTTTAAACTATCACAAAACATATTAAGGTCCTATATATCAGTTTTACACATCATAATTATAATTAGGCACCACACAGTTGGGTGATTTGGCTCTGACTTGAGTTACATATCCTGAACAAAACTGCTGTAGTGGTAAATGAATTCTGACCTTAAAAAAAAAAAAATAGTTTCCAGGGCAAAGCTGAGGTTGACATGCAATCTTCAGAGACATCTGAAATGGGGTGGAGAGTGGTCTACTCAGTGTTGTAGACAGTACAGTCTAGTAATAGCCTCCTCTTTGAAGCTATAGCCAGTGAAAAGAATTATAAAAAGTAAAAAACATGGGGGGTTGGGGATTTAGCTCAGTGGTAGAGCGCTTGCCTAGCAAGTGCAAGGCCCTGGGTTCGGTCCTCAGCTCCGACAAAAGAAAAAAAAAATCACAAAAAGTAAAACATGGATTTCTGTGATGGGCTAAATGATCATTATAAGAATGTTTAGGATTTCTGTGGCTTGAGTTTTTAGGGAGATTTTCATGGAAGGATTAAGATTTGGGGTGTATTTTGAAGAACTCTGATAGCAGATTAGTAACTAAATGACTTCTAAGCAAGAGAACACTAGGAATGATTTTAGGTCCTAATGTGCCAACTTGTATAGGCCGGGAACTTTTCATAGATAGAAATTTGGGGAAATAAGTTAGGAGTTGGAGATGATGATTTTAAAAATATTCCTTATGTTGAAGGCAAGTCAGTTCAACAATTACGTGTGATTACATATATTTGCCAAATACATATTATAGGCTTTTAGGGAGTTACTAATATTTCCTAAGTATTTATAACTGAATAGAGAATGTTTGGGAAGCAATTTTAAATATAATTCTGAACCTTAATTTTCTCATTTGTATAAATTACTGAACTTGTAATTTCCAGTATAGAGCCCAAAAAGCATAATAGACATTTTGTGTAGTTTATCTCCATTGTCTCAGGAATTTTTGTCTTACTATCTCTATTTTCATAACTCTTTGCTCATGAGTCTACAGTTTTATGATCATTCTCTGGCATAAATTTTTTTCAAACATGAGGCTCCTTTTCAGAAAACTTTATTAGTTAAAATTCAGTACCTTTGATTACTTTCCTTGGTAATGTCCTTTATTAGATGAAATCATGTGAAATTGCCAACTATGACTACTACTAACTACAAAATGTTAATTTCAAGGGTAGTAATAAAATTAAATTGTATCTGACATAACAGTGGGTGTTGGAAATACTTAGTTTGGTTTCTTCATTTTCTCTTTTAAGATCCTGATAATTTAAGTGACTTTCTCTTTTCTGGCGATGAAGAAAATGCTGACACTGAGGAAATAAAGAATGAAATAAATGGAAATTGGATTTCTGCATCCTCTATCAATGAAGCTAGAATTAATGCTAAAGCAAAAAGACAACTACAGAAAATTTCATCCCGGGACTCTGGCAGAGACGATTCAGTTAGTGGCAATGGAAGTGAAGCCATTAGAAGTGGATTAACTGTGCCCGCCAGTCCAAAAGGAAGGTTGCTAGATAAGCGTTCCAGATCTGGGAAAAGAAGGGGGCCGCCAAAGAAAGGTTAGTGTGTGCCATGCAAAGAAACACTGGGGAAACCCCAGTTCCTGCGCTGGGAAGAGGACAGAGGTACAGACAGTTGTAAGGTCTATGGGTTGCATATGTATTTGAAGTAGAGTGGAGCCCGTACCGCTTTTTCTTAAGGTTGATTCTTTTTCTTTGGAATAGAACTTTCTTTTTTTCCCCCTAGTGAAATATAGTAAAACATTGATGCTTTCAGTTACGAATTTTATACACACTGTGAAAGTAGTCAGATTAATCATAACTTATCAAATGAATCTGGTTTTGGTCTGTTGTTTAAGAATAGTAACTATAATACATTTGGTAACATGTTTGTAGATCTTGGTCTAGGTTCTCTCTAGCTTTGCTGTTTGAATGGTAGAGTGGATTGATTTATTTCACTGCTGTATCCAGTGCCCAGACTACTGATAGACATTTAACACTAGTTGGATGAAGGTCTGTCACCTTTGATCTATAGTAGGATTTTGGTAGAATTTGGAGACTGGACTGAATTTTGAATGATGTGAGCTTCAATTTATACACTTAATTAAGACCCTGATAACTTACATGGATCTGGTGGTGAAAGTGCTTGGAAGAGGGTTGGGGATGAAACATGGAGATTGGATTTCAGCATCTTCCGTTAATGAACCTAGAACCAATGCCAAGACAAAAAGATGATTATGGAAAACTTTTTGTTAAGAAGAGAGAAAGATAAATATATAACTATTCAGATAAACTATAGTAGTCTTTCAGAACTTATTTTTGTGATAGTTATCTGATTTTGGTCTGCTGTGTTGGCAAGGATTATACTCCAAGTACAGAATGAAAACTTACAAAAAGAAAGGTGGAGGTGCAGTGTTAGAACAAAAACTTAAAAAGGGGCAATGACATTCTGAAGACTTTTAAAAAGTAGTATTTTAGACAAATCTGGCCTTATAAAAGTGTCACTTTTGATATGGAAAAGCAACTTGGCAAGTTGAAGTGTTACTCTTTGGTTTGTGTACAGAAGTAGAAGCTGCTGTCAGTGGTGTTCTTAAATAGCAGTTAGTTATTTGTTAACACACTGCTCATTGCCAAGTGTAGGTTAGTGTGTCCTTATGTGGAAGAATGTTAGACTTTACAACATTTGATGGTGGTCATTATGGTTCTTTGTGGAATCATAGGTTGAGGTTTTAATGCTGCATTTACTGGCCCAACATGTGTCTCTTAACTTCCTTCTTAAAATGTCAACCATAGTGTCTCTTTGTGTAAGGTCTGTGGCATGGCTGTTTTTGGATTAAAAAAATATTTTAAAGACTCTGCCTTTGTAGTGTCTAAGTAAGTTATTTCAACTTGATGCTTTTGGAAATAGATAACCTACTATTGAAAAATGATCTAAATAGGAATTTCAAGTGTAATTCTTAACTGGAAAATGATTAGCATAGAAATTTTTACATTGAAGTTATTTCAGATTTCAGTTAACATGTGTGAACTATCAACAACTTCCAGGTGGTGCAGGAGGCAAGGGTGTCTGGGGTACACCTGGACAGGTGTATGATGTGGAGGAGGTGGATGTGAAAGACCCAAACTATGATGATGACCAGGTGGGTACCAGTTATTTTTTTATATACTCAGTGTTTGTAAGATTTCTTAACTTTTCACTCATAAGACTGTCAAGTGGTATATGGTATATATGAATACTCGGGGGACACAACATGTATAGCAAGGTCACATACACTCAGTACTTTGTGATTGCTGAACTAATCTTAGATGAGGAAAACTCGTTTTTGATAGTCAAGTATAAAATTTCTGCCTGGAGTTCTTTATTGACTTGGATCAGTAGTGATGATAAAGGAGTTTTCATGAGTATTTTGGGTTATAGGTATTAGGTTCCTTTTTTGTGTCAGTATTTAACATGAGTACTAGCATATATGTGGTTCTGGGAACACTGCATTTTCTCTTCTAATAGTCCTCAGTAAGGAATGTTTCAATGTATCATTGTGAAGTTTTCCTTACCTTTTTAGTGGGAAAATCCCAAAAGTAGACTTGTTAGAATGAACCTTCTACTTACCTATGAGCATCACCAGTGTCACTGTTAACTCACAGGAAATCTTACTTAGACCTAGATCTCCATTTACCTCCTTCCTCCATATGTCACTGTATTAACTCACAGGAAATCTTACTTAGACCTAGATCTCCATTTACTTCCTTCCTCCATATGTCACTGTATTAACTCACAGGAAATCTTACTTAGACCTAGATCTCCATTTACTTCCTTCCTCCATATGTTACTGTATTAACTCACAGGAAATCTTACTTAGACCTAGATCTCCATTTACTTCCTTCCTCCATATGTTACTGTATTAACTCACAGGAAATCTTACTTAGACCTATATCTCCATTTACCTCCTTCCTCCATATTCTGAATTATTTTTAATACTAGAGCTTGTAAAAATTTTTTAAATTAAAAAATACTTTGTATAAGATAGAAAATGGTGGTAACAAATTACAACTTGAAGATGTCAGTGTGTGTGCTAGGCTGTTGTCTCTTACCTGTATTTATGTAATTACTGGTTGACAGATGGACATGGGAAGATTTCTAAGAGAATATAAAAATATTTAAAGCTTGTGGGATTGAAATACCAGGGAATCTGCTAAATATTAGTCTTTTAAATATATATTGCAAATAGTGTTTCAAATTACAGTGGCAGATAAATATTTTAGCTTCTCTGTAGAGGAGACATATGTTTTGGTGATAGACTTTTAATCTTACTGAAATTTCACTTGAACTACTCTTTCTTACTTTTTTCAATCATTACAATATGGAACTCTATTATTTTTACTATATTAATTATGAAACTTTCTGCTTTTGATGATATTGATATATAAGGAGTACTTAATCTTGTTAAAAAGCCAAGTTTTAATGACAATATACGATAGGGTGCCATCTTAAAGGTTTTGGATTGAAAAATTGGTTTTGAGGATGGTCTAAAAGTTGACAGAAGAGCCGGGATGGCTCTGTGCAAGGATGGGATCTGAGTGTGGATCTCCAGTGCCCACATATAAAGCTGGACATAATGCTGCCTATCTGTAATCTCAGCACTGGGGAGTGGAGACTGTGGGACCCCAGGACTTGATAAATGGGAGCTCTAGGTTCAGTGAGAGACTGTGTCTCAAAAAATGAGGTGAAGGGACAGGGAGATGGCTCAGTAGGGAAGAGCTCTTTATTGCACAAACCAGACAACCTAAGTTTAATCCCCATAATTGGGTAACTCACATAAAAACTGTATATGCCATGGAGAGATGGGAGGTGGAGTTGGAAGAATCAGGTGGATGGAGTGTTTTTATAGAAGCAGAGACAAGAACCAACTCCTGGAAGTTGTCCTCTGACCTATACACATGCGTGAGCGTGCGTGTGCGCGCACACACACACACACACACACACACACACACACACACACACACAGAGACGGGGGGGGGGGGAAGGAGATAGATAGATAGATAGATAGAGAGAGAGAGAGAGAGAGCGAGCGAGCATAGAGGAAGACAGCTCCCCTCCCCTGCCCTTCCCCCCCATAAGTGAGCTCAAAATATGGAGTTTGGGAGAAAAATCATGTATTTGCCACAGTTAGTGGGTTTAATCTGTCTTTTGGCTAACTGAAATTTTATGAAAGTAGTGGTTAAAGACTCTGAAGTGATTAAAGCAGGTAGCATGTCTTTATCCTGCCTTACTGGTGATCACTAATTGGTTGGAGTGTGAAGTGATAATTTCAGTTTATATGAATATTTAATGTATAATTTCCCTTCTATAGGAGAACTGTGTTTATGAAACTGTGGTTTTGCCTCTGGATGAGACAGCATTTGAGAAGACTTTAACACCAATTATACAAGAGTACTTTGAGCATGGAGATACGAATGAAGTTGCGGTAGGTTTTAAGTTGGAGGGAGAAAAAACACTGGTATAAGGGAAATGTATCTAGAATGATTTTGGATTACTCTGGATAAGTTTGTGGTTTTTGTTTTGTAACAATGACATATTTCTTAACCAAGGGGCTTGGTGGTTTATGCCTAAAATTCCAGTACTGGTGAGGGGAGGTAGGTAGGACAGTTTGAAGCCAGTCTAGGCTATATAGGGCTTCCAGAGGAAAAAGAAAAGAATAAAATTTTTTCCTTCAAATAGTTTTTCTTACATATTTTTGGTCTCTGATGAAACCTATATTCCACTTCTCTTGTGGGGAAAATGACACAACCACTATTTTTTTCCTTTTTTTTTTTAATTAAATTTTTTTCATTTATTTTATATACCGACTAGTTTCCCTTCCCTCCTCTCTTCCCGTTCCCTGTCCCCACCTCTCATCTACCCCTCCCATCCACTCTTTCGCTGTTCAGAAAGGGGAGGCCTCCCATGTGAGTCAACAAATTATGTCATGTCATGATGAGGCAGAACCAAGCTCCTCCCTCTGCATCAATGCTGGGCATTGCATTCCTGCTGGGGAAATAGGTTCCCCGAAAAAACCAGCTCCTGTGCCAGGGACATATTCTGATCCCACTGCTAGGGGACCCAGAAACAGACTAAGCTGCACAACTGTCATCCACACGCAGAGGGTCTAGGTCTGACACAACTACTATTTTTATATGTTTATAGAATTTGGTTTTATAAGTTAGATAATTTCAGGGAATTTATAGATCTTGTGTTGAATCCTCTTCAGGGGCCTCAGGATTTCCTTATGGTTCTGGATGAGATTAAATATATCTATACTCTCCAAAAACCAAAACATTTATACAGATATTTGAAAAAGAATGAATATGGCACCAAGAGAATCAACCTAAGTTTTGAATCATAGTTTATATGGGAATACTTAATATGTTTATAGTGACTTGTTCATAGATTAAGTCTAGAAGGGTAAAATAGAATTACTGATTTCATTAGAATTACAGGCCTAAAATATAACAATAATTGAAAGATGTAACATGAATTGCTAAATGGTCTTATTAATAAAAACCTGGAGCCAGATATTGGGATGAAAGCTGAAAGATCAGAGAAACAGAAAAAGCCAGTCATGTTCCTACCCCTACAAAATCTTCAGCCTCAAGAGAGAGACTTCCTGATTTCTCATATCTTATATACCTTTCTGTGCCCTGCCATCTTGTTTTCTTCCTAGTGCTGGGATTAAAGGCATGTGCCACCACACCTGGCTCTGTTCCCATTGTGGCTTGAACTCGAGAGATCCAGATGGATCTTTGCCCAGGCCAGCGGGGTTTCAACAGGGGCAACCCACCTGTGGGAGCGAATGAAAGGAACAGAGGACATGAGAGACAACAGCAAGACAGGATTCTGATCAAGCTGCAGATTTCATTTTCCTCCACAAGGCTTATATAGCATAGGAGGGGAGGGGGCAGGAAGGAGAGGGGAAGGGGAAGGGATATGGAAGGGGTGCAGAACGTGGGAGACGTGCAGATCGTGCAACTGCAAGATGTCAGCTAAGGTCACTGGTCAGGGGCCATTTATTCTGTTGCTAGGCTACCTGACCATGGAATGCTCTTTACATTTGGTTGTCATGGCACCTGACTGTGGAATGTCTTCTTATCTTTGGGAGCCTCTGGTTAGTAAACAGGTGTTACTGTTCTGGGGAAGGGCAGTGGTCTTATAACTTGTTCTCTGGCCTAGCTAGTATTTTTCCATAGTTCATGTTTGGTTCCTGACATTTTGGTCCCTAACAGATCTTTGCCTTCTGAATGCTAGGATTAAAGGCATGTGCTACCACTGCCTAACCTGTATGTTTAATATAGTGGCTGGCTTTGTTCTCTGATCCCCAGGCAAGCTTTATCGGGGTACACAACATATCACCATAGAAAGACATTTATAATTCTTAAAATCCAGGCTCAACTTTCTTGGTGTGTTTGTTACATAGTTTTGATATCTTTGGATTTATAGAATTTCAATATCAAACATATTTGTTTATAACACACTGTTGTGTGACAAACTTTTCCTGGGGAGACACAACACACACATTCACTTACTTCAGATAGGGAACCCAAGACAGTCCAAAGGACAAATAACCACCAAAGTCCAGTTTGATGAGCCTATGAGTTTTATTGGGATGACTTACAGGATATTACTTATAGTGAGGGGTCACTTACAGGAGCAGAAATGACTCACAGACAACTGCATCACCAAAGCCCACCCCAGCATGGGTGATTGCTAACAAAACTAGGAACCTGGAGCTTACTGCACAGCTGCAGGCAGCTCAGCACATTAGAGCTTCCTTTACAGTGCCTCAGTTGGTCCAAACCTCTTGTAGGCAACTTGGCTGGTTTCTCCTTCTTCCAGGCTGTTGGTCTGGTCTCAAAGTCCTCTTGGAAACTGGGCTTGTTTGAGTCATCTTTGCAGCTTGGCTTTGCTTAATGTGGTGTGGAGAGACCTAATGAATCTGTTTGGTTTCAGGGACTTCCTAAAGCTGTTTTGAGTTCTCTACTTCCTGCCTAAAAAGCTTCCCTGCAGGATGGGATGTTTTAATCTTAGAGGAAACTATTACACAACACTCCACCATTTACTCTTGCTCTTATATTCTTTCCACCTTTTTTGTAGCGATTTCTGAATCTTGGAGGGGGTGACTATAGATGTTTATCTATGGCTAAGAATTAGGCCACCTTAACATGCCACAGTAACAATCACTTGTCAGGAGCTTCACCAGTGCTTAAGAGTTGGGGCTGTTCATAACAGTGATCTGTGGGCATAAACACACATTTAGAATGCAGTTGGACAGGCATTTCACATACATCTAAAAAGCCATACAAGTTGTATCTTGTATCCCCTATTGGGACCTGTGACCTCCCCAGCCAGTACCAGGCATGAACTCCCTTTTGTGGCATAGGCCTTGAATCTAGTTGGGAAACTGTTTTTGTTAGCCATGATAGTTGGGACACTATTGAACACATAGGAACATCCTGCTTAGTATCTTGGTATTTCAGCATTTAGGGTCTGTGGCCAAGCAGGAATGTTGACCAGCAGCCTGCATGGCCCCTCCTGGCACTATGAAAGCCAGCCAGTAGGGTGGGAGTTTCCAGTTGAGCCCCATCTTAATTTTTCCATGTCCTATAGTCAAAACGTGCACATGCAGTGTCTCTAGCAATAGGGTCTTCCTATCTGTGGGAGGCCAGCTGGGAGACCGGCTCCCACATTTTACCCCAGGGTACTCTTGAAGAGAGAGGGATAAGAGATTTAGATAGAAGGACAGAGGGGAGAGAGACAGACAGAAACACAGGACAGCCTCGGGAGGGCCTGGATCACTGTCCACCGGCCCCTCCTGTTTCTTCTGAAGGGCTATTTGTAGGAATGTCAAGGGGTGAAGCAAAAGAGACCTCCCCCTAGCTCAGCAAGTGCAGGCCCTTCCAATCATCTAGAAACTATGCACATGGCCAAGCAATCATCTAATGCAGCTCTGCTGGAAACCTTATGGGCCTCCACAACCATCTAGTTCTGACATACAACCAAAAACAGTAGTAGTAGGTTTTATGATTTGTTGGACCTCATGGGTTTCCCTGGCCAACAATTCAAAAGGTGGTTGCCCATCCCTGGCACTGAGATTTTCAGGGAACTGGGGATCAAACACAGACCCTGTTAGTCCTAGTGCCCTCGACAGCATCTACTTCATCTCTGTGGTCCTCCAGTTCCTGATATTTGTGGGGACTTTAAATGGAGATAACTATACATTCCTAATGGCTTTGATAAGCCAGTCCACTGGGACTGATTTCTCTCACACTATCTTAGGTTATGCACCCTTTACCTTAAGGAGGGGTGGGAAGTTATATCACTCAGTTTTTTTGTCTCCACCGTAGTCAGACTGATTCCATCTACTCCCATGATCCACAGCCTCGCAAGCATGCTGTGAGAGGCTCTTTTGTTGGCTTGTTTAAAAATCTTCTTCAATTCCAGTAGTTCAAGCACTAAGTATTTGCTGATCATCCTAGTTTCTTGCCTTGGACCATATTCTGGATCCTAGATTTTTCCTTTTTTTCTATTGAAGGTTGGACCTGTGGGGTATCTTCTATTGGTTTTACTGTGATCTCTTCTTCACTCTGAGTCTTCCCATGGGTTCCAAGGTCTTGGATCTGAGGACGGGCTTTTGAGCACATATCTCTTTTCCTTCTCACCCTCAAACCTTAAGAAGTCACAAGCCAACACCTCTATCCCATCCTCTTGTTTCTTTGCTAAATTAGAGTCTAACACAGAGGATGCCAGGCACATCTGTCTTTCTTGTTGCAGTTGTTCCTTTGCACAAACAGGTTCCTGCTTTGCCACCACTTCAGCCTCAGGTGCATATCTAACTACACCTAAGAGTGAATAGGAAGCCTCTACTGCTGCTCGCTGACAGTCTTGATCCTTGTGTGCTAATCTTAAAGACTGCAACATTTCCTTTAGACCAGTGGTTCTCAAGATTCCTAATGCTGTGGTGACTCCTAACTAAAATTATTTCAATGCTACTTCATAACTGTAATTTTGTTACTATTATGAATCATAATGTAAATACCTGATTTGTAGGATATCTGATATGTTGCCCCAAGGGGGTTGTACCCCACAAGTTGAGGGCCTCTTGCAACTTTTAACTGTTTTCAGATCCTCTCCATATCCATATGGTGGACCTCACTCATCAAGCAGACATGCTACCCCATACCATATAGACAAAGACTGACATCCTGGGATTTCTGTCACAGACATTCCTGATGGTTCAGCCTTAGTTTATGTCTCATTATCCCTAGCATCACCCATGTGACCTCTAGCACAATCATAACAAAAGTGCACTAACACACAATAAAGGAAAGGACAACTACTGGAATTTCCTTCGCTGATGTTTCCCCACTCAGATTTTTCAGCCTCATTTGCATGCTTTGCTGTCTGTCTTCATTAGAGTTTTTATTGCTGTGAAGAGACACCATGACCACGACAACTCTTATAAAGAAAACATTTAATTGGAGTGGCTCACTTACAGTTCACAGGATCAGTCCATTATCATCATGACAGGGAGCATGGCCGTGTGCAGGCAGATGTGGTGCTGGACCTGAGAGTGCTACATCTTGCAGGAAACACGAAGTGACAGATACACTGGGTAGTATCCTGAGCAAAGGAAACCTCAAAGCCCACTCCCACACTGATAGACTTCCTCCACCAGGCTATACTCATTCCAACAAAGCTACACCTCCTGGTAGTGCCACTCCCTATGAGATTATGGAGACCAATTACATTCAAACTACCACATTCTACTCCCTGGCCCCATAAGCTTGTAACAGTGTCATAATGCAAAATGTATTTAGTTTAGCTTCAAAAGTCCCCATAGTCTATCATAGCCTCAGCAGTGTTTAGCATTCCAAAGTTCAAAGTCTCTTCAGAGATTCATGCAATCTCTTAACTGTAATCACCTGTAAAAATCAAATTAAAAAAAAACCACATAATTCCAACATATTATGGCACAGGATATTCATTACCAGTCCAAAATGCAGGGAAGGGAAGCATGGCAAGGAAATATTGGATCAAAGCAAGACTGAAAATCAGCTGGGCAAACTCCAAACTGCATCTCCATGTCTAATGTCAAAATGCTCTTCAGATTCCCAACTTCTTTCAGCTTTGTTGACTGCAACACACTTCTTTCTCTTGGACTGTTTCCACACCCTGTTAGCAGCTTTCCTCATCAGGTATTCTACAACTCTGGCATCTCCAACATCCTGGAGTCTCTAAGGGAATCCAGGCTTCAACTTCACAGCTTATGCAATGGCTTCTGTAGTGGCCTCTATTCAGGGACACCTCTGACACATGCCTGGCCTCAGCAGTTTTCTTTAGGTGCCAGAGGCAAATTCCATAACCCATTTCTTCTGTTGTTTACTCTAAAGCCAGAACCACATGGCCGAAGCTGCCAAGTTCTACTGCTTACTCCTTCCATTACATCATCACCAGGTTTCTGTCCTTCATTCCCTAAGCTTGGCTATCCTGAAAATGGATCTCTAGACCAGGCTGGCATCAAACTCAAGAGATTTACCAGCCTCTGCCTTCTGAGTGCTGCTATTAAAGGTGTGTACAACCACACCTGGTTCTAAACTTCAGTTTCTTTCCACAAGTTGGGATCTTAGTTGGGTGGATTCTTTCCCTGAGATTACCATTCCCTTTATTCCATTTCTTATCATTTATTTCTTTGAACACAGGATTTAGCTCCATTCCACTTCCAGGTGTTCTTTTTCCATTCTACTGCCTGGTATTTTTTTCTCCTCTAAATTTACAGTTTGTAATTTACCCTGCTCAAGCGTGCCTCTTTTCATTATAAATCTTCAGTAGAGTTACCACTCCACATGACAGAGTTTACTAGGCTGTTTTGAGATTTCTTTTGCCAATGGAATTAATCCAAAACTCTTTACTTTAGTTTCAGGTAGACTCTTTGGACAAGGGCAAAAGGCAGCCACTTCCCCCCGACCCCACCAAAATAGTGACAAGAATGATTCTCTGGGCAACATGCTAAATTTCTCCTCTGAAACCTCTTGAGTGAGCCCCCAACAGTTCAGATAACTCTTAGCACTCTGTCTTCCATGTTGCTACTAGTATGGCTCACTAAGTGCTTAAAGCATTTCACTGCTTTCACAGTCCAAAGTACCAAAGTCCACATTTCTCCAAACAAAAACATAATTAGGCCTATCACAGCAATATCCAAGTCCCTGGTACCAACTTCTGTCTTAGTTAGGGTTTTTATTGCTGTGGAGGGACACCATGGCCACTTCTAATAGTGTTACTCTCTATGAGATTATGGGGGCCAGTTACACTATCCATAGTCAAGACCTTCCACTCAGTTCTCCCCAACTCATCTTTGGTTCTGTCATGTTCTTGTTTGGGTGCCAGTTATGTTGTGTGACAAAACTGTTATGGGGATACACAACACACACATACACTCATCCCAGATAGGGAACCCTCAACAGACTGAAGTACAGATACACCAAACTCCAAATTAGTGAATCAGTGAGGTTTATTGGGGTTACATACAGGAGAGGGGTTACTTGCAGGTGAAGAAATGACTCAAAGATGGCTGTATAGCCAAATTCTACTCCAGTATGGGTAACGGCTCACAAAACTGGGAACCCAGAGCACACTGCACAACCTGTAAAAACAGGTGCCTTAGTTAGTCTAAACCTCATAGGCAGCTTGTCTGGTTTCTGCTGCTTCCAGATAGCTACTCTGGTCTTAATGTTTGTAGCTCATCTTGGCTGAGTGTCTTCTGTGCAGCTTGCCTCTTTTACTCTGGTAGGGAAAGATCTAGTAAGTCTGCTCAGTTTCAGGTACTTTTTGAAGTTCTTTTGAGTTATTTACCTTCTTGTTAAAAAAGCTTCCCTCCCTGAAGGTATGTTTCAGTCTTGAACGAAACCATTCCATAACACACACCATGTGGAGAAATTTGTGACCTGTGTGTCTCCTGCCCTGCTGGAGGTCAATCAAGTAAAGGAAATGACAGGTGAACATTATGTTCAGAGGAACAGCTCAGTTCAGTGAAGGCAAGGACTGTGATATTTGAATCTCTGCCTATAGCAGTTGTGTCCTGTGATTGAATAGTGTTGTTAAAAGCAGTGTTGTTGAAGTGTAAAATAGAGGTCATGGAACAGGTGATTTTAACCAGTTCTACTTAGCAATTTGAGTTTGCTACATAACATTGAAGATTATCCTGGTAAGATGGGGGTATGGTGTTTAAATCAGTGGATTATTAAAGTGCAGTTGAGGGAGATGAAAGGGTATAGAAAGTGATTACTAACCAGGGCACTACTTAGTGCATTGTGACAGTTGTACTTGTATATTCCTAGTTCTATATCATGGCTTAAAAATTCCAAGGAAACTTTAAGAAGTAGACAGTGTTAAATAACCAAGTTACAACTCTGCCTCTGAGGTCATACTACTGCAAGTATGCCACTTTAGGTTATTTTGAGCATTAAATGAGGTGGTATATGCCTGATAACATAGTTGAATGATTAATAAATATTAGCTGCTGTTGTATTTTAGTAGGAAAGTTTTTTTATTCCATCATTTAAAACAGAAATCCCATTTAAACACTAAAGATCTCACTTTAAATTTCATATGAAAGAATAAACACTTGTTTTAAGAGAAGGCAGGGTCTCACTGTGTAGCTTGGGCTGGTTTGGAACTCACTTGTGTAGATCAGGCTAGCCTTGAACTCTGAGATCTGTCTGCCTCTGCCTCCCAGGTGCTAGGATTTAAGGCAAATACTACCAAACCCAGTCTTAAGAGAAAATTTTAAGTAGAGTATGTAAACAGCCTGTAATATAAAATGAGTTTCTCCATAAATGTTCATCAAGTATTTGTAGAAATAATAGATTGTAAAGCAGAGGATTAGTTAATTAAGTAATTGAATGAACTATTTTCAGTTTTCTTCACATTCAAAATGTACTGATGTTCAGGAAGTTATATCACTATCACTGTTTTAAACCTGCTAAATATGACTATTTTGATATTTCTAAAGAAAGGGAGGTAAAATGTAGGTAAAAAGCATGACTGCAAAAAAAAAATTTTACCAAACTGTAATGACAAGTAATTATTTTATTCTTTTAAATAGGAAATGTTAAGAGATTTAAACCTTGGTGAAATGAAAAGTGGAGTGCCTGTGTTGGCAGTGTCTTTAGCATTGGAGGGGAAGGCCAGTCATCGAGAAATGACCTCCAAGTTGCTCTCTGACCTTTGTGGGACAGTAATGAGCACAAATGATGTGGAGAAGTCATTTGATAAGTTGTTGAAGGATCTACCTGAATTAGCATTGGATACTCCTAGAGCACCACAGGTTTGTGCCATTTTCCTTTCATTTACTTCCTTTCCCTTTTATACTTACAACAGTAGAGATAATAACATGCTCCTAGCAAATCTTAATAGCTAGAAGGAAAATGATGCATATTGCTTACCATCCAAAAAATAGCTCTGCACATCTTCAGGTCTTTCCCTGCCAGTTTGTTTGTATTTTTAGTATTGTCTATTAGACCAAGGGCTACCCAGTAATAGACAATGCCTACCACTGAGCTCTAACCTGCCCAGCCTTTCTGCTGTTTTTCAAACAGTATTGATGAAAATAAACTTGATTTTATGTCTGACCTCTTTCCCAACCAGTTGTGCATCGTTTTAGATAATATATAATACATGTATTTTCTGCTCATATATTTTTATTACATGTACACTGTTTTACCAAGAATTAAGTGGCATTTATTAAAACAGAATTGTAAGTAATAACGTCCCTTTTGTAACTTGGAACATGTAATTGCTATTAACATTTGCATAAAAGTCAATTTATAAAGAGTTACTAAATGAAATGGACTTATTTTCTTTCCCATTTTTTATATACACTTGAAAATGATCATCTGAGTTTATATTAATTATAGAATTTTATAATTACTTATTAATTGTAGAAGAAAGGTCAGAACAAAAAATCCCTACAATAAACCATTTAACATTTTGATAATTTTTATTTCTAGTTTCTTAGTTATTTATCAATATTCTTTTATCTTTATTTAATTAGAAAATGGAATTGTACCACATAGATTGTTCTGTAGATTTGATTTTTCTTACAAAATGCATCAGATATCTTTTCCTATGGCTCTACAGTGTACTGCGCTTTGTGTGCACTGCGTAACCACACCGTTATTGTTGTTATTGTCAGACACTGAAGTTGTTTCTAGTTTCTGTAGTAAATCATGCTGTGGTCATACTTTCAAATGAACATTTGTACATAGCTTTTCTCCACAAGGTACATTTTATAGTTGGTTCTTTTATTTAAGAAATGGGATTTTTTTTCCTTGACTGTAGGCCATTTTAGCAGATATTATTATATGTTTAGAATGAACCAGTGTGTAAAATATTGAGGATTAAGTAGTGAGCCAAACAAATGTAGCTTTCAGTCCTGGTGGCATTAACTTGACGTCCAATGTAAAGGAGTATACAAATGGATATTTTTGCATAGCCCAACATGTATTTTAGCTGTTGTGTAGTTCAGCAAGTTTTTATCATTTATCCATTTCAAAATTGTGTCCTAATAAATGTTTATTTTGGATTTTTGTTTCTTACATAGTTCTCTTTTTTTCTTACTATAGTTGGTGGGCCAGTTCATTGCCAGAGCTGTTGGAGATGGAATTTTATGTAATACCTATATCGATAGTTACAAAGGCACTGTAGATTGTGTACAGGCTAGGTAAGTAAGTTAGTTCTTGTTTCTTAGAATTTCAGAACAGGAAACTCGACAACATCCTGTAAAGTGATGCTCACATCATCAGACATTGTGAACATGCAGTTGTCACTTACCTGTTCTTCATTGTTAAAAGAGTGTTGACATGAACTAACAAGAAGAGGACAGTAACAACATGCAGGAATTCTGAGCTAATTTGCTAGGTTCCCTCTTTTCCAGTTACCCTTCTCTGGTCCTGATCTCCCTACTTGTGAAATGAATTGTGAAATGAAAGCATTGGGTGGATAGTTTACGGTGCCTTTTGGTTCTGATACCTGAAGTTAGTGAACCTTGTTTAGAATTCTGTAGAAATCTTTTCTTTAAAAATGTGCTTTTCACTTTTGTTCTTTGACTTAGTGAATTATAAGCCAAATGTGGTGTTTCACTTTTCTAAACTTCCTGCAGACTTAGATTTAGACAGCTATGCCTCAGATTTTCCTAGATACAGTTACTAATTTTGTGGGGCTACTTTAGGTCATATAATGAGAAATCCATGGAGTCTGTTTAAAGGGCAAAGGATTTATTAAGGGGAAAAACTCATTGTACAGCACAGAATTGATACAGATTCTGGAACACTGTTCCGGCTGCCTGAATCAGTCCTACAACCAAGTACCTCGAGGGAAGAGAGTGATACCTCCATGCATCCCAGGTCTTAAGGGTCTGTGAGGCCACGCCCCAGGGGCATGTACTTCAAGATCACAGGCAGGTTGAGCAGTTACCTGCTGCATCTCTATGTGTGGTGCTTCAAGGTCATAGACAGAACAGCTACCCACTACAGTGGAATAACCTTGGGTGGGAGGGTGTGAATCTATATAAAAGTTGTATGTAAAATGTTCCTTCCTGGTTATATGTCAATTATTTTGCAATGTATTTTGGTCTTTCTTGATGAGAAACGGATGTAAAGGAACATGAGAATGTTAAATATTTTGCTACCTAATTTTTATTTGTAAAGTTATTTTCCAAAATCATATATTTTTTGTTACATAAAAGTTGTCAATACATAAATACTTTGTAAACTATTGACAGTGTATTAAACCTCAGGCATATCTGTGTATGTACTTAAAGTGTAAATTTTCTTTTCTTTTTTTTCTTTATGGTAGAGCTGCTTTGGATAAAGCTACTGTGCTTCTGAGTATGTCTAAAGGTGGAAAGCGCAAAGATAGTGTGTGGGGATCTGGAGGTGGGCAGCAGTCTGTCAATCACCTTGTTAAAGAGGTACCTAATAAGCATTGTTTTCAACTTACATGTGTTCCTTTGAAAGAGAAAACAAAAAGACAACTACTAGGTACTATTTTTGTGGGTAAGAATTCAATGTGGTCATATACCTGCAAGTAAAAAATGGAATAATCTACAAATTAGAAAATAATTACATAATTATTGCTCTTTTTTTGAGACCTAATGGCATGACTGTTAAGAGGCCTATCATGCATTCATAACCCCCCCCCCCCCCCCCCAGACAGGGTTTCTCTGTGTAGTTTCATGCCTTTCCTGGAACTCGCTTTGTAGCCCAGGCTGGCCTCTAACTCAGAGAGATCCACCTGCCTCTGCCTCCCAAGTGCTGGGATTAAAGGCGTGCATTACCAGTACCCGGCATCATGAATCTTAAGAACACTGTCTGTGAACATCTAAGGGATACTTGAAATCTTATTTATAGTGGTATTTACTGTTAACTTAAAATGCTATTTCTTTTAAAATTATTCAATAAATATATATAAATAATCAATTTGGGTAGTCTGAGATTACAAATTAGGAATTATGAACATTAGAGTAGATCAGGGTCGTAGATATAAGGATATTCACTACATTTGTTAAAAGAAAATTTAGTAATTGAGTTATTTCATTAAAATGCAAGATTTGCTTCCTATGGATTTTCTCTCATGTTCTTTAAAAAGTGGAAAAAATGTCTAACTGCGCATGTTCATATGTGTGTATGCATGTGTGTCTGTGTTTTAGTGCAGAGATCAACCTCAGGTCTCATTCATTGGAATGTCACCTTCTCTTTTGTCCCAGTCTTCACTAGGATCTTACCTAGAGCTAGGCTAGCTGGACAGTGAGCCCCAAGTATCTCCTTGTCTCTGTCTCTAATGCTGAGATTAGAAGCATGCCATGCCCAGTGTTTTACATGGGTAATGAGGATCAAAGTAAGGTCATCAACTCGCATGACAAGCACTTAATTGCCTGAGCTGTTGCCTTGACCCTCAGTCTCTTTTATATCTTTAGTTTAAGTGGTAAGGAGCTCAAATGGGTAGCTACAGTGTTGGCCATTTTTGCTTTTACATAGGTTGGAATAGATATGTCAGGTCATGATTGCATTGTCTTTTAAAAATTGGAAGAATTATAAGAAAAATTAAAATACAAAAGTTGTTAATATCCCAGGGATATTAGGCTAGGAAGTTCAATAAAGGATATCCTGACTAGGAAGGAAGATGTAAAACTAGCTCTATTCTCAGACAAAGTGATACATAGGTTGAAGAATCCAGGTGAATCTACAGAGAAACTCCAAGAACCTAAACTTAACCAATACTTTAGCAAATTCGAACAATAACAAGATCAATGCATGAAATTCAGTTCTTTATATGTTATGATTGAATGAAAATTAGACATGAAAATGTAGTTATATTTATAAAAGCATAAAAATAGAATATGATGAAAATTAACAAAGGAAATTCAGGTCTTAGACACTAAAAGCTGAAAACATTGGAAGATATGCTACATTTATGGATTATAAGACAATATTGTTAAGATAATAATATATTCTGAAGGTGATACTTTGAGAAATTGACAGACTCTTAGAATATGTTAATTATCTTTCAATTAAAAAGATTGAAAATAAAAAGAACAATATATGAATTTGAAATTGGCATTACTTTGGGTACTCATTTAATTTAAATGGGAGCAAGGGTTCAAGTAAAAGTACTTTCACTTTTTAAAAAATAAGTATTTGTTAAAGATTTATGTATATGTGTGTGTGGGCCTGTCTATATGTGTAGAGTGTGTGTGTGTGTGTGTGTGTGTGTGTGTGTGAGAGAGAGAGAGAGAGAGAGAGGGAGGGAGGGAGGGAGGGAGGGAGGGAGGGAGGGAGAGGGGGAGGGAGGGGGAGGGAGGGAGAGGGAGGGAGAGGGAGAGAGGAGAGATGGAGCTTGCATGTGTGCACCAGAGAGGCCTTTGCATCCTCTGTAACAAAGTTAGGTGCAGTTGTGAGCTAGTGTGGATCCTGGGGACTGAGCCCAGGTCTAATACAAGAGCTGAAAGTACTGCTAACCACTGAACTGTCTCTTCAGCCTCATGGTCACTTTTTTAATGGCATAACAGGTATAACTTAAGTACTACATATCTTGTTGTTTTTAGTAAAAATACTAGAAATAGTAAATATTTATACAAAATATATTAAGTATATAATACATATATTTATGCTAACTATTCTTTGTGTATGTGTGTAGTGTATATGTATTCTATGATGTGGTGCACTCATAATATGAGGTATGAGTTTTTTGCGCCTGTGCACATATGTGGACATCAGGTGTCTTCCTCTATTGCTCTCTGCTGTCTTGCCTTGAGACAGAGTCCCTCACTCTACCAGTGCTATTTGTCCTGACTTAGTACTGGCTAGTGAGCTGTTGCAGTCCCCCCAGCACTGCACAACAATGCCGGCCTACTGTTCTGGATGTGAGTGTGGGCTTCATGCTTGTAGTGCAAGCATTCTTACCCACTGAGCTGATCCCAGCCTCAAATACAGGCTTCTTAAAACAAAAAGAAATTACTAATTAGGATGTAGTTTAGTGCTAAAATTTTACTGTATTTTTTATGAAGATACTATGGAAATTGACGTAGAGGATACTTAGATAAAGTAATTTTATTCAGCCAGTCAGAATTCTAAATACAAATGTACTTTTCCCAGAAATATTTTTTTTAAAGATTTATTTATTTTTTATGTATACAATGTTCTGTCTGCATGTATGCTTGCAGTCCAGAAGAGGGCACTAGATCTCATTACAGATGGCTGTTAGTCACCATGTGGTTGCTGGGAATTGAACTCAGGACCTCTGGAAGAGCAGTCAGTGCTCTTAACCTTATTTTTAGTTGAAAAGCTCTTGTGCTGAAAAAAAAAAATTACCATTTTTTTCTCTAGAGCCAGAAATGATACCATACAGGCTTTAGTTGGGAGTCAAGAATTGTCTCCTTTGCTGTGACTGAAGCTCAGTTACTGAATGTTATTTTTTAATTCAGTATTTTAATGTGTTTGGGTATTTTGCCTACATGTAAGTCTGTGTGCATGTATATGCAGAAGAGGGCATTGGATCTTCATGGATGGTAGTTAACCACCATGTGGGTGCTGGGAATTGAACTTGGGTCCTCCAGAAGAGCAGGTGTTGTGCTTTTAACCACTGAGCCATCTCTCCACTCCTACTAAATGTTTTGAGATACTGAGTTTCATTTGTTTATTTTTTTCCAGAGCTGAGGATCGAACCCAGGGCCTTGCGCTTGCTAGGCAAGCGCACTACCATTGAGCTAAATCCCCAACTGATACTGAGTTTTAAATCCTGAATTGTAGAGAAAAGAGAAACTGGAAATCTTGTTCTTGTAGTAATGCTCCATCATCTCTTACCTTTTGGCTCTCATTGCATTAAGACCATCCTGATACTTGTTGGCATTCTAAAAAGTGAGGAGACTGTACATTAGTGCCCTCTAGAGGTGTTTAACCCCCTGCCCTTTCCAAAGATTATTTTAATTGTGTGTGTGTGTGTGAGAGAGACTGTCTTGTCTGTCTGGTGTCCTCTGCAAGAGCATTGTATGCTCTTAATTGACAAGCCATCTCTCTAGCCCCCAAATCCTTTACTTATTTGTTTGTTTTTTGAGACAGTTTCTCTGTGTAACAGCCCTGGCTGGAACTCACTTTGTAGACCAGGCTGACCTCAAACTCAGAGAGATCTACCTCTACCTGCGGAGTGCTGGGATTAAAGGGTTGTGCTACCATTGTCTGGCAAATCCCTTATTTTTAATAGGATACATTGGAGCATTATAGTTACAAGCTAGATCATCTACATTATAAAACCTGCATGTAGATACCAGTAATTCTTTAGAAAATACTGCATTTGCTTCATAAATGAAACATTCAAAGCATGGGAGTTTATTTTTTAATTATGAAAAAGTTCTTTTATGACACTATCATGTCAAATCCCTATGTTCAATATTGGTGTGAATGTAAATAAATTATTTAGGTAAGCACACATCTTTTAAAAATTAGGAATTCTAACATTTCAACTTTTAAATCTCATAGATTGATATGCTGCTTAAAGAGTATTTACTCTCTGGAGATATCTCTGAAGCTGAACACTGCCTTAAGGATCTGGAAGTACCTCATTTTCACCACGAGCTTGTGTATGAAGTAAGATTACATTTTCACACCAAAGAGGATTGTCAAGGGTTCTTACACTGTAGTGACCAATGTTTATTTAATAATACAAAGATTTTTTTCCTTAAATATACTAAAATGATGTTTATGTAATCATTACAAAAACCATATAATCACACTATATGTTAGAGGAGAGATCTGATATATTTTTAGGAGCAATTTCTCATGAACTGATGAACAAAAATTAATTTACTCTTTTCAATTTTTAGGCCATTGTAATTGTTTTAGAGTCAACTGGAGAAAGTGCATTCAAGATGATCTTAGATTTATTAAAATCCTTGTGGAAGTCTTCTACCATTACCATAGACCAAATGAAAAGAGTATGTATGACATTATTTTAAATGAGCTTTTAAAAGGCTTATACCTCAAGGTTATGAATTGTTAATGAAAATTTCTTTTAGTGCTTGTGTAGTATGCCATTGACTTTTTAAATCTTTTGGATGTGAAACTTGTAACTAGTTTTGGAAGACAACACTTAAGTCTTTATTGTTTTTAAAGTATAATTGTTAAGTTTGTGAGATACGATATTTTCCTTTTCTTACATCTAGAAGAAACATGTAAGTTGCATTTCTTTTCCTACTTAAAATTGTACTTGTTTTTTGAATGGTGAAATTTTTATATTTTTATACAAGATGGTAAATGTAGATGGGGAAATAGTCAGGGAATTTGCTCATTGTCTGACATTTGCCTGGTGCTCTTTAGAGAGTTTTTAAAGAAAGCAAATATACTTTATTTTCAAGGTTCAAATCTTGATTTGTTTTGCCAGTTTGCACTGTATCAGTTTATGGTATAGTGGTGGGTTATTTCATGGCATCAGACATTTTTATACACGCTAACAATTGCATATATAATTTTGTTCTAGGGTTATGAGAGAATTTACAATGAAATTCCAGATATTAATCTGGATGTCCCACACTCATACTCTGTGCTGGAGAGATTTGTAGAGGAATGTTTTCAGGCTGGAATCATTTCCAAACAAGTCCGAGATCTTTGTCCATCAAGGTACTATGTTTAAATCTATCTCAGTAAAATACTGAACGAGATTCTTGGGGAGCTAAGCTAAGATAATTTTCTCTCTCTCTCTCTCTCTTTTTTTTTTTTTTTTTGGTCATTCTGCTGTCAGAAAAATGAAGTAGTATCGTTCTTGAAGTGACTGGAAATAAAAACTGTCTACTTAAGAGTTTATGGAGAAACAAGTGTGAAGCTTGTTTGTCCCCTTGGAACTGTGGACAGGGCTAACATTTGGAGGGAAATAACTTTATATAGCATAGATGTTTACCAGGTTGTTAGTAAATGTTATTTAAGAGTAGGTATTATCGCTAGAAACACAGGAAATTGAAGATTATTTAATGAACCTTCACTGTCTCATGACTAGTGCATTGTATAGGCAAAGTTTGAGTTCAGACTGTCCTAGACGTCAAAGGTCTAAACACTTTTCCAATCCTCTGTAGTGGCTTCCTTTGCTTCCCGTGTTGGAGAAACTTATTGTTAGAAACGGTGCCTGTGGGAGTGTTTTTCTTTGGAAGGAATTATATTTGTACTTCTAGAATATAGCTTAAAGGAGGTGATAAGGGCTTTTCCTCTTAAAATTAAGGCTGTAATGTAGTAGGTTAAATATTTAGTTGTAGCCAAACTTACATTTTATATACATTTTTGCTCTTTTTAAGTCTGAAAAATGTAAGCTTTGAATTTTTGTTTTTGCAAAGTGTCTGAGATAAATTACTTCTAAATTTAGAAGCTCAGAGAGAGGAAGATGGTGGAGTTAGGAATGTCTGGAAATGCAGATTATGGATAGATGTCCTGTGTCACACAGCATCAGTGAAACTTCCACCTTGGCTTGGCCTCTTGTTGTTACTGTTTCATCCCACCCTGACCTTAGCATAGTCCTCAGCCTTTGTGTTAAGAACAAGAGCAGATTTCAGTCAGTACCTTATGGTTGCTTTTTAAGGTTTTTTTTTTTTAAAGCTTGTGTTTGAAAGTCTGGTTATTTTTATTGAGGCTTTAACTCTGGAGTCATTGAAGAGTTCCTACAATTGTATAGCATAATTCCAAACAACTTTGAGTTTTGTCCTCTCTTAAGCATTAGCTTTTTTTTTTGTGTTAAGTGAACATGCATGTGTGATCTTGTATGCTCATACAGTGTTGGTCTGGGGACAGAGAGTAGGGGCTAATGCTGCAACAAGTCTGTTTATACTTACAGTACTGGCCTGCTGTTCTCTTGGGAGAGTGCTGGTATAGTAGCTAGAGTGCAGTTACTTTAATAGAGTGTTCAAATGACAGTCAAGAATCCTCTTATGGGGCATATAGGCTAGAAAGAGTCAGATTCTCATTTGGTTGTCTACCAGTAAGGACTTTTTTTAAGGTCAAGGAAAATTTAGTTATTAAACATTTTGGCAATATTGTTTGTTAACATTTGTTCGTTTTTTTTAATGTGGATTTGTGTGCTCATGTCATGGTACATATGTGGAGGTCAGAGGTCAACTGGTGGGTCCCAGAATTGATCACATTTGCTGGCAAGAGCCTTTATCCACTCTGAACCACCTTGCTGGCCAAAGTATATTTTGTTAAGTTCTATAGTTCTGAAATCTTTCATATTTCTCATTCATATTTAAAGTCCTTATGTTCAGCTCACTTGCTTTCACATAAGGTAGAAGTAAAACTAAAGGCTAACTAAAATGTCTTTATTTTCTATTTTAACTTTTATTAATAACTAAGTAGATAAGGAAGTTCATTAGTAATTATTTAAGCTACTCATACTTGCTCTTTATCTGATGTTTTCTAAGGATAAGGTATCTAGTAGGTAAAAAACATCTTTTCAAAGGAATTTAGACACTGGCCTTGAAACAGCAGAACTTAAAAGTCTTAAATATATAAACAAAGAAGTCAAAGTTTTAATGTTTTTCATAGAATCAGATTTTTACCTACTCTTGTTTTTGTCCTTTTTGTTACAGGGGAAGAAAGCGTTTTGTAAGTGAAGGAGATGGAGGCCGTCTTAAACCAGAGAGCTACTGAACACAAGAACTCTTACAATCTTAGGTGTGATAACGGCAGATCTGAACTGTAAGAGTTGTTAGTGCAGTTTTGTTTTTTTTTTTTTTTTTTTTTTTTGGTGGGGGTGGGTAACAAGGCATTTCTGAAATTTTATAAACATACATTTAATGGGGATTTTTGAAGGAAGCATTTTCTTTTTTTTTTTTTTTTTCCTTTGAGGGGAAATTAAAGGAGGGACAGCAGAGTAACCACTCAAGTGTGGACTATTCTGATAAGCTACTTTTTCTAAGTGCCATGTTTATGACCTAATCATTCCAAGTTTTGCATTGATGTCTGACTGCCACTCCTTTCTTTCAAGGACAGTGTTTTTTTTTGTAGTAAAATCACTGGTTTATACAAAGCTTTAGTTAGGGGTGAAGTGATGCTACTAAGCCCCATGTTGGCTGCTGCTGTGAAAATGCTGTGCTTTGGGAGTAAACACACACACACACACACACACACTTTTGTCTTAAAGAATTTTTAAAAGACGAGTTAGTCATGAGACTTTTTCATCTTTCCAGGGAACATATTGATTGGTCTTAAATACTAGACAGTTAAGTAAATGGTGGCTGGAACATCTATTTTTCTACAAAACTGGAAAAATGAACTCGGTTCTACAAGAATGTACAACAAAATAAACCGTGAAGCAGTGTTGATTCTTTTCTGGGAGTTCATTTATTTTGTCTGTTGAAAATGTCTTTTAGGTTTCACGTCTAAACCTCGTTAGGTCTTGCGTTCAATCCCAACAGTGTAAGACAAACAAACGTGTTTTGTTTTTCCTTGAGACAGAGCTTGTTATGTATCTCTGGCTGGCCTGATAACTCTTTAGGTAGTCTTCCTGTGTCTATTCAGTGTCCTGAGTGCTGGGAATAAAGGCATGGACCGCCATGCCTGGCTTTCAAAACAAGTACATTTGAGCTTAGTAAATTCACGTTATGACAAACTTTCTTTTTAACCTTCAGATTTTAATTAAAAAAATAAAACAGGACTAGAGAGATTGCTAAGCAGTAGTGAGTACTTGCTGCTCTTTCACAGGACCCAAGTTGGATTCCTAGCACCCACATTGGGTGGCAGCTCACAACCTCCAGTAATTTGAGCCCTTTTGGTACCAGATGTTCTCTTGTGGCTTCTATGGACACTGCACATAGGTGGCATATACACAGACACAAAAATCTTAAAGCAGTATAATAGTTGAAAAATAGCCTTTTAAGGTTATACTAGGGAAATACATGTATATTTTCATCTTTTGTTTACTAATCTGGAGATTAATTAAGTTTGTCTAATACATAAACAGCTCTTATACTTAAGTTCTGTTAACATGTTTAAGAAAGTATTCTCCTAGTACTTTATCTAAATACCAATTTATAACTACCAATAAATAAGTTACTTTAAAGAGAGATCCTATTTCTAGCCTCTTTTATACAGGCTGATTACTTAGCAAGGTTTCAAGGTCTGGTAATTGAAGGTGTCTAGTGACTGTAGTAAACCATTACATTTATGATTTTCAAAAGTTTCTTGGTTACAGGGCTTGATAAGAGTCTTTTAGAAAGAAAACTCTAGTGTTCATACTTCATGGGCTCTTTTAAGCTCATATTGCTTAGGTTTATAACTGTGGTAGCTATAATAAGCATTTCAAGGTTTTGTATTTGGTACTCAAGTAACAGTTATGCAATTCTCTATTTTTTAAAATTAGTGTAATTAAAAGCTTAGCTGACTCCTGGATAGCTAAAGGTTTCTCAAAAAATCAAATTTGTTTAAGAAACCAGTTTTGTTATTACTGCTGTCATTAATAGGCTACATACCATTAAATGTGACATGGTACATAACTGCTTTTGGGTAATATATAAGCCTAACAATATATTCAAGAACAGAGTTTATTTTTCAGATTTAGGTTATCTAATAAACATGAAGAAATCATTCATAAAAGATGCATTTAATTCCTTACATTCATAACAATAGGTATGGCAAATAAGGTAATTTATAATTTTAAAAACTTTTCCAAAATCCCCTAACTTGATACAAAGCTTTCTTTTTAACACAAACCAATGTTTAAGTTCCCAAGTTTGTTTTTTAAAATTATGAATGTCCAGTTTGATTATGTATTTTCAGCCTATAGTTGTAGAATAGTTTCTAGTTCCTGAACAGGTAAGATGGGGCGTCCCCTTAAAGTGGTACTAGTCAGTGGGCTATTTGCCGGTCTTCTTTTTCGGCCATTTCTTGTTGGCGGATTGTATCCTGTGCTGCTTGCTGCATTTTCTCCAGTTTTTCCAGAGTCAGAGATTTTAAGGGTAAGATCTTGGGTTTACACAGCACCATTGTAGTTACGTCTTCCACAGACAATTGCCCTATTAATAAGAAATAAGAAATTAATTTGAGAAAGATGCCTAGTGGTTTTGATTTGCAACTAGAATGTAAGTCTAAAATCTTTGAAAAAGTTTCTGCTCCTAGACTGACAAAGCAGTAATCCCACAAGCAATGTTTCTCAATACTGAAGAGTCAGGAAACAAGAGCTGATACACAACAGAGCTGTTTGGGCCAAATGTTTAATTGGAAGAATATATACACAACACAAAAATATAGCAAGCTGCAATATTTAACACAAATGCTTAAATTATGAACTGTTTAACTGGAATGGTTAGCTTTTCTTACTAGAGTTTGATTTTAGGTTACTTTCCCCATATTTTCAATCTTCCTTTGAATTCCATTTCACTGAGAATTTCACATTATATTCTGCACTGAGGTATAACAGGATTTATAGTTATAAGAAACAGTATTTAATTTGGTGTCCTTGAGTTGCAGATACTTAGCTATTCTGCTGTGTGATACTGTGCATCACTTCTAGTAGTCTATAACCCAAATACTTGTGAGATATACCTTGTTTTGGAAGGACTTCATGGAACATCGACTTCACTTCTGCCATCTATAACAACTGCTGGATACAGTGCTTTTGCTCCTTCAATGAGAAATCAATTACTAACGTTAAAATTCCCAAAGAATACTTACTAGAGACCATAGCTGAAATCACAAATAATACAGAAAGTAAACTACCCTACCTGCAAGATTTTCTCATTAGTTTTCTGTGGTGTTCTCCTCTACAATAAGGGGTGAGACATTTTATGTGTCAATATTTATTCAATAGTGAGTAAATGAAATGTTATCTAACTTTTCCCATCCTAAGAAAAAAATTGGTAAAACTACCGTTTTGTTTTTGTATCCCCCCCCCCCCCCCCCCACGCCGAGACAGGGTTTGTCTGTGTAGCCCTGGCTGTCCAGGAACTCTCTTTGTAGACCAGGATGGCCTTGAACTCACAGAGATCTGCCTGCCTCTGCCTCCTGAACGCTGGGATTAATGGTATGTGCCACCACTGCCTGCCTTTTTTTCCGTTTTAAGAGAAAATCAATCAGTTGAGAAAAGGCATATAGTAAGCCATCTTGGTTCACTGACAGCTGCTCTCCGGAGGAGACACTGACACCACTGAAACTACCACACTACCAACTGAAAAGGGGTGAGGCACAGGCAGAGGTGGTAATAGGCAACATTTCCTTAACATTCTTTTTCTTAAGTTGCTAACAGCCGATTTCTACTTTTCAATTACTGACTGCACAGCTGTAATCTGCAAGAAAGCAACATAATGAGTAAACAATCTATGAAACAGACATGAAGTATGCTTTTAGCAGTCCTACTGAGATACTATATTCAAAAGGACCAGGATACACCTTCCTATTAGTATTGTTATGGCTATCTAAGCACATGCTACCTGCAGCCCTTGCAAGAAAAGTTACATTCCAGATTACAGCTATACTGTCTGCTCTAAGTGTCTAGATCAAGTTGTAGAATGAAGCCTTTCTAAATATGCTTTTCCAGGCAGTGCCACCCATTTAGTGATGTTTCACTACACTGACGCAACCTTACTATATGTCTTTCACAATGTTACTACCAAGATTTATTATTTATAAGGTGGTGATGCTGGCTTAGTGCCAACTTTTCCACCCACTGGAAATTAATTATAACCAAGTGAAGCTGCTTTTGTTCTTTGTCATTCTTGTTCCACTACTTAGTCCTAATAAAAACTTTCTAGTTTGTATCCTTCAAGTGATTATCTTCATTCAAATTACTTGAGAATGTCTAGGTTCCTGAGAACTTCTATCTGCTTTCCAGAACTCCTGTCTTCAAACTGTATTCCTGTTCTCTCTCTCTGCTCTACCAGGGAGAGTACATGATATCATAGGCCAGGAAAGCCACTCATCACTAAATGGAGAGTGAGGTAAGTGTACTATGCAAGTCCCTTAGAATGCATAGCTCCTGAGACATGCTTCCTTGCTATTTAGGCCTAAAACCTAATACATCCTTTTTCTTCCTGGTTGGGTTAAGGCTGATAGTGCATATCCTTGATTAAACTGAATATAGCTACTGAGCCCCTAACCTCTCCATTAAAAACATCACAATGAAAATACTGTGCCTGCATCAGGTACAGATCTGACATGCCACTGAAAAGGATGGGCATTACTGATTTTGAGAAAAGCAAAGCCTATTTTCATACATACCACCAAAATGCTGTCTATCTTGGTAGGTTAAGTTTTAGCTGTTTATAAAAAGAACAACTCCAACTCTGTATAATTAAATCACTACCCTTTGTTTTCCTTTGGTTTGTACCTCTTCCACATCCAAAATACAGCCTGAGGAAAACAGTGATACTCGGTGCTCATTTCTGTTTGACTTGAGCCATTGTTAGTGGAAAGGGTGTGGGGCTGGCAAAGAGTGGGTTGACATTCGTGAGAGTAACATCAGTGCCCTTATTTGCTTAGGTGGTTTCTGCTTTATTAGATTCTTGTTCTAGGCCCCTTAGGCCTTGACAGGAGAGAAACAGGAAGGGAAGGGCTAAAATAAGCAAAGTGGAGATCTGATGGATAGCATTGGCCAGGATACACAGTTTTGATAATTAACTGCCCTGGGAGTCTAAATAGGAAGGAACATTCTTTTTTTTTTTTTCCTCCTCATAGCAGTCTGCCATTATCCAAACACAAGTGTTTGTAGGGTATAGTGTTTTCTAAGGAGTTGTGGCTACTTCTAAGCTCATTATCAAAGCAGTTGTGGTGTACAAAACCAGAGATGGATGGATCAAAAGAGAAATACAACAAACACCTATTACTGAAATGTGTATTGAAAACTGCCATGACCATTTAGTAAATGAAAGCCTACCATGTGTCAGACAATGCATCAGTGCAAATAAAAATCTTTTGCCTTTTGTAGCCTACAGCAGGGGAATAAGAGAAGAGAAACAACAGAAGGTAGCTAAGTGCAGATACAAATTTAAACTGAATGGTGGAAGAGGGCAATCCAGTTGTAATAAGAAAATCATGGCAGGGCCTGGTGGTGGCAGCGCACGCCTGTAATCCTAGCACTTGGGAGGCAGAGGCAGGTGGATCTCTGTGAGTTCGAGATCAGCCTGGTGTACAGAGCCAGTACAGAACAGGCTCCAAAAGCTACAGAGAAACCCTGTCTTGAAAAGAAAAAAAGAAAATCATGATGGTCCCATTAGGATGATACTTACTTGATGTGTGTGAGTTTATGTGCTATGCCTTGGAATTGTGGACAGATCAAAAGCCTGCTTACTTCCACAGTGAAAGAGGCTTGTGGAAATGGACACCCTCTTTCAACTTTATAGATCTACTTGCTGTATCTACTAAAACCAAGCATTCTCTTTCAGAGCTATTATCCCTAATAAAACTACAGCAGAATGCTTAGAAGTAGGGATGCCCATTCAGCATTGCATTAAAATGACATTGACTAGCAAAACGTTTAGCAATACTGAGCCCACTTGTTCACCAACTGCCCAAGAGTTAAATTATGGGTTATGTACAGACTAGAATACTATCTCAGAATAAGAAATGATCCAGATTGTGATAGCATATTAAGACAAATATTAAAATGAAGAAGTAAACTTACCCTTACCATATTGGAACTCAGATTTTTAACACTGCTAAATGCAGTGTCAATAAACCATTGTTTGAAGCCCTTGGTCTGGGTAACTGGAAAAGTCTGACGCTTTCTTTCCTTTCTAAAGTTGTTAATCTCTCTCACAGAACATAGT
This sequence comes from Onychomys torridus, assembly GCF_903995425.1. Taxonomy (NCBI): domain Eukaryota; kingdom Metazoa; phylum Chordata; class Mammalia; order Rodentia; family Cricetidae; genus Onychomys; species Onychomys torridus. The sequence continues at coordinate 173,076,451 of NC_050443.1, forward strand.
TCTGATGGGCAGTGTACCTCAAAATCCTGAGAAGGTATGCAAACCTACCATAATACTGGATGTCTAAAATGAATGCAAAAGAACTCAAAGGAAAACAAAACCTTTGTCATAAGATATTTCACTGTTTTTGGAGCATTGAAAGACTTGTCTAAGAAAGATCAATCATGTATCTGGATAAGTTGGAAGAGAAGATCACCAAAGTGTCCTTTTTAACTTTGAGAATGCAAGCAGTCTTCAATTCTTACCTAAAGAGTCTTAGAGACATTTTGGATTAGTTAGATTCATCACTACATGTTTCTAAATTGACATACATTTTTCATTTGTAATAGTTATAAGGGTTGTGATTTCTACATAATATCAATTTTTTAAAACATTCACTGTAAACAGCAATTTGGTAGCTAACATTTTTTTTTTTAATTAAAAAAGTTCTTCCTTAGAGATTTTATATTATTCATTTTATCCCTAGATCTTTGGTAGCTAACTTTTTTTTTTAATTAAAAAAGTTCTTCCTTAGAGATTTTATATTATTCATTTTATCCCTAGATCTTTTCATTTCTATCACAATTTTAATCTAATGTAACATTTTCCCACTTGTTACAGATCATACTAGATTATTAGCTGGTTACAAATGATACATTTAAATTTTAACTTTAAAATACACATTGATAAAGTTATTGCCCACACATCTGTTATTAAGGAGACTTTTCTCAGTTCACATATGCTTGGCTGAGAATTTATTTGGATTGCTACAATCTGACTTTTTATTTATACTGACATTGCTATAGTCTGACTTTTCATTTACACAGTAGGTATCAGTACTGAGATGGGAATGGAAAAATTTTTGTTCAAGTTTTGAACTTGTTATATATTAAGTTTTCCTCACTGTGCATGTTAGGCAAGCATTTTACCAATGGGCTGCATCCTTAGTGCCTACATTTCTGTGAGTAGTTTTAGAAGCAGAGCACTGAGCAGTCCCTTTTGTGAAAGCTCAACCTTACCTAATAATTTCAAGCCCTTAGTCTTAAAATGAGCTTTATTTATTTACTGTCTTTGGCACCCAAGAGATTTCATTCCTTGAAGCATTGCATTGTAGTAAAATTCTACACTGGTTGGAAAAATGCCTTTTTCTTCTTCTTTTTTGTTGTTGTTAGGTGATTGTGAAGGGAGGGGTGGAGGAAATGAGACTAGGCATGATTATCTACAGGCTCTTTTTTTTTTTTTTTTTTTTTGGGAATTAAGCATCAGAAACTTCACATGGAAGTTAATGGTCTACAAGTTCATTATTCTTAGCCTTGCTTGCCTTCATTCTGCCTTGACTGTCTTTAGGTATCTGGAAGCATGTGTACCCTGGCATAAATACTAGTGATTTGTAAAATAAATCACATTATGTTGTACTTAGAGATATTAATAGATTTTTCTGAAAGAATTTTATAGTTAACTAAAATTTGAGATGCTCTATGAAGGAAAAATGATTTTTCTTTTTAACATCAAGACTTTCCTGAAACTTCAATATACTAAAGTATGGAATGAATCTGCAGCAGGAGAAATGAAAATGGATTATTTGTCAAACTTACTTGATCCTGGACTCTTTTAAAAATGCTCTATGGTACAGCATCTACTACAGCATACTAGATGTGTCATAAGACACCAGGAGGAGCACACACTAAGGAAACACCATTATTTACAATATAATAAAGCTAATTTGAAATCACTTTTTTCTGAATAATTTGTAAAGGTCAATCCAAGATGGTTTATCTTCTTTCCTTAGTAAGTAGAAAGTTTAAACACTCTTGGAAAAAACTGTCTTTTACAGGAACTACTTAAATATGAAAAGAGAAACATCTTGCAGAGTGTTTGAGGAATTGACAAAAATAACAGCTATTTGCTGTTGCCAGTCAGAAGAACACTCTGTGACACAGTACAGCATTTTGACAGTTGTTTATGTGCTGCATGCACATTAGACATACAGCGGCTAGGGTGGATGTCAGGTGTCTTCTCTGTTGCTCTCAGAATCTTTAAGACAGGGTCTCATACTGGCCACCACAATCACAGTTTGATGACAAAAGGACCTGAATAGATGTAAAAGTTGTTTTAGGAGGACAACTGAGGCTCTTAATATAGGCTAGTATAGGTAATGGATATTTCAGTCTTGGCAGCCAGCTGGATCATGGAATCAGAGAAGAAGAAAAAAAAGGAAGAATGGATGACAAGGTCATACTCAGGTTTGGCTATGTGAATGAGGATATATTTGTAAGACAGGAGGAAATGTGCTGTGTAAGGATCTAGGCAGTAAAAGTGCCTGCTTGAAGTTGACCCTTGGAATCCATGGTAGCAGGGAAGAACTGATTGCTGAAGGTTTTGGCAGCATATTTGCTGTACCATAAGTATATACACATAGGCACATACACCATATACCCAATAGGCAAAGGGATGTATAAGTATGTAATGGAATATTGAAGGAGAAGCCAAAAGGATGGTGATAGTGCAAGCCAGCAAAAGCAATGGTATACATATTTTCCTTTAAGGAGCAATTTCACAATATCAACAAAGGACTTTGAAAGACAGAGACAAAGGTTTATATGATCTTCTTAAGAGTGTGCTCTTATGACATCTGTTAGACTTTAATGTTATAGACATATATAGATCTCTTAAAGTGGCCATACAATAAAAGCTTATATACTAAAACCACACCTTCTATCCTATGGGAAATATATAGATATCAGGGAACTGGATGACTTCAAGGTATATAATGTGATCCCTTTTTAAAAAACTCAGTGTAGACAGGCAAGCTTAGAAGAGACAGCAGGGGCATTGGGATCAGTAAGGGAGGCACAATTGTTTTAAGATGGTGAATCTACAAAATAAAGCAATGAGAACAGATGTTAAGATGTAAGGGATGTTCAATAAATTTCTCCTACCATTCTACTCACCACTCTCTTTGGGTGATAAAATGATCAAAGATGACTGAGAAAAGCTAAAATGGTTGTACTGTGCAGGTAGTGATTCAAATTTGAAAGGAAGAATAAAGACCATGTACGGTGGTTTGAATGAAAATGAGCCCATTCGGTAACAGACTTGAATGTGCGCTCACCAGGGAGTGGCACTACTTGAAAGGTTTAGGTGTGGAGGAAATGTGTCACTGAGGGTGGGCTTTGAGGTTTCAAAAGCCCATGCTAAGTTCAGGCTCTCATGGCCAGTGAATAAGGATGTAGCTCTCAGTTACCATTTCTGCCATGATGATAATGGACTAAACCTCTGGAACTGTAACCAAGTCCTCAATTAAATGCTTTCTTTTATAAGAGTTGCTTTGGTCATGGTGTCTCTTCATAGCAATAGAACACTGATTTAGGATACCACAATTCAGATTTAGGTTCAGTAAGTGTGTAAGTCCAATTGGAAGATAGGAATGATTGAGGAACAGAGAGTCAGCTGCACATCAGTATCAATGATAGAGGTACATTCACTCACTCAAGGATGTGGAAAATGGTGAGTAGTGGTGGGATTAGCGGTAAAAAAGTATAAGAGAAGCATCTTTTTCTTTTTAAAGCATTCTAGCATTTTGCTTATTTTGTATGAGTGTAGGTGCATACATGTCATACTAATGCATGGAAATACAGAATTCATATAAAGCCTCACATCAATTCCTAGCACATAAGAAAGAGCTCAATGACTATTAGTAATTCTTACTGTACTGTACCACTATAATGATGTCATAAAACTAGATTCTCAGAAAAAATGAAGTCTAAAAAAGAGTTATGGGGGCTTATTACTAATATTTAATGAAGAAAAGTGTACCAGTAAGGAGGAACATTTCAGAATTATTCACCCATCAGCCTATCCACTATCAACTAGGCCAAAACCTGCTTAGCTTCTGAGGTCAGTCCTGTTCACAGTGGTATGGCTATAGATACCCATCATTCTCTGTACAGCCATACTCTCTTAGTAATGATCTTAAACACAGATTAGTTTAAATGCATCTAGCTGGGTTGTGGTGGCGCATGGTTTTAATGCCAGCACTTGGGAGGTAGAGGGAGGGGGAATCTCTGAGTTTGAGGCCCAGCCTGGACTACAGAGTGAGTTCCAGGACAGCTAGGGGTACACAGAGGAATCCTGTCTCGAAAAAACAAAACAAACAAAAAATTATATATATATATATATATATATATATATATATATATATATACCCTAGCTTCATAATATCAGTGTTTAGTGGAAAGTTGTACATATTAACTAAGACATTTGAGCAGAATGTGTGTGTGTGTGTGTGTGTGTGTGTGTGTATGTGTGTATGTGTGTATGTGTGTAAATATTTTTTACCTCAAAAAAAATGTTAGAATTGAATTACGTTGGTTGCAGTCAAAAAATAAGAAAACTTGAATTACCCACCTCCCATTCATCCTCCAATATATAAAAGTGAAGTGTAAAAGACTAGAAAAAAGTAATCATGTCTAAGATTATACAGTTGTTAAGTGAAGAAAAAGGACTTGGACTCTCATCTGCCATAATCCATTAACCTGGTCCTCTTCTCAGTTTTCTCTATGCTACATCTGGGCAAATAGCTTGGAGGCCCATCAAAAGAACACAAACATTTAAGATGTTAGACAAGAGAACAGACCTCAGTAAGTAGAAACCAGTGAAGGCTGAAGTAATACATTCTTCACAATCTATTGGGATGGGCAGTTTTTAAGCCACTAATTACTGTTAGAAAGGCAAAAATGAGTCAGACAGTAAGTCTTAGGAATGTGTACATGTTTAAAAAGTAACTGGCATACAAACTAAAGTAGTATACTTTTTTCTCTCTTTAGCAATGGTCACAGATAATACATGTAGCACATGAATGATCTTTCTTAATTTGTAGATCAAGTATTCTAGTTGTCATGTTTGATACCAGCCTGAAAACAGCATTAGGAATGCAAATGTTTTTTGACTAGGACTTTTTTTTTCCGTGCTGGTAATCAACTCAGTCTTGTGTATTATAAGTAAGTGCTCTACCATGAGCCTCAGCCCTAAATATTATGTTTTAAAAGAATGTGCCATCAGAGCTGCCACATTTTGAGCAGATAGGCAATATGTTAAATAGCTAAACAAGGCTATAAGCTTTAGGTCATATCTTTGTGTAGCTATCTGGAAAATGCAAGCTGTGGTCACAAAAGTGGTAAATAGAAAAGGAAACAGATTACTAAAATATAACTCTAGTTACAGGAATATGGACCAGAAACATAAAAATTAAGACCCATACCAGGATTTGGATCCATTTTTAAAACTGTTCTAGCTCACAGGAATATTGGGTTTTGTCATTCTCATAGTCTCCTTAATATTGCCCACCACTCCTAACCATCACTCTTTCCCCTGTATTAAATAAACTTATCAGCTTATCCAAATTATAGAAAAGCCATCTCTAAAGTCTGAAATGGAATGCTTCAGGGTAGTTTAGGAGTTCCATGTACTTTAAACAAGCAATGACAACAAAAGCTTGTGTAAAACAAGCTTGAACTGAAAATTTTTCTTCTAGTAATGATTTATATTTCTATTTTAAGTGGGGCACAGAGTTCTCCATACTAATTAGCTAGCTGTTTTTGCTCTGTTTCATGTACATACTTATGAGATACTTAAATTATACTGATACATAACTGTGTGACACTGAATACATTTCTTAGCCATTATGCAGCTTGGTTTCCTCATACAAAACATTTCATATTTCAATATCTATCCAAAATTCAAAGCTCCAAGTAAAGAGCAGATATAAAAATGCCTAGATATTAAGTATGGTTTATTATCCCAGGTCAAATTTTCATGTCATGATGGACTTGCTCTACACTGCCATTAGGGATCTTTTAAATCCAAAGACCTTTGAATTTTTGTAGACATTATATTACCTACAAATAAGATGGCATGATTTGTTTAAAAGTGTTTTTCTTTAAACATTTTTAAAACTTATTTAAAGCCACATACATTGCCAAATTGTATCCTTAAATTTTTTTGTATGTACAATAAAATAAATGTACTTCATAATATATATAACTCAAGGCTGAAATCATGTTGAAGGTTTTAAGTGAGCAATGAAGAGTAGAAATCTATATAGACTGTAACCAAGGGAACAGAAATCTGTTATATGTTAAAATTCTATCTTGAATCTTTGGCAGAGATGACAAGTGACTTGAGCCTTACCAACAGAAGTAATAGTGCTGTAAAGCATTTTGAAACTCTAAACCAAGTCCTAATGTTTTTATGTAAGAAATATAGACATCATAGAGCAGTAGGCCTTATAGTCCCAAACTATTTTAATTTTTTTATTCTGGTCTAAAAAGCATTTGGACCAATTTTCAAAAGCTGCAGATTTGACACAAAAGTCAAATTTTAGCTGTATTATCAGTATTTGCTAAACACACACTCTCAGATTCTCTAGTCCTTACTGTTCCCATTGAGTCTCTTCCCTTATCAGCTCAGCAGTTAAGCATATCTAACACTTAACTTTCAGTAAAATACAGAGCCACTACAAAACATTATCTGCCAAATTGTCTAACTGTATCAGTTGTGCAGTGATTGACTTTTGTTTGTTTGGTTTTTAGTTGTAAACCTAGTCTTTAATGTTTGTGCCATCTCTCCAACTTCCCCTCCCTGTCTTGAGACAGGCTCTAGATGCAATTGCTTAGATTGCTTTGGGACTCCTGGGCTCAAGCAATCTCCCTGTTTCATCCTCTAGCATGGCTGGTACTATGGGTGAAAACCATTGGACCTGGACTACTAGGCACTAAGACTCAAACCCTAGAGACGGAAGCACCAGAAACAATCCTATTATATAAAGGATATTTATTGTTAGGGCTCTTAAAGTAAATTCTTTTATGAATATTCATTAAGTTAGGTCTTTCAAAGTAAATTCAATTTGGTGCAGTTTCAAGGGGGCATGGCATAGAACTGTTGGAACAATGACAAAAATTATCTTGTTATTGTCAAAAGTTGAAGTTAAATGAAGAATAAAATTTCAAAAGCATAGATTTTGGAATAGGGATTGGGGCAGTACTGGGGACTAAATTTAGGGCCTTCTGTATACTAGCCACACGTTTACCACTGAGCATTCACCACTGAGCTACACCTCCAGTTCCATATAGATTGTCCAATGTAAGCTAATAAGGGAAGGGTAAGAGAGTGAGCCCTGAAAGACTGTTTCCCAGTGAACATACAGTAGTTACCACCCGGTTTACTCAAGCACTGCCCATATGCCAGTGGAGTACGGACTGACACCATTTATGTGGAGACGCCAACTGACATCAGGTGATCAGACAGTTGGAGACAGAGTAGGTTCTCTTCTGCTTTGCTCGCTGGCATCTGCTAGTATAAATGTGTTGCCACATGCTCAATTTGGCTAATTAACTCAGACTCATGTTAATAAAATGTGTGGTGTCTAGTTTCTGAAGTGTGCTGTGCCTAAGTCTCAGAACAGGAACTGTTCATGGGGAATCTAGATGATGTCATAGGCACTGGGAGACTCCAATAGCATATACCACTATTAAGTTCATATTCATCTCATGTAAAATACCGTTCTCTAAGAACCCGTTTTAAAATTCAGCTCTAGGTGACAGTCTTAAAAATATTAACCTTTAGCCTTGTGAAAAAGTTAATTAGTAGCTGAGATAATTGGTTAGCTATTTCCATAGTATGTAAAGAAAGAGAATTATTTGATAGTTTACATTGTTTTCTAAAGCTCATTCCTCAACTCTCAGATTTGTGCATAAAAATCTTGTTTTACTAAAAATGTACACTTTTTTCTAAAGCCTCCAGAATCAATGAATTGGAATCTTTTGTTTTTGACATTAAACTTGGAGAACTGTCTTTCATTGATCTTTAAATATTTAATGCCTAATATGTTCCTAAATTATACTGCTTTAGAAGTTAATAATAATAACAATCATACTCTGACCACATTCTGTGAGCTATGAGGCAAGCTAAAGTACTTCACATAATATTTGAATTCTGTTCAGATTTAGCCCACAGACACTTAACTAGTGAATGGTCATATTTCTGAAATCCAGGTAAAACCTAGTCTTAACTACTATATTATTTAGCCTTCTTGAATTCAGTACTAAGTTAAAATTGTTTCAAAATCACATATGAGCTCTCTTCCTCCTATACAAAGAAAGCAATTATTGAAACATGTTATTTTAACTTTCAGTATGGTAGCTAAAATTCTAACATTAACCTAAGAGATTTCTTTTCACTTTCAAGATGAAAAATAAGTATAGGGTAGGAGGAATACACGAGCTTTGCATTCTTGGGAGTTTTCTTCTTGTGATTATAAACTAAATTCCACAGTTCTCTATCTACTGGGCGGAGAACGTTCCTAATGAACTAAGTGTTAAGCGTAATCTTGATTTTGCAATTTTTAATAGGCAACGCTTACTACCAGAAAGCTATCATAGAAACAACAGGACCAATTAGATCTTGCAGAAGAATTTCAGGGAGAAAATAACATTGCCTCAATTGGATTGTGGCCAGGTGGACAACAGTTGTTGTGGTGTCTGCTGTGATAACATCAAGGTTCATGAATTTGAATTACAGAGCTACACATCTTTCAACAGCAGTCTGGAGGGTGCCAGGACTTGAAACTCCAGAAACTATGCTGACATCAGTATACTTTGCTGTAGATTTCATTGCATCAGCTTCAAGCACAGGTGAAGTAGCAACATCTATTAAAGGGAGTCTATATTGCCAGCCCAGGGTACCAGGGTACACAGACAAATTTAATGCCAAACCCTTAGCATACTAAATTGGATGGACTTCACTAGTAACCCATGGCAAGGGTACATGTAGTTGCATTTGAGAACACAACTGGGAAAGTAAGAATACTGATATGAACAAGAAAGACTTAAGCCTCTGGTCTAACTTTAGTTCACATGAAGTAAGGAAAGGGATCCCCCTTTCAACAGTACCTCTGGGTGATTTCCTCAAAATGTCCATGTCACAGAGGGGAAGAAGATGGGGACAGCTCTAAAGTTAAAGAGTGGTAACGTCCATGTACAATACAACACTTTTGACAGGATTGTGATTTGTATATCTCTATATTTTATGTTATAAAACTGCTAATTTTCTTGGTTGTAATGATACTGTATTTTTCAGTTTTTCTATTTCAAAATTCTTAGGAAATTCATGTAGGAAATCTTAGGGGTGTCTGCCTAATGGCAGACCTATAACCTTTTTTTTTTTTTTTCCCCGAGACAGGGTTTCTCTGTAGCTTTGGAGCCTGTCCTGGAACTCGATTTTTAGACCAGGTTGGCCTCAAACTCACAGAGATCCACCTGCCTCTGCCTCCTGAGTGCTGGGATTACAGGCGTGCCACCACTGCCTGGCTTATAACCTATTTTTAAACAGTAATAAAGTGGGAATGTGAAGAGGAAAGAAATGTGTATATAGTAGAATGTTAACAAGTATTTTACATAGGTAAATGGTGTATGACTATACAGCCTCTGAGCTTTTTTCCTCCTTTATCCTCCCTCCTTTTTTTGAGAGAGGATTTCACTATGTATCATAGTGGCTTTGAACTTGAGATTCTCTTGCTTCAGCTTCCTGAGTGCATCACACCTAGCTCTTTTAGCTTTGTAATGTCTGAACATTTTCACAATAAAACATATGGGAGGGGGATTATGTTGTAAAGATTTCAGAGGTTAGAACTAAGAAAACACTGAATATCAGGGACTATGCTCAATTTCTGATATAGTGAAGAACAGTAAAACTGCCAGGAGTGTCTTAGACCTCCATAGTTAATTATGCAACGTTTTGTCAAGGCACTACTATGTTCAGAGCAGGTGAATCTCATACACACCATTTTATTCAGGCATAAGCATGGTCTTGAAGTTAGAAATATGTAAACAGCTGATAGATTAAATAGTGACTATTATAAGATATGTAAAAAGTGGTATATAAACTCGGAAGAAATCACTTCCTGTTGGAGAGAATTTGGAAACACATCTCCAAGGATTACAGAATCATGGACACAAACTCACAAAAGGTGACATCCGACTAACCTCAGAAGAGATAAGAGTACTTCATTTTTGCCTGGAACTTAGATAGAGAAGGTAGATTTGCACTCTCATTATCGACTGGTTAGGTATAAAGCAATTCTTAATTTGTCTGAAAATTACCTTTTTCTTGTAGTTTTAGGTATTCGATAAATTGAATATAAATATTAGAACGACTGACTCCCTGACTCAAAAAGCCAACAAATGTCTTGAAGGAGACACATAAAGTGTTCTTTAAAAGGAGATTCATAAACATTAAGTTGTTTGATAAATCGTAGACACCCACTTACAAAGAGCCCAGAGAGGGGAGGCAGAACAAAAAGAAAACTGTCGGTGGAAAGGTCTTGTTTTGCTGGCTGGCTAGAAAGTCATCTTTTTCTTTGATTGTTGGGGTGGAAATTGAGTCCTTTTTGTTCCTGAAAGGTCAGAGAGCACTGTACTTGATAGGAACTCGTGGAGGCGTGGTCAGGAGCTCCGCTTAGCAGTTGCCAGGGCCCAGGCTCCTGGGTGGGCCTTCGGACCAGCCCAGGCAGGGGACCGGCCTCGCCCTACCGGGAACCTTAGAGGGGCGGAGGGAAGGCTGGCCACCGCCCCGCCAGCCGGAAAGAAAACCCTCCGCCAGCGGAAGCAGCCCTGGGCCCTACTAGTCTTCCCAGAGCTCCCTCCACGCGGTTCCTCCGGCCTGGCTGGCTCGCCGCGGGCCGTCGAGGGGCACTCACCTCACTATTCAACCTGGGGAGCGGAGGCACCCCTGGGGCGCAGGCTGGGCCGACGACTCCCACCTTCTGGCTATGACCCTACTAGGAAGTGCCAAGCGCAACTTCCGGCGCGAGGGAGTTTTGAAGCTCTAAATTATTTCTTCTAGGTAAGTGATCAGGCGTCTCAATAAAGGGCCTGAAAACAAAACCTGCAGTTCCAGAGTACGAATTCACTTGTCTACCGTGGACTGTCAGGTCACTTCTTCTGTAGGTACACTTACGGGCTCGTTCCTTCCCAGACCGCTCTGCTGTTGCCCGGGGTAACGGGGACTGAACGAAGGAAACGTGCGTTCGTCAAACGGGAGACAGGAAACGCCTCTTGCCATTATCAGTTATGGCTGCCCGGACTTCAACCGTAACTTCCGACTGGGAGTTGTCGCTCTATCCGGCTGGAGGCTTTCTCTGTGGCAGAGCTAGCCAGCGGCGCCCAGTGGGCGGGAGACCGCGCACAGCCGCGGAGGAAAGGAAAAGGGCGGGGAGAGGGAAGCTGGCACCAACGTCTCTCTCTGATTGGACGGCTGCCTTGGCTTTGGCTCCGCCCATCCGCGCTCCCTAGCAAATGCCGGGCTTGCTCGGGGGGCCGGGGCGGGGCGATTGGAGCCCGAGTGTGTGGAGGGGCGGGGCGAGTGGGGGAGGGGCGGGGGGGCGGTGGCGGGGAGCGTCGCTCTGGGAGCGGAGGACTAGGAGGAGGAGGAGGAAGGAGGTGAGCGGGGATGGTGGAGTCGGGGCTCCAGCCTGGGGCGGGAGAGGCGGAGGGGCGCCTTTGGGTCCGTCCTGCCGCCTTCCTGCCTGTGGGCAGTCGGGCGGGCCGTCGGTAGGGGGAGGCCCCACACGTCCTGACAGGCGCGAGCCTCCGGGGCCGGGCGCGGCCTGAGGGTCGGGGCCCTGGGAGGCGCCGCGGCCGCTTTCCGGGGTGCTCCGGCCCGGGGCCCCGGGTCCTGGGAGCCGCTGCTCGCACGGGGCCAGCGCGCGGGGCGCCGAGAGCGCCGGGCCCCTGACAGCGCCGGGCCGGGCCTACTGCGGTGAGGGCGGCCGGGACAGCCCCGGAGCTCGGGCGCGGGTCCCGGGCGGACGGTCGGTCGTGCTGGGGCTGCTCTGGGCGCCACCCGGCGGGAGCTGCGGCCGGCGGGGGTCGTGGGGACGGCTGGGGCGGGCTGGCGCCGGCCGGCCGGGCGCGGCGGTGGGGCGGTGGGGCGGTGGGGCGGTGGGGCGGTGGGGCGGTGGGGCGGTGGGGCGGTGGGGCGGTGGGGTGGGGTCTCTGCGCCTCCTCCCCGAAGCCCGCGGCGCTGGGCGGTCTCCTTCCCACAGACCCTGCGTGCCGAGTAGTGAATTGGCTTTGGGTGTGTTGTCGGGTGAAAGGAGTTGTGGCGAGACCGCCCTGTTCAACACGCCTGATGGCAATCTCCGCGCTGCCTTTGAGGGCTAGAGGAAAAGTAGTGTAACTCCCCGCCCCCAGCTCGGAACGCCGGAGGCTGCAGGGCAAAGCGATTTTCCCCTCGCCCCTCGGTATCCATTGTTTTGTACCGTCCCCTCCCCCAAGCCTAGGTAGGAGAATAAGGACTCCAAAGCAGTCATTTGCCCGCTTCTCCTCCTTTCTCTCCCCCTTCCCTCTCTTTCCCCCATTCCCTTTCAGAGGGTTTGTGTTAACTGCACAAGTAGGGGTTTACAAACAGGTGGAATTGGAAAGAAGATGCTTTGGGGATGTGTTTTCCATCACATCTCACCTTTACACTTGCAGATTAGATTTTCTTTCTATTAGTTTGTATAAAAGAGGAAACCCTGTTTTGCTACATAAACCATAATATTTTTGAGGATTGTAGGAATGCTGAAGTAAAAGTTAGGTTGCAGATGTGGATTGTGTGCTACACTGGTCTCCCGCATGATGATTAGTCTCTAAGCTTACACCTATATAATCTCGTACACTTACACTCTTCATAGATGTCAGAAGTTCCAACATCCTCTTAGAGGGATTGCCGAATCAAAAACTTTGTGCTGCTGTGTTTCAGAGTCCCAGGGTATTCTTGTGCAACCAAGTTTTTTTGTGTTTTAGTCGTCAGCACTGACAAAGACTTTTAATTTTAAAGACCCAGATTTATTAGTTCACTTCTAGTCTTCACTATCACCCCTCCTTGGCAGGGCCTTTCTGACTGTTTTGCTCTGTATTTGAAGAAATTTAGGGATTTAGCTATTCATAATTTGTAACATTCAGTAAGTTTACAAAATAAATTACAAATATATTTTAATTTATCAAAAAGTTTTCATATGACAGTTAAAGATTTTAGATAAATACTTAAATATTTAATCATTTTCCACACATGGAGCTTTGGCTGAATGCTTAAAAAGTATTTAAGTGTAAAGTTTTTAAAATTTTTTTAAGACAGTATTTTTATGTTAGTTTTAGTATGCATTTGCAAAGTAAAATAGACAAAAACAGGGTTTTGTCTAAGGTTTGCACCTTTCAAAGGATTAAATTTAACAGAAAGCTAACATGAAATCACACTCTTGAAATCTCAGTTTGGAGTTATGGTCTTTGACCTCACTTTAAGAGTACATTTTTCCCAAGATGCTTGTTCAGTTCTAAAGAAACCATATTCGTCTCTGTTGGCATTTGTTTTATGATATGTCATTGTTTTCCTCCTATTATTCAGAAGTTAGTATGGATTGAAAAGTAGTTTAAAGAGATGCATTAATATTTTGAACCTGGATTACTTTTTAGTTTTGTTTTAAAGATGTCATAATCAGAAAGTAGATCAGAGCTTTGGTATTGTAGCAAAAGTACAGATCCCAAGTCATCATGTGAATGACAAACCAGTCATACATTTGAAGCACTTTATGTTTAAATAGGAACGTTAACATTATTTTTGATATGCTTGCAGAAATTCTTTTAAAATATTATCACATTGGGCCGAGGTTGTAGCTCAGTGGTAAAGTATTTGCCCTGTGTTTGATTTTCTTAGCTCTATAATAAATAAGTAAAAAATAAATAATAAATAAATAGCTGTTCCTTATGTGACTTGGGACAGGACATTTCCAGGTATAAACTAGAAGTGTTCTATATGCAATAATCTCAGGATGGCTTCTGAACAGTTGCTGAGATATAAATGTATTTGTTTTTATATGTATGAGTTTTGCTTGCATGTGTCTGTAGCACACTTGGCAGAAGCTGGAAGACTTAGATCACCTGGAACTGGAGTTAGAGAAGGTTGTGAGTGTCCATGTGAGTGCTGGGAATCAAACCTGGGTCCTCTGGATGAGCAGCCAGTGTTCTTAACTGTTGAGCCATCTCTCCAGCCCTAGATGTATATTTTTTTGTCTTTGATTACCCATATGAATTGTGAATAAAGTGGGGATGTTTTGTGCAAGTAGCCAAATTTCAGTCATACTTGTTTTCAAAATATGCTGAATTATCAATATTTCTTATGTTTTATAATATTTCTGAAAGGCTAGTGTTTTTAAAAGGTAATCCACATATAAAAAGTCGTGGCATTTTAGAACAAAACAAAGACGAGACCTCAGATGTGCAGATAGATGAAGGGTGTGACTGTTTAGGGAGTGGAGGTGAGGTGAAAGGGTGTCCCCGAGGCTCAGTGCCCGCCCTTCATGTGCCTTTCATCTATGAAGAGGCATAAAAATCTTTAACTAAGACGTAATTCACACCGAAAAGACAATCTAACAAATAGGTTACCTCAGTGAGTTCTGAGGTCTGTAGCTTAGACTTGGTGTAAGACTTCTTGTTTACAAAGCTATCTAAATTATTAAGGGAGAGAGTTTAGATATTATATTAGGAAGTGTCAGTTTTTATGTTATTAGACTCTTAGTGAATGGGTAAATGTTTTGTTGTAAATGAATTGACATTGGCTTTGTAATTTAGCAGTAGAATGATATGTAAAGTAATATTTAAATGAGTCATGTAAATAAGGTTGGTAGATAATTTATTTCTTGTTAGACTCACATAATTCATATTTCATGAATTATGTATTTTGTATTATACATTTTATAATTTATGGCTAATGAACTAAAGCATGAACTGTCTGCTAATTTTACATTTTTTAACTACTTAGTCTTCATATGCATGCTACACCAAATCAAAGCTCTGCCCAGTAAATCTTTTTAGAAATATTTTCTTTTAATGAAGTAAATGTCCAATATTCTTATCTACTTGTCTAATCTTTTACAATTTAAAGTTTCATAAATTACAAGGTACTTATAATGTGCTTGAACTTGGCATATTGCAGAGTATCTGAAATGTGCTTGTTAATCAGTACAGGAAGGAGAAAACATTTATTGAATCTGAAAAAATAATTTGTGTTTTAAAATAGGTACCTGTTTAAGGTAAAATAGTTTTTATTTGATGTATTCTTCTTGTCCTCAGCTTTTTTGCAAAGCATTGTTAGTTCAGTGAAAGTTGGAACACATAAGAATATTGTAATTATAAATCACTTTTAAGCTTTTGAGATGGTAACGTGTTTCTTGAGTAAGTATGTAGTTTTCACTGTCAGGATTGAAAGAAAGCCAGCTAGATTTCATACTACCTCATTACAACTTAGGAAGGTCAGGAATGATAACAAAAGGTAGTGCATTCTGTACAAGGAGTCTTTTGTAGGGAAGAATGAACATACTGCTTGTATCTACACCATTAAAGGCGCATTTTAAAAAGGATGAAATCTGCCCATTAAATATACCTGAGAGATTTTTATGAATTGTTTTTGTGATATCTTTATAGTGCTATGAATTTATAATGGTTCAGTATGTTATTTATTCTATTTAGGAGTCCTACCATTTTAATTATATGATTTTATAGCTGATAAACCTTTTATTTGGGGGCTGGGGAGATGGCTCAGTAGGTATAATACTTGCTGTGCAAGTGTGCAGACCCTAGCTTGGATCCCCAGCATCGACTTGTATCACCCCAGCACTAGGGGAGGCTGTGACTGGCAGGTCCTGGGGGCTTGCCCCCATATAGTGAAGTGGTGAGCTCTAGATGTGCTAAGAGGACCTTAAAAAAAGTTTGAGAATGAAAGAGAAAAAAGAGGAAGACACCTTATGCTGACTTGTTTGTTCACACACATGTACACACACTAGCACACACACATGCCCAAAAGATCTTTAATTTTTCCTTCCTCTCCCTACTCCCACCTTTATGAGACAGTGTTACTTACATAGCCTAAGCTCGCCTCAAACACTTAAACACTAGACTGCTCTGCAACTCAAGCCTCCTGCTTCAGTGTCCTGAGTGCTGGGATTGTATAGGGAGTGCCACCATGCCTTGTTCTTTTGATCCCCCCCCCCCCAATGTCCTAGAGGTAATGAGTAAAAGGCTTGTCCTGATACGGGTAATTTTTAGAATTTGAAATTAATTTTATCAGTTAATATTTCAGGTTTTCTTGTTTTGTAGTTCTTACATTGTTTACTTTGCCTTTAAGCTTTTCTTAGTAATGCAGTCTTTTAACTTTTCTCTTATGCTAGGTAGTTCTTATAGTTACAATTTGCATATGTCATACTTGTCTTAGGTGCTGAGAATGCAGAGGTAATACCCCTTGTTTGCCCCTTCCATTAAATAGTTTGTTTAATGAATTGGACAAGTCACACTTACACAATGTGACAAGTACTCGAACAGCTGTATCATGACAAACTTAGATAGCTCACTGCAGGATGTGCTCTGTGTGTGGTAGTTGATGGGTAGAAAAAAAAGACAAGAATTAGGTATTAGGTCCATTTTGAAAATTATGAGGACTAGCTATTTGGATTCTAGTAATATTTTCTAAAAATCCTTAAAATTTTATTTGAAGTGTATAAGTGTACAGACAAAGGAATGTTACAGTGTATGTATGAAGGTCAGAGGACTACTTGCCAGAGTTGGTCCTGCCTTTCACCATGTGGGTCCCTGGATATAACTCAGGCTCTGTGGCCACCTGCTTTAACCCACTGAACCACTCTCTGGTATGCCATCCAGTATTCTAAGCCCTACTGTAGATTTTCATTATAATTTATATTTTTAGTGGTTATTTCTTGTGTACCTAATTCAGTTTGGGCCTTGAACTGTAGATCGGTATTAATGTTAAGGAGTATTGAGATTATTGCTTAAAACTTTTTTTTTTTTTTTTGTTTTTTGTTTTTGTTTTTGTTTTTTAAGACAGGGTTTCTCTGTGTAGCTTTGCGCCTTTCCTGGAATTCACTTGGTAGCCCAGGCTGGCCTCGAACTCACAGAGATCCTCCTGGCTCTGCCTCCCCAGTGCTGGGATTAAAGACGTGTGCTACCACCGCCTGGCTAAATATTCTTTAGGCAATACATAAAGAATGGTATTTATTAGAGCCCAGTTAATTTTATTATATAGATGTACTCCTTCTGAGTATAATAGACACTTACTTTCATACTTAGTTGTCAGTCTCACTTGATATGACTCTGACTCTGTGGTCAGCAGTTAGACCTGATGGAGAGCTTTGTGTGCTTTCATTGTCTGTGCTTGAGGACACAGTGACTTTCTGTTGTTGTTTGAGAGAGGATCTCCTTAGGTACTTACTATAGCTGCCCTGGAGTCAGCCGTCTTCTCCAATCCCAAGTGCCTGTGGTACCACATTTAGACGTTAAATAATCTTTTATCCAGCATTATTTAATATTTCTTGAAGGGTATAGTGAGACAGAAACTTGATGTATTCTTCTTTGTTTTTGATTTTCATATTTCACAGTTACCTCAAAATGTTGTATATAATATCCCATGTATCTCAGAGTTATTAGGAAACTAACAATTTCTGATACTGTCTTCTTTGGTACTACTCATATCTCTTTTCGGACTGAACATCAGGCCTCAGTTTGATATCATGTCATTTGAGAGACTTTTGACCTCTAGTTTTAAAGAATCTATGTTTTCTCTTTTGTAACATTCATCATTTTGTAATGATTTGCTTAATGTCTTTTTGCTGAAACATAAAATTCACACTGAACATTGGCTGCTTGTCTTTATTGTTTCTTTAATGTATTAACACAGTGTTTTGACTTTGTAGATTCTTAGTAGAAAATTACTTTTAAAGTTATTAATAATGTAGAGCCCCAAACAAATTGAATAGGCTATTAAAAAGGACAAAGAGAGAGGAGCATATTCTTATTCTCAAATACATATTTTTTAAAATCCTTATAACCCCTCAGATCTTAATTTAGACTTTTTTTTTTTTACTCTTAGAGTATGCAATTAAAATAATTACAAAATGGTAAAAAGGCTGAAATTACTGTTCTAGGCATTAAGAGAGTTAACAGTAAGAGCCTGGGAAACTATTTGAAAAAGAGTTGAGAGCTGGGTTTGGTGACTGTAATCTCAACAGTTGATTGTCCTGAGTTCCAGACCAGTGTGTGCTGTAGAGACCCTGTCTCAAAACAAACAGAAAGGGCAAATGGAAAGCATTTTTTTTTAAAAGATAGTATTTTATTTATAGCACCTTAATTTGTAAGCATGTGGAACATTTCCCGATGTCATTTGTCTTATAAATAGAATAATCCAGGGATAATCTAGTGTCATAAAGAAGTCAACTGGTATAATTTGTTAAAGATTAACAAATGTATATTTCAGAAAGATCTCCAATGTGAATGATAAGGTTTAGACCTTTTAGTGTTAAGCTTTTGTTACTGGAAAATTTTGCCTAATGAAATGAAACATAACAGGTCTCAATAAGTATTTACTGGACAAAGTCAATGGAAGCAAATAATTATCTGTGAAAGTATTGGAATAGTACAGTAACCTATTACTACCTTAAATTTTTCTAATGTGGAATTTTGTATGTAACCTCTAGTTTTTTTTGGATTAGCTGTGCAATATGTGAAATTTTGTAGCATGTTTTTCTTGATTATGTTGTTTGAAAATGTAGCCTGTTACAGTGACATGACAAAATGGCCAAAGTGTTATAGTTTTTATTGTTTACTGGAAATAAGCTTTATTTCTCTTGTCATCTGTCAATCATCTGGATTGGGAAATTTAGGTTCAAGACTAGTTATTTCTTTACTAGAATTTAGTGTTGTATAAGGGATTGGATGACACGGAGGCAAGTGTATTTAATTGTGAATCTTTAGTTTGTATATATTTGGGATAGAGGGTTGGACATTTCACTCAGAGCCTTTAGTTTAGATATTTGCATTTATATCTTAATATTAAGATATCTTGAATTCTGTGACTATATATAGGTATGTAGAAGAAAAGGTACTTTTTGTTGTTAAAAAAAACCTGACTTATCTCCATGTGTTAATCATAGTTCTGAATTCATAGAAGTGAGATCCTTATATACTAGGAAGCTTAAAATAGTAAATTTTATGATTAAATCTTGAAGACGTTTATTTCTGTGCTTTGAAAGTAGTGTTCTGGAATTCTTAATACTAGAAATATGGCCTCGATTCAGAACACCCACCAGGCAGTGGTGGGAAATTGGCATACTAAATGGCTTGTAGTGCTGCAGTATTTTGAAGTTTTCATCTTGTTATATAATAGCTTATTGTAGTACATGCAGAACATGAGTTAAGAATAAAGTATATGATAGTGCAAAGATTATTTAAGACTAGCAGATTTTGTTTTGAGTACTAAAGACCTAAACATAATCAGATAGGATGATCCATGAAAGTTTGCCATAAATTGAATGGTAGATGTTTTATGCATGAAGTATAAAAGTTATTTTGAATGTTGAGAAATAAAATTACTTTTTAAAAATAGAGTCACTATTTTCAGAACAGCTTTAACGTTTTTGCTAAGCCAGGTGACGTGGTCTGTGCCTATAGTGCCCAGCACTTGGAAGGTGGAGATGAGGACTGGAGGTTCAGTGTTATCGTTGGCATAGTGATAGTAAACTTAAGGCCAGCTGGGCTGTACAAGGCTCTGTTTCAAAAATTTTTTTCTTTTTTAAACTAGGGTAAGTTTGATAACTACAATGCATATATTTCCACAATGCTGTGTATAGTATTTAAAAAGTTTAGTGAATAATTTTCATCTGCTTCTATTAAAAATATTATATGTGACATATGCCTGTGAGTGTACATTCCTGTGCAGAGTTGAGGTTGAAGTCAGGTATTTTTTTCCTCTCACTCCCTCTCTACCTAGTATTTTGAGATAGGGTCTCTCACTAAGATGTGGAGCTCACCAGCTCAACTATTCTGGCAGACCAGTAGTTCCATGCCTTGCCTGTGTCTGCTTCCCCAGTGCTGGGATAACAGACATACCCCCCTCCATGCTGACTTTTTATTTGAGTGTGGCAGATTTCAATTGAGATCCTCATGATTGCAAAACAAGCATTTAATCCACTGAGGCATCTCCCTCCCCTATGATCTAACCAAAACCTACTTATTCCCAAAGGCTCCATCTCTAATTATGATCACAATGGGTTAAGCATAAGCCATAGCAGCAGGGAGTTCAGTTCATAGCAGGGAGGGTTACATTTAGAAGGTTGCATATCCAGTTGGAAATTGTATGGTTTGATTTAATGTGTTAAGTTATAAAGATAGTATAATATCTTCTGCCTTTCAGTATTTTGAGTGTCATTTGATGAGAGAAATTCCTTTTACCCTTAAGTTAAATTAGTCACGGCTGTTTGATGTTTCTTTTGATCTTATATGAGTGGTTTTGCTTTGAAATGTTTGGAAATGCAGATACTTTTCAAATCCAAAAGATGTCATGTATGTTATGTTAACCATTGGACTGGGGAGTTAGCTCAGCAGTTAAAAGCACTGACTGCTCTTGCAGAGGACTGGAGTTTGGTTCCTGGCTCCCACATGAGAGCTCACAGCCATCTTTAACTCCAGTTCCAAGGGATTCTACACCCTCTTCTGAGCTCTATGGGCACCAGGCATGTACATAGTATATATATATATACATATATATATATACATATATATATATATATATATATGTATATATATATATGTGTGTGTGTGTGTGTATGTGTATGTGTATATGTATATGTATATATATATATATGTATATATAAACACTCATATACATGGATTTAATAAAAAGTTTTATTAAATCCATACTGTTAGGATAGTAGGCAGATAATATAGTTGAACCTATAGATCTTTTAAAGTCTCAAAAATGGACTACCTAAATGATGGAAAGGCCATTTGTTTTATAATCATGGCATATTACTAGTAAGTTTTTATCCTTTGAAGACCATATACGCTCAACTTGCTGTTTATGGCACGTAATTTTTCTTCTGACTTTATAGAGTAGTAAAAAGTATGCAGTCATTGACTGTGAAGGACTGTGGGTTTATGCATACAAACATGAAGCATTAAATGTAATTTAATAGCTTAAAAGTACCGAAAATAATCTGTTGTATTGTAGTGACCTTAGCATGTATAAGAAAGTAGTAATTACATTTTATTTCTCTTGTTTTATACTCATCTATCCTCTGGGTTCTTGGCTGGACTATGAATTAAATTGACATAGATTAACAACAAAAAAATGAATTTAATTACATATTAAAACAGGAGTCTTACAAAATATGAGATTCAAAGACAGACCAGGTGATTAAAGACAATATAGTATCTTTATAGAAGGAGTAGATGTAGAATAAAGAAAGGGATAGAAGTGTGGGCTTCTCGGGGTGGTAGGGGTTTATGTTATAGGTATGTGACTGGAGGGATTGTATATCAGTAAAGACAGCCTTAATAGTTATATTAGAAAGGGCTTGAGCTTGTAGCTCAGTGTTAGAAAGCTTTGCCTAGCATGTACAAGGCCATTAGTTTAGTCCCCAGCAACCCAAACACAAGAGCATCTCTCTTCCTGATTCTGATAGCATGTCAATCATAGAATACTCTAATGAAAATATGCCAATGGAAATATATTTGGGTAGCGAACACTGGTCTCCAAAAAGTCGTGTTTGGGTGATATATTCTGAGCCCCAATGATAGCCAACATTTTAAATTTACTGCCTGTTGACACAGGAAAATTCTAGGAATACTTAGGTTGTATAGGACCCATTTGGAGATTTTGGCGAGAAAGACAGTAAGGAGTATTTATAAGTAAATCTTTTTGCTCTGTAGTATTCCTGTGCTATAAAAACTTTTCAGTTAATGTTTGATTACAGTATCTGATGTTGAGATTCTGCTGGAGTAGTTTACAGTCTATACACATGGTAAATTAGAGTTGTATAAGAGAGTTGTGGTTACAGTTAAGGTTTGTGTCATGGGTTGCTAAATAGGAATTTGCAGCTCTTTGTTTTAAATTTGTGTATCTGGAATCTAAGTTACATATAAAGTTGGTACAAGTTACCTGGGAAAACTTCCACTTATTTATAACAATATAAAATAAATCAATCCTGTCTCCACATCTGCCAAACTATTATTATTTTATCTTACTTTCATATCAAGGAATTGGGGGAAAAGTAATTTTGAAGGTACTAGATATATAAATTCTTGACATTCTAATTAATTTGGACACAGAAAATTTTTCATGGGCAGAAATTCCTTTAAATCCCCATGAAAACTAATCCTACCTCAGACTCACTTAGCTGTATAAGGTTGCACTCTTTTAGTTCTCTTGAAAACAACAGTGCTGATTTAAGCATATTAATATTATCACATATTTTCTTGTTCTTTGGACTACTATGTTATTCTTCTGATTTGGAAGAGTCTCTTTTTAAAGTCTCTACCTTGAAAAATAGTTTTATGTCATTTGGAAGCAGGAATTATTTATTTTTATCCTGAAATCATTTGAAAGAATAAAGAACTTATCAGAACATTATAAACAGTAACAAAAAAATTCCACCTGTAGTCTTGCTTTTATATTTATATAAAAATCTGAGTAAAGTAGAGTTGATTGTTTTAAGTAGCCTATACACATATATGAGATAAGGGTTTGTTATATTTTTTCAACCATATCTAGCAAATGTTTATTGATTTATGCTTATTTATGCTAAATACATTTCTAATATCATGTGTTATGAAGCACTTCATATAAAAATTGCTTCTTCATGTAAGGAGTGAGATGCCCAGCATGGTGTATAAAACTTGGCAAAATCAGGTATGGTGGTGCACACCTGTGGTACACACCTGTTGTAACACATCTGTAATCCTGACACTTTAAGGCAGCAGGATCAGGAGGTAAATGCCTGCCTGGGTTGCACAGCAAATTCCAGGCCATCCTGGAATATATGGAAGGCCCTGTCCTAAAAGACCAAAACAAACCAACAATAAAATACCAAAGTATAAGTTGGACATTTATTGATTATTATTCAATAAATACAACTACTGAAATACTATCCTAACTCCAGGGTTATAATTGAAAAAAGATAGGTTGCTTCCTATTTACTCATTGTTTTAAATGGGAGAACCTTACCTGAGAAGTATACTACAGGGTGTTAGTGCTCTGACAGTGTATTACTATTATTATTATTATTATTATTTTAGTTTTTGAAACAAGGCCTCACTGTGTAGTCCTGGCTGTCTTGAAACTTAATATGTAGACCAAGCTGAGATCTGCCTGCCTCTGCCTCCCAAGTTCTGGAATTAAAGGTGTAGGCCACTAAGTCTGGTTGACAGTGCCCCCCCCCCCATTGGGAGGACAGAAGAAATGATATGCAGAAACGCTTTTCAATAAGAAGGGATTCCTGGGAGTATGCTTAGTGAAGAACTGTATATCTATTTTTGTAACAGAAGAATTAACTTGTGCAAAGTACTAGTTACAAGAAATGGTAGGCCCTGATGTGATTGTGAAAAAAGTTCATGTGACCAGAGTGTAAACTGGAAAATACTAGTGTTGTGGCAAAAGTAAGCAGGGGTCAGATCTTAAGAAGATTGCAAATTACTGTTAAGTTTTTTAGGATTTACCTTGAGGGTTACTTGTTTTAGTTTTGACAGTAACCTATTAGGTTTGGTTGTTTGAAAGATCACTCTAATTACAGTGATTATGTCAAAACAGAATGGAGGTGGATATGGTAAGGCAGGTAAGAAAGCCCTAGGAGAGAACTGCCTATACCCGATTGTAAGTAGGATTAGAGTCTACCTTGTCGATAGTGGCATTGGGAATACAGAGAGGTTGTCAGGAGAATTTTTTGGAGAAGAAATTAATAGACTTTGGTAATAGCAGAGATGTAGGAGGTTGGGGTTGATTTCTGCATAAATGATCTCTCTCAGGAAGATCTTCCTGATCCCCCTACTTTGAGGCCTGCGTTCATTGTCTTCTCTTAATGCTTACCAACACATTTTTGCATTGCTTTACTTGCTTATCTGTAAGTGTATAGCAAATATTGTGCATTGAACATAACCACAATGTGTGAAGAATAATGTAATAAGTATTGACTGAATGAAGATATACTTGTTAATTATAATTGTAAGGTTCATAATTGGATAAAATTGTCTTTTAACTAATGTCCCAAAACATG
Organism: Onychomys torridus; assembly: GCF_903995425.1. Taxonomy (NCBI): domain Eukaryota; kingdom Metazoa; phylum Chordata; class Mammalia; order Rodentia; family Cricetidae; genus Onychomys; species Onychomys torridus. The sequence goes on from NC_050443.1 coordinate 173,100,575, forward strand.
TTTTTCCACTTATAAGTTAGGTCATTTTATGACCTTTGAATACCACTTGTAGAAAGTGAGTAACTGTAGTTGGAGTTTTCCTGCCTGGCCCACAGTCAGGACAACTCTCTCTCACCCGCCAGTCCCACAGTCGCTCAGACCCAACCAAGAAAGCACACAGAGACTTATATTGCTTACAAACTGTATGGCCGTGGCAGGCTGCTTGTTATCTACCTTTTTTATCTTAAATTAACCCATTTCTGTTAGTCTACACTTTGCCACATGGCTTGCGGATCACCAGTGTCTTTACATGTTGCTTTTCATGGCGGCAGCTGGCGGTGTCTCTCTCCAGTCTTCTACTTCCCAGAATTCTCTTCTCTCTTGTCCCGCCTATACTTCCTGCCTGGCCACTGGCCAATCAGAACTTTATTTACACAGAGTGATATCCACAGCACTTCCCCTTTTCTTTTTTTTTAAGGAAGGTTTTAACTTTTACATAGTATAATTACATATAACAAAACAATTATCAAGCAAGAATTATAGTTACAATATTAAAGAAGATATCCTATCTATCTTACATTTGTGAGTCTAAGGTTTTATATCTATTATCTTTTATCATAACTGAGGAAATTGTAACTATCTAGCCTTCAACCACATCAAAGACTTCAGAAGGATATAATATTACCTAAGAACCGGGAGAAGGATGTAAACATTTTTCAGGAGTCTTGCAGGGTAGACAGAGACAGCTGGCAGCCTGGACAGTCACCTAATGTTCCTTTGTAAAGTTGGGGCATTTGTCTTCAGCCCACAGGGCTAGAGTCTCTTGGTCACTTTTTTTAGTGTCCTGTAGAATGTCTGGCAGTTTCCTCTACGAAGCAGGAACCTGAAGGACCATTTTTTCAAGCAAAGTTCAGTGGTCACCTTTCTATGAGTCCTGTGTGTCCAGTTAATCAAGCAGTCCAGGCAAGAACAGTTTCTTGCCCAAATGGCTATTTTTGCCAAGGTGAAGATAAGATATGAAGTATCTTCAATGTCCATCCTCCTCTCTGAAGTAAATTGGTGCTGCCAGGAGCAGACATGTCTCACTGTCTAGAAAGTCTAAATTTTAAAAGTATTTTAAATGCCATATTCTGTAGGTCTTTGAAGTATTTGAAGATTACCTATCTATCTGAAATATCTCTATGTATACCCAGAAGACTTAACTAACATGGCTATGAGTATGATTGCCACAGATGATTAATTATTAATCTATTTTTAATTATCCATTTCAATTTAAAATGAGCTATACAAACATAATACCTTAAAAACGATTAGAAATATACACACAGTATAACAAAATTAACTTTAAGTTTGTATCAATAGACTAAAATCTATAGCAATGTAAAACATTTTAAACAAGTTGTTGCTCTTTAGAAGTAAGTTCCCTAATCTACCCTTTCATCCTATTATATCTATATCATATCCCCCTTTCTTCTTTAGAAATAGATCTCATTTATAATCAACCTGCTTTAAAGAAAAATATTGGTTTTTCTCTGTCCCATACCAGAGGGCTCTTCTGATTTGGGACACAAGAATCTCTTAACCTTTTCTTTTAGCAATATGTCTGGGTTTAGAGAAGGAGTGAGCCAATTTCATTTTCAAAGCCAGCTTGATAATTTTGGGAATGTGGGCGTAGTTTCTCTTACTACTTCCTGCTGGAGGGGGGCGCTATATCTTATGGGGATACAAAGAAAATTTTAGGATTATAGAGTAGTCCATTAAGGTGAACCTCTGAGCCAGTTGCCTTGAAACCATTTTGGATGTCAGATCATCTGGGCCATGGTGTCATCGGAGACCTTTCAGGTGGTCTTGGCTGATCAAACCTGATATATCTTAATCTGGAACAAATCCACAGCCTCTGGCTTTCTGTAGAAACAAAAGCAGAGACTCCTTTCCAAAGCAACATATCCTTATATCCAAATTTTGAAGTCAAGGTACCTTTAAAATTTACATATTTGTTTAACTCAACAGTTTTTACGATCAAATCTTTTTCTGTAGTTAAAAATCCCAAAGACAAGACAAACCAGATTCTCTGTGTAATATCCATCTTTGTAAGACTGAAACGCTACTGTGGCTGCTGGCTCCGCCCACCTCAGCTTCCCAACATGGCGGTGGTACAGTTTACCACCAGCTCTGGGTCTGGAGCCATGTGTACCATCAACTATCAGAAGCAGTTCTATCAAAGCAGTGCATAGCCCAGAAACTTTTTTTTTTTAACTAGCAAAGGCTAAATCCACCATGCAGCAGAGTAAAGTGCCGCTTGTAGACTCCTTATTCCCGCCACACTGCAGGTCAGACGCACACGCCAGGAACCTGCCATAGTAGCTCAAACTGGCAGGCTGCCGCTAACTTGAGAGAAACAATTAGGAAGCTGTTTTTAGCTCTGTTTTAGAATCTTTTTTCTCAGGTTTTAGGTAGAAACTCTTGCCAACACGTTGGGCGCCATTTGTAGTTAGAGTTTTCCTGCCTGGCCCACAGTCAGGACAAATCTCTCTCACCCGCCAGTCCCACAGTCGCTCAGACCCAACCAAGAAAGCACACAGAGACTTATATTGCTTACAAACTGTATGGCCGTGGCAGGCTGCTTGTTATCTACCTTTTCTATCTTAAATTAACCCATTTCTGTTAGTCTACACTTTGCCACATGGCTTGCGGATCACCAGTGTCTTTACATGTTGCTTTTCATGGCGGTGCCTGGCGGTGTCTCTCTCCAGTCTTCTACTTCCCAGAATTCTCTTCTCTCTTGTCCCGCCTATACTTCCTGCCTGGCCACTGGCCAATCAGAACTTTATTTACACAGAGCGATATCCACAGCAAGTAACTTTGACTTAAAGTACTATATTAATTAAAATCTTTAATAAAGTTCCTATAGGCTTCATTATATGGACCTCTCTTCTAGTATACAAGACAGGCTTTCTTCCAAAGTTTTGTTTTTCTTCTTTGTCAGTTTAAAAACCAACTTACCCAGCCAGTATTAGATTATTTTTGTTGTTGTTTACAAGTTGTAAAAGGAATGTTGATTGTAATATATTTAACAAATGTTCAGCATAGAGATATAATTAAAAAAATCACCCTTAATTGAAGGGTAACATCACTAACATTTGTTGAGTGTTTTCTTAGACTTTTAAAATTTCATACATATTTGTGAGTGGTTAAAAGAAAAATCCCAGATAAGAAGGCTTACAACATGTGCACAAAACTGGGTATTAATATACTTCTCATGCAAAGGTTCCTGTAACCAACTAACCCAATATAAATGTAGAGATGGCTCAGTAGTTGAGAGTACATGTTGCTTTTCCAGAGGACCCAAATTCAATTCCTAGCACACGTTAGGCATCTCACAGCCACTGTAGCTCCAGTTCCAGAGGATCTGATAACTTCAAGCTTCTGCAGGCACCCACACACTGATGGCATACACTCATGCAGACACAAAATTAAAAAAAAAAAAATTCTAAATAAGTAAAGGGACCCTAACCTTCAGTTCTGACAGGAGATCAGGCACATCCCATAAACACATGAACATAACATAACAATATGTGATGTGGGTGGCCAAGACCACTCAGGATAGCTTCTTTTCAGTGTCAGTTGATTGTTGTTGCTAAGAAATATGGACCCAGTGAACCCCAAGTATTTTGGTATTTTTAATGAGAAGTAAGGATCTAGTTTTTTAATGTAAAGCTCTCAGTGATTAAGCTGTAGTTATTTCAGGAAAAATGTCTTTAAAGATTTATTTATTTATTATGTATATAGCATATATGACTGCAGGCAAGAAGAGGGCATTACAGATGGTTGTGAGCGTCCATGTGGTTGCTGGGAATTGAACTCAGGACCTCTGGAAGAACAGTCAGTGCTCTTAACCTTTGAGCCATCCCTCCAACCCCCTATTTCAGGAAAATTAAAACTGTATTATGTGTTAAACACAATGTGGCTATTAGACACATTTTCTCTGAACATTTTTTAAAAGTAGAAGAATGGAAAGATTTGCTCATTATTAATATAGATTAAAATAGCACTTCATATCTATCTAGTAGATTGATGATAAATAATTTGAAAGATTGGGAGTATAAATTAATGGAGGCTCTTTGAAAGAAGACAGTACCTCTTATAAACATTTTAAATGTATATTGGTTCTTAATTCAACTTTCAGCAATGTGTATTACAGAAATAATAGTTCTGATGAATGAAGGTTTATGGCCAATGATGGCATTATCTGTCTTGGCAAAAATATTTTTTAATATAAATGAAGAAAGCAATTAGAATTAGCCTATATGTAGGTTGATACAGGAATAAATTGATGTAACCATACCACAAGTCATATCAATAAGAAAGGATGATGTATAACTATATGGAAAGGGTCCAGAATTTACTGTATATATGAAATTCTCATGTATCATACATTTATACTGTGTTTGATAACTGTCTATAAATATTCCAGTGGATTATACTGTGTTTTAGTGTCATTAAGTTTCCAATGTTTTGTTGTTTTATGCACATCACAATAACATATTAAATACTGAACTTTTCTAATTTGGAGAAATATATTTGTGTCTGAAAATTGATATTTATATGACCTGTGAAATACAGAAATACACTTTTGTGTGTGGTGGTCAGAAAAAAAAACACCCAACAGCATTGTTTTCAGCAGCAAATTCCTTAAGGTTTCTAAAGGCAGCTTAGTAGTTTTTGTTAAGTCAACACATGGTTAATGTACAATGTTCAAAAGAAGAAATATAAAATTTCTCTCTTACTCTGAAACTTCTGCTTAGTTTTGTTTTTTAAAGTCTAAATAAAAAATACTTTATGTATATGAGTGTTTCACATACATGTATGTATGTGTACCATGTGTATGCTGGGTTTCCATGGAGGTCAGAAGAGGGTATTGGATTCCCTGGAACTGAAGTTACAGACAGTTGTGGGTCCTGGGAATTGAACCGAGTCTTTCAGGAGAGCAACAGGTACTCTTTTTAACTACTGAGCTATCTTTTCAGCACCCATTTTGTTTATTCTTTGATAATTTCATACATGACTACAAAGTATTTAGACTCCTCCTCTTCTCCTCCAAATCTTCCTGGACTCCCCTGACATTCCTTCTTAATTTCCTTTTTTTTTTTCCAGCCTACTGAATTCAGTTAGTGATACCCAAATGTGCACGGGCATAGGGCAGCACCCAGTGGAGCATGGGTGCTGAAGAAAATTGACTCTACCACAGCAGCCATCAGCCGCCAGTAGTAGTCCCTCCAGTGAGGGTTAGGACTTACTGAACGTTTTCCCTGATGCCAGACTGTTGGCTGGTTAGAGTTTTTCTAAACAACTATAGCTGCTGTAACTTCATGACTATAACATTTTCTTAGGTCCAGAAAACATTTTCTTAGCCAACATCTTCCCCAACATCTGGCACTTAGAATCTTTTGCCCCTTCATCTGAGCCTGTGGAAGAGGAGGTGTGAGTTAGGGCAGAGCACTCCACAGTCACTTATTCTGTACAGTTTGGCCAGCTGTGTGTTGTAGCTGGAGTTTTTTTTTTTTTTTTTTTTTTGGTCCTTCCTGGCCCACAGTCTGTACAAATCTCTCATCCACCAGTCTCACAGCTGTTTAGACCTAACCAATTAAACACACAGAGACTTATATTACTTATAAACTGTATGGCCACAGCAGGCTTTTTGTTATCTAGTTTTTATATCTTAAATTAACCCATATCTATTAGTTTACAAATTGTCATGTGGCTTGTGGCTTACCAGTACCTTACATTTTACTTCTCATGGCAGCAGTGGCTGGCAGTGTCTCTCTGCCTCAGCCTTCTATTTCCCAGAATTCTCTTCTTTGTCCCGCCTATACTTTCTATCTGGCTACTGGCCAATCAGTGTTTTATTTATTAACCAATCAGAGCAACACATTTAACATATGGAATATCCCACAGCACTTCAAAAAGCCTGCCACGGCCATACAGTTTGTAAACAACATAAGTCTCTGTGTGTTTACTTGGTTGGTCTGAGCGGCTATAGTGTTTGTAAGACTATCAGTGAATTACTTCCAGCTTTTTATTTAGAAATAATAACAGACTCGTGGGAGTTTACAAAAAGAGCCCATCACCTGGCTTTTCACAGTGTTAGTAGCCTACATAATTATAGTACAATGTCAGTATCAACCCTGAAATTGACATTGGTAAAGCACTATTCATTAGATTATAAAGCAGCATACATTCTTTCATATTCATTGGGTGTGTGTAGTTTTACATATTTTTAATCTCATAAGCAGATTTGTTTAACTACCATCACAGTCGAAATACAGACTTTTTATGATCAGAAACCAGTTCTCCCTCCCATCTCTTGTTCCATCCCTAAGGAACCACTGCTTCGCTCTCCATTTCTATAGTTTTATCATGCTAAGAATGTTCTATAAATGGAATTATAAAGTATGCCACCCTTTCTTTGAGCTTGATATTCTTACTAGGCACAATGCCCTTGAGATTCACATTGTTACATACATTAGTAGTTTGTTCCTTTTTATTGCTATGTAGGTTCCCTTGTGTGGATGTGTCAGGGTTTGTTGAAAAGACATCTGGGTTATTTCTAGTTTTTGCCATCATAATTAATATTCTCACCAACAGTGGTGGACAGATTTTTGTGTCAACGTGTTTAAGTTTTAGGAATAAATGCCAACAACTGCACTTGCAAGATATATGGTGTGTATAAGTACAGTGTGTCCTGTTTCCCAGAGTAGCTAGCTATACTCACAGATTTCCCTTCACACTATAACGTGAAATATGTGTTCTCTCCATAACCTTATTGGCATTTGGCTGTGATCTTGTTTTTTACTTTAGGTCTCTCAAAGATATGTAATGATGTATCATTATGATTATCATTTTTACAAACTGCATTGTGTTGGTATTTTGTATATAGTTGTGGATAAATGAATTATTCTTTCTTCAGAAAGCATCAGATTTTTAAACTATACACCCAGTTTCAAACTGGTGCTCTATTTCCTCGTTCCCCTTTATTGTTGTTCTTTCAGTTAACTTCCTTCAGCCTAGCCTGCTCTGTGTAATACTTTATGGTTTTCTTCATACTTGGCCTTCTAAATTCTCTCAATTAATTTAGGAATAAAATATCGATTATGAAATATGATTGGGGAAAATCTACAGTTTTAGAGGTGATTGTTATTACAAGTTGATACCTGAGCTTCTTAGATACTATATTTATTTGCTTTTGGTTCATGTCTTTATCTGTCTTCCTTCCTTCCTTCCTTCCTTCCTTCCTTCCTTCCTTCCTTCCTCTCTGTTTTATATATATATATATATAAATGTATTTATTTTATATATATATATAAATGTATTTATTTTATAATTAACTTAATTTCACATGTCAGCCACAGATTCCCCCATCCTCCCTTCTCCCATCCCCCCAGCTCTCCCCCCCAATCCATCCCCCATTTCCACCTTCTGCACGGCAAAGTCAGCCCAGCCTGGTAGGCTCAGCTAAGGCAGGTCCAGTCCCCTCCTCCCTACACCAAGGCTGAGCAAAGTGTCCCAGCATAGGCCCCAGGCTTCAAAAAGCCAGCCCATGTACCAAGGACAGGTCCTGGCTCCACTGCCTGGGGGCCTCCCAAACCTTTCAAGCTAATCAACTGTCCCACTTATCCAGAGGGCCTGGTCCAGTTCAATGGGGGATCCTCAGTCATTGGTTCACAGTTATGTGTTTCCGCTAGTTTGGCTATTAGTTCCTGTGCTTTTTCCAATCATGTTGTCTTGTCAACAGTGAATTTGCTTCTGCCCTTCCACTATGTATAATTGTAGATAATGATACTTCAACTGCTTTCTGCTTCTATTTCTAAATAAATAAGCTTTCTCTGAGTCCATTCTAATCTACTTGAAAAGAAAAAGAAAATGATCCTTTTTCCCTAAGGCTAAGTTTTATGTTATATGTACACCCTTTTCACTATTCCTTCCAAGTTGCAAATAGCTGAACTGGCAGCTTCAAGAATTATTATTGTGTGTTCCTTATGTAGGGTACTGGACAGAAGCTCTGAACCATGGTGCGTGCATAAGGTCAGAAAACCACTCTGGTGGGTTCTTTTCTTGACATTTTTACATGTGTTCTGTGCATCTATTCTGGTTGCCAGGCTTGTATGGTAGATGTCTTCACTCACTGATAACTGTCTCATCTTGCTGGCTCCTATACTGCTTCTCTGACACTATTTTTACTTGGCTCATGTGTATTACTAGTTCTTTATGAGCCCTTCTTCAGCTTTGCATCTCAGAACATTTATTTACCTTGTCTACAAGTACCAGTATCTTCACAATACTCTATGGATATACTTTTTATTACTTTATTTAAAACTGCTCTCTCTCATCCCTTTTCAAACACACTAGTTCTCTTCCTCCCACCAAGACCCCATCCTACTTCATTTTCTTTAATTTAGGTTTTTTTTTTGAGAATTTCATGCATGACTGTATTTACATAATGTCTACCTTACCTTCTCCCCACTCCAGCAATTCTTTCTATGTGCCAGAGATTGGTACAGCTGGGTTATCTAGTAGGTCTAATTGTAGCTTTCTGAGAATTCTCTATGCTGATTTCCGTAATGATGATGCCGCTTCTAAACCACTGACAGTGAAGGGGTTCTTCTTGTCCTGCACCCCACTAACATTTGTTGTTGGTTGTTTTCTTGATGTTCACTTTCTGTTATATGTAAAATAAAATCTCTAAGTAGTTAAATTTCCATTTCCCACATTGCTAAAGATATTGAATATTTTTAAAGATGCTTCTTAGCCATTTTTATTTTTTCTCCTGAGAACTCTGTTCAGATTCATAGCCCAAGTTTTGATAGGGTAGTTTATTTTCTTGATTTTCTGTTTTTTGAAATATATATATATATATATACTGTATATTAATCCTCCATTGAATTATAGCTGGCAAAAACATTTCTGCTCTCTGGGCTTCCACAATTGTTTCTTTTGCTATATAGAAAGAAGCACTTTAGTTTTAAGAGGCCCCATCTTTTGACCTTAATTCTTGAGCTAATTGAGTCCTATTCAGAAAAACTTTTCCTGCACCTTTATCTTGAAGGACACTGCTTGCTTTTTCTTTCAGTAGTTTCAGTTTCAGGTTTCACATTGAGGTCTTTGATCCACTTGGAATTGATTTTTGTGCGGAATGATAGATATGATTCTAATTTTAGTCTTCTTCATATGAGCATCCAAATTTTCCATCACCATTTGTTGAGGTTGCTGTCTTCCTCCAGTGTGTATTTTGGCATCTTTGTTAAATATGAGATAGCTATTAATTATGTGTAGTCACTTCTGGATTTCTATTTTATTCCATTGACCTACATGTCTGTGTTTGAGCCAATAGCATGCTTTTTTTTAAATTTTTTTTTATTTTTTATTTCTTATAGCTCTGTGATATAGCTTGAAGTCTGATGTAGGAATCCTTCTAGTATTCCCTGTCCCCCATGCTTTGACTATTTGGGGTCTTTTGTGACTATATAAATTTTAGGATTTTCCTTTTTCTACTTTGTGAAGAATATTCTGTGTATTTTTGTTGGCCTGTTTTAAGTTTGTAAATGGTTTTTGGTAGGATAGTTATTTCTACAATTTCCATGGACATATGAGCATGGGAGGTCTTTCCATTTTCTAGTGTCTTCCTCTATTTCTTTCTTCAAGACTTGAAGTTTTCATTGTAGAGGTCTTTCACCTCCTTAGTTAGGTTTATTCATAGTATTGTAAGTGGGAGTGTTTTCTCCTTAAGTTGCTTTTGATTGTGGTGTTTGATTATGACAATAGTAACTCTAGGACAATATTGTATCCTGTGACTTTGCTGAAAGTGTTGATCTCCTTTGTTTTGTGATAGGGTCTCTATATAGCCCTGGCTCTCCTGGAACTTACTATGTAGACCTGGTTTGTCTAGAATTCACAGAGATCTGCCTCTGCCTCCTGAGTGCTGGGATTAAGAGTGTAGACTACCATGCCCAGTGAGTGTTGATCATTTATAGAAGTTTTCTGGTAGAAATTTGGGGCTCTTTTATGTATCATAGCATATCATCTACAAATAGGGATAATTTGACTTCCTGTTTGTATACCTTTAATTTCCTTCTCTTATGCTAGGTAATACTTGGAGTAATATATTGAGAAGGTATGGGGATAGTGGTCATCTGTAGATGTATCCTGCTTGTTAAATAAGAAACACAGAGCCAGTTGCAGAGTTAAAAACCACGAGGTCAGAGCCAAAGCAGAAAACCTTACCCTTCACTGCTTCTGCGGTTCCTCCTCTCCGCAAGAGACCTACTTCTGTGCGTCCTGTCTATTTAAAGACTTTCTGTTCTCCTCCCTCATTGGTTGTAACCCAGCCACATGACCTCCTCATCACTGCCTGTTTGTACAGACCTCCAGGTCTTCTATGGTTGGTATTGAAATTAAAGGCGTGTGTCTGCTATGCTGGCTGTGTCCTTGAACACACAGAGATCCGCCTAGCTCTGCTTCCCAAGTGCTGGGATTAAGGGCGTGCCCCACTACTGCTCGGCTTCTGCTCTGGCTTGCTCTGACCTCAAGGCAACTTTATTGACATACAAATAAAATCACATTTCAATACAAATAAAATATCACTATAGTCATCTGTGTTTTGTTCCTACTTTTAATGGGATTTCTTTGAGTTTTTCTTTATATGGGATAGTGTTGACTGTGGGTCTGTCATATATAGTCTTTAATGTGCTGAGGTGTGTTACCTCTTGTTTTACTTTAGTTAGGGTCTCATCATGATGATGTTATGGACTTTGTTATTTTGTTTCTCCACTGTGTAGCTGGAGGTTTTCCTTTGTCCTGCCCGGTTGTGTAGCTGCTCAGACCCAAATAAACATACAGAGCCTTATATTAATTATGAACTGTATGGCTATGGCCTATGGCTCAAGCAAGCAGCAGCTGCTGCTGCTGCTGCTGCTTCTTCTTCTTCTTCCTCCTCTTCCTCTCCTCCTCTTTCTCCTCCTTCTTCCTCCTCCTCCTCCTCCTCCTCTTCTTCTTCTTCTCTTCTTCTTCTTCTTCTTCTTCTTCTTCTTCTTCTTTTGTGGAGCTGAGGATCGAACCCAGGGCCTTGCACTTGCCAGGCAAGCATTCTACCACTGAGCTAAATCCCCAACCCGTGGCACAAGCTTCTTGCTAGCTAACTCTTATAACTAAACTCAGCCCATTCTATTAATCTGTATGTTGCCATATTTTCCGTGGCTTACTGGTCTGCTGGCATGTTCTTGGGTGGCAGGCTGGCATCTCTCTGCCCCTCCTTTCTCTTCCTGTCTATCTCCCTTGAATTTTCCCACCTGGCTTCATCCTGCCTTGCCATAGGCCAAATGGCTTCATTTATCAACCAGTCAGAGCAACACATATTCACAGTGTACAGAAAGACATCCCACAGCACTTCCCTTTTTCCTTCCAATAAAAACAGGTTTTAACTTTAACCTAGTAAATTACATATAACAAAACAGTTATCAAGCAGGAATTACAGTTATTATATCTAGTCTATTTATATTTGTCAAACTCAAAGAAAATATTCTATCCTGTATTTGTGAGTCTAAGGTTTCATATTGAATTTATCTTTTTATCATAACCAAAGAAAATTATAAATATCCAGTCTTCCACTACATCAAAGACCCCAGAAGGCTATAATATTACTTAAGTAAACATTGTAAGCAACTTCCAAAAATCTAGAATGACAGAGACAGCTGGCTGCCTGGACAGTCATCTAAAGTTCCTCTGTAACATTGGGGCATCCTTCTTCAGCCTATAGGTCTAGAGTCTCTCAGTTGTTTCTCTCTGTGTCCTGTAGACTGTCTGGCAGTTTTCTTCTGTGAAGCATGAACCTGAAGGACCATCTTGCCTTGCAAAGTTCAGTGGTCACCTTCCTATGGGTCCTGCTTGTCCAGTTTTTACATCATATTGTCAGTCAGTCAGTCAGTCAACGCACGTTGTTTTGCCCAGTGGCTAAGTTTTGCCACAAAGAAAGCAAATTCCATAATGAGTTTCTTCAGTGCCCATCATACTCCTTGAAGTAATTGGTGTTGCCAGGAGCAGACATGTCTCATTGTCCAGGAAAGTCTAAGTTTTTAAAACATTTTAAATGCCATATTCTATAGGTCTTTGAAGTGCTTGAAGATTGCCCACATAGTTGAAATATATCTTTATATATCTAACATGACTATAAATTTGACTATTAATATGTATTTCCTAACTATACATTACAATTTCAAATGAGCTGCACAAACATAATACCTTAGACAAGAGTAGAAATATATACAGTATAACACAATTAACTTTAAATTTGTATCAATAAACTAAATTAAAGTAAACTAAAATTTACATAGCAATGTAAAACATTTCAAACAAGTTGTTGCTGTTTAAAAGTAGATTCAATAATCTACCCTTTCATCCTATCGTATCTATACTGTCCCTTTTTCTTCTTTAGAAGGATATTGCATTTATAATCAACTTCCTTTAAATAAGAATAAACATAAACAATATTTTGGGAAATTGGGTGTAACTTCTCATACTACTTCCTGCTCGTTGAGGAAGCTGGCAGTCTTTTGGGGATCCTGAGAAAATTAAGAATTATGGTCACCCAGAAACCTTTTGTTTGTTTGTTTGTTTGTTTGTTTTCTTTATACTAGCAAAGCTAAATCTGCCATGCAGTTTGCTGCATGGTTTGGAGAAACCTCTATGTAACTTGGTGGGAATCCACCATGCTGTAGTTCAAACCTGCACTCCACGCCACAGCCAGGGAACACGTACCTTGTCCTGCTATGAGCGATATGAACTAGGAAGGTGCTCTTAGCTACATTTATAATCTCTTCTTACACTCTCTCAGGTTTTAGGTGGAAACTCTTAGCACCATGTCTGGGTGCCTTTTGTAGCCAGAAGTTTCTCTGGGTTCTGCCTGGCGCCGAGGTCCCACAGCTGCATATAAAATAATCATTTAGAGACTTATATTAATTATCCATTGTATGGCCTAATGGCTCAGGCTTCTTGCTAGCTAGCTCTTAGATCTTAAATGAACCCATTTCAGTTAGTCTATGTTTTGCCACATGTTCCATGGCTTTACCGGTCTGCTGGCATTTTACTCCTTGGGTGGCTGGCTGGTGTCTCTCTGCCTCTCTTTTCTTTTCCTATCTTTCTTGGATTTTCCTGCCTGGCTTCATCCTGCCCTGCCATAGGCCAAATGGCTTTATTAATTAACCAATCAGAGCAACACATATTCAGTGTACAGAAAGACATCCCACAAGCACCATTGGGACAACCTAGGGTATGGGTGTGGAACTGTCTACTGGAACATGACTATTTGAGCAGTGGCTATCCTCTGAAGGCAGTGACTTCCCTTCTGATAGCAGCAGTCTACTGCCATTAATCTGTCAGCTCAGATATAACTCTGGGTCTGTTTCTTTCATCCTTTCTTTGATTTTTGTTTCTAAAATATCTTGTGAAATATTCCTATCATCTGTTATTTTTATTTGGTTATTTTAAACCAGTGGTTTAAAAATATATCGAACTTAATCTCTGATTTACATAGTAAATTTTTATAATATAACCCTCTTATTTAAAAAAGCCTAATCAATTGATAAGTAAAATATAAGAAAATTTATTTTATATGTCAGCATGTGGATTTTTAACATAATAACAATTAAGGAACAATGAAGCATTTGGTACACATTTTTCATGTTAATATGAAAATGCTCAAGTGCAACATTAGAAAATAAAACATACACATATATCACCACTGGTAGCTTTAGGTATAAACTGTTACAGAAGTGTGGTTATCAGTCACTGTCAGGTATAAATAAACCTTAAGTTTCAAGTTAAAGTTGTTTCTCTCTGGAATATATACATTACCTTTATAATTTAAGTTAAAAAACAGTTGAGGCTTATAGGTAAAATGGATATAGGTTCTGTGTGTTTATTACAAACAATTTTTCATCTAGCTGGCATTTGAAGATTATATAGTATGCAAAGATAGTTCTTGTGTGCATATTCTGCCCATAGAATTCCTAAACATTGGTACAACCCTGACTGAACTTATGAAACTCCTACATTAATTTAATTATACCCTTACTATGTTTGCCATTGGCTTTTGAAGTGTCTTCCAAATTTAGAATTACCTGGAGAACTCTTTAAACATATAGATTACTTCTTACCCTAGATACTCATTTGGTTAACATTCTTGGGCCAATTCCAACCATTGCTAAGATCCCAAATGGTTATCACTGATTGGCATTGATGGGACTTTCGAGATTTATTATTTGATTATTTTCTCTTTAACTGTTTCACTGCTTATAGAACATTTGATTTATAAAAACAATTCTGGAGTGTATCAGATGTAAATCTAAGTCTACCTGTGATTACATTCCCCCTTTCCCTTTAGGAATATATTTTCTCTTCATATTTATCCATGTCATCTTCCCAGAATATTCATAGATCATGGTGTCTGCAAGATAAAGTCCAAATTATGAAACCTGTGTAACAAGTTTTTCAAGATTTGACAACCTATATTTCCAGTCATATCATGGGCCCTGACTTCCAGTCATGGGAAAATTACTTACAATTTCGTAGTGCTTTCATGGTTTCTCTTGTGCTCAGGAAGCTGATGCCTACAGTACAAGCTTGTGAATCCTGTGGACTTTGAACCTCATCTTGCTCATCACATTCCCAGTTCCTCTGTTCTTAAAGTTTTATAACTTGTCTGTTTCTTCCTTACTTAAAATCATTGAAAGAATTTTGTAGTTAGAGTTTTCCTACCTGGCCCAGAGTCAGGACAAATCTCTTTCACCCACCAGGCCCATAGACGCTCAGACCCAACCAAGAAAGCACACAGAGACTTATATTGCTTACAAACTGTATGGCTGTGGCAGGCTTCTCTTGGCATTTCTGTGTGCTTTCTTGGTTGGGTCTGAGCGACTGTGGGACTGGCGGGTGAGAGAGATTTGTCCTGACTGGGCCAGGCAGGAAAACTCTAACTACAGAATTTCATCTTTTTCAATAAGCCCCAGATACAGTGTAGCATTTTACTCATAGGTGCATAGTAAACAGCTCATGAGTGAGTATAGATGGTTGGAAGGATGATAGGTTTGTACTAGGTAATCTTACTTTTTTTTCCTGACACTAGGTTGATATATGATTGATAATTTTTTTTTTTAACGAGAAAGTATATGGATCCTTTTAAATTTTTTTTAGTCAAAATGGATTTTACCGACATTTTCATACAAAAATGTCATTGTGCTTTGTTCATATTTTCCTCCCTGCTCTACCCTTACTTCTTTCTTCTTCTTTTTTTTTTTTTTTTTTTTTTTTCCGAGACAGGGTTTCTCTGTGTAGCTTTGCGCCTTTTCTGGAGCTCACTTGGTAGCCCAGGTTGGCCTCAAACTCACAGAGATCTGGCTCTGCCTCCTGAGTGCTGGGATTAAAGGTGTGCGCCACCACATTTCTTGATCAGTTACTTTTGTGGGGGGGGGGCATGGTTGTGAAGACAAGGTCTTACTATGTAGTTCTGGCTGTCCTAAGACTGACTCACTGTGTAGACCAGGCTGACCTTGAAATCACAGAGATCAGCCTGCTTCTCTCTCCCACATGCATGCTGGAATTAAGGACGTGTGCCACTTAGCTAGTCTTGATCAATTACTTTAGAATTCTGACTTATATAGCTTCTAATATAAAGCAAAATGACAATTTAACATCTTAGTAGCTCAACATATATATATATATATATATATATATATATATATATATACATACATACACACATACATACATATATGTGTGTGTGTATGTATGTGTGTATGTGTATGTGTGTGTGTATGAGAGCTTCATTATAAATAATGCTAGTTATAAATAATGCTAGATATAACCAGCCATTTCATTGAAGGTCAGTTAATAAAGATTGCATGAGGAAATCTAGAAAAATGAGTTGAGCTCTCCTTGACATGATGAGAGTTTAGCGTAACAGTTTACCTCTACATTAGAGGTTGCTTTAAATATCTGATAATTTGAGGGTCTTGCTTTTAGAAGTTGGAAGGATTCTGTCTCCTCTACTGCTTTGGTCCTCATGTATTTCTAGTTTTGGCCAATGGGAAGGGAGTGTGCTCCCATTACAGCTTTCTTACCTTTTCCCCTCACTGATCTTTCAGTTTGAGACCAAAAGGTGAAGCCAGAAGTTTCTCAAGTCTCCTTTAGTCTAGCAAGAGAATTTTTCTTTATTGACTTTATTGTGTTGCTAGTGACCTTCTGATAATTAATTTTTCATTTTCATTTTTAAATCTAGCAGTCAGCTGTTCCTTTTTCTTCTTTTCCTTTATAGAATTTGAGTACCCCTAATCTTCACTTCTCTAATGTTCCAAATTGCATTTTAGGCTTTGTTTGTTTATCATTTGCTATGCAGAACAGGATGGCCTTGGATTTATAAAGATCTCCTTGGCTTTGCCTCTAGACTGCCACCACTCCAGGCAGATTTTAGATGTTTTGACTAGGGATGCTAAAATGGGAAAGTTTATGCAAAATTTCCAAAATTCAGAAAATTCGAAGTTTAAACCGCTACTGGTCCCAAGCATTTTCAGTAAGGTCTGCTTCACTTAACTTGTACAGTATACTCATGGTTATCCACTAGAAAACAAAGTTTAATATTGGTATAAGCAACAAAGAGAAAATTACTTGAATAAAAATTGAAAATTGAGACATGGATCCACTTTAAGCAAGTGGATCCTAGTTTGAAGAAGGAATGTACCAGGAGTGAAATGAGTAAAATTCAAATTTAGTATGTATATAGTTATATTTGGAGAAAAGTGCTTTGAGGTAAAGGAGAGGAAGGATGCCTTGATATGATACATATTATAATTTCATATTTTATGTGTACTTTAATAGATGTTTGTAACAACTTTGGGGGCTGAGAATATAGGTAGTTCAATGGTAGTGTCTAGCATGTGTGAAACCTTCTAGATTTGGTCCCCGGCATCATAAAAAGGTAAACCAAAAAGTACCTAGTGCTTTTTAAAAGAAAGTTGAAACAGTGGTGTTAGAAGTTGGGGGGGTTACAGTGAAAACTAGAGGTATATCAGAGTAATATAACAAGAGTTTAATAACTTAATTTCTTTTTAAGACTAGGCACTTCCCAAAGTGGCTCTAATAATTAATATTTAATGTCTGTATTTGGTTTAAAACACAGACTTTGCCATTTTCTGTTGATGTAGTTCCAAGATAATGATGCAGTTTGATCAGTGTTTGGCAGTCTAGTAGATAACTTGCAGTTCTTTCAACACCGTGCTTCAGGTTTATTCGTTCAGTAGGTTAACCACAATTTGTGAAACTTGCCGCCAGCCAAGTTTCATCTGTAACTTACAACAGCTCCAAACAATTTTTTTTTTTTTTTTTTTTTGTATAAAAGAACCATAGTTTTAGTGTATGACATCAATGCATGGTTTAGGAATTTGAAATATCCTTGCTGGAGCTCATGAAGAGAAAGAGAAAGGAATAAAATACATGGAGCACAGGGAAATTGGGGAAAACGATTTTGTATCATAACATAGTAAACCCTTGGAACTTACAGCATAATATAAAAATTCTTAACTATAATGTTCCCTTTCTCCCTTAGTCATAATGGGGAACCAGTCTTCTCTGTTTAGCTCTTCTTAGTGTTCTTTCTGCCCTTACGTGTTTCCTTGTTGTGGAAAGTTCTTTGAGGATTTACCCCCTACATAAATATAAGCACCTTGAAAGTAGTAAACAGGATTGTTTTTAATCAGTATTTACATAATGCTTCCCACATGGGAGGAACTTGGCTGGCATATTCTTTCCCTAGGATTTTACTTGGTATCATCTCCTGACTTTGCCCAACCCCATCTCTTAGGTAATTTTTTCTAAGTTTTCTTCTGAAAATTTTAAGACTTTTTTATATCTAGGTCTTTGATTAATTTTGAGTTAAATTTTATGTAAAATATGTGATTTAGGCAAGGGTTTTAAAAATACCTATTTCATTTTTTGCACTACTAGGATTGAACCCAGAGCCTTGTGAATGCTAGGTGAGTACTCTCTACCACAGAGTAGTACTCTCTCTCCCTTTTACTTTTTCATTTGAAACTAATAACTGCTAGATTAATTGTAGTGAAATAGTTCGGCAGTAGTGCTGGAAGCTGTGTATAAAGCTTATAAAAGAAGGAAATAATCCTAAGAGTTTCCAGATAAGGAAGTTTGTAGATGAAGAAAAAAATGCTGAATTTATTGAGTTTAGTTGGTCTTCTTGCCTTTTATTTTGTGCTCCCTAGGGACTCACAGATGCTAGGTATTGGCTCTGTCTCTGAGCTCCCCTGCAGTCCTGCAGCCCACTTATAAAATAATTACTCAGAAACTTATATTAATTAAAACTGCTCAGCCATTAGCTTAGCCCTACCTACCACTGACTAGCTCTTACACTTAAACTCAGCCCATTTCTGTCAATCTATATGTTGCCACATGTTCTGTGGCTTTACCTGTGTTCCTGTTACATGCTGCTCCCTGGAGGGCAGGCTGGCATCTCCTGACTCAGCCTGCCACTTCCCAGAATTCTCCTTTCATTTTGTCCCGCCTATAT
This sequence comes from Onychomys torridus, assembly GCF_903995425.1. Taxonomy (NCBI): domain Eukaryota; kingdom Metazoa; phylum Chordata; class Mammalia; order Rodentia; family Cricetidae; genus Onychomys; species Onychomys torridus. Next base: position 173,119,176 of record NC_050443.1, read on the forward strand.
TTCCTGCCTGGCTACTGGCTAATCAGCGTTTTATCAGTCAATCATAGCAACACATTCACAGCATGCAGATATCCACAGCATTTGTCACAGCACGCATGGGGGCCAGAGGTCAGCCTCTATAGGTCCTCACTTTCCACCTTGTTTGAGACAGGGGTTTAACTTGTTGTTCATTCCTGTATATGCTAGTGTTCTGTAGTTTTAAGCATACAGGTTCTATGTGCATGTGATTGACTATACACAAGTATTTTATTTTTGGAGCTAATGCAAATTATGTTTTAAATTTTGGTGTAAATTTTTTTGTTTCTAATTTCTTCTAGGACTGAGGTGGACTCATTTAGTAGTTTAAAGGAAGTTTTGGAGATTCCATTCAGTGTCATATAGACAATCGTGTCTGCAAATGAAAGTATATTTACTCTGTATGTGTGATCCTGCTCCCCCCCCCCCCCCTTTTGCCTAGCTAGGACTTTGACAACTTTGTAGAACAAGTGTGGTAAGAGAAATTAATTTTTAACCATGTTCTTGAAGATTTTTGTATTGCTGTTCATGAAGATTATTGACCTGTTGTGCTTAACTCATTTGTCTAGTTTTGATATAGGGTACTTTGTCCTCAAAATGATTATTTCTTGGAGGAGATTATGTAGAATTGATATTCTTTTTTAATTTTTTGAACTTTTTATTGGGATATCTTGAGTGGGAACCATCACCTTAGGGCATGCTCCTGAATTGATGCTCTTATTTGGATGTTTCTCACAATTCATTGACACATCTGTGGCTGATGGTTTTCTCATTTTGAAGGGTTAAGACTGCTTTCAACTTTTTTTAAATTGATAATTATTTATATATAATTAGTCTTGAGTTTTTATAGTATCTGATTTCAAAGGGTTTAGCCCATTTTTATCTGTTGTTGTACATCATTGCAGAATTGTCTCCAAGTGTTCTGTTGTCCCTGTAATATGGGCTCTTCAGTGATCTCTCCCATTTGCCTGTTTTTATCTTTGTCAGAGTTGATAAATGTTTATCAGTTTTGTGGATTTTTAAAAATTGAGTTTCTGCTTTTTTAGCTTTGATTTCATGGGTTTCTTTTTGCCTATTTCTTTCTACTTTCTTTGGATTTCATTTACTTTTCCCAAGTATCTGGGTGTGGGAATTTAAATTATTGGGATTATATAGTCTAATATTATCATTCAGGTTTGAATATTTCCCACTAAGATGCTGCTTATATCCTATAGATTTTGATATTTTTCATTTTCATTCTGCTCAATGAATAATTTTCCTTGTTAACTTCCTTCTTGGCCCATAGGTTTATTAACAGTATGTTCATTTTCATATGTTTGAAGAATTTTATTATCTTATCTGCTTCTGCTTTTTAGTCTTCTTATTGTCAGAGAACATACATTGTATGATTTCACTTCTTTAAAATTTAAAGTTTCTTTATTTTTTAGGATAAAATCTATTTTGGTATATATTTCATGGACCCTGGAAATACATGTGTATTTATTTTACTTTTATTTTCTATTCACCTAGTTCCTGTTAGGTTTATTTTGGTTTTTCTATAGTGAGGTAATTCCCCCCATAGGTGTGTGTGTGTGTGTGTGTGTGTGTGTGTGTGTGTGTGTGTGTGTGTGTGTATTTTACTTTTTTGGTGTGTGTGTATTGTGTGTTGTGTTTTGTGAGCTAGAAGTCAGTAATCAGATGTCTTTCTCAGTTGTTCTCCACACTAACTTTTGAGACAAGGTCTCTGACTGAACCTGGATCATTTAGTCAGACTAGATGGGTATCAAGTCCCCAGGATCTCCATCCCAGCCCCAGGATCACAGGTGGATGCTGTCATTACCAGCTTTTATGTGGGTGCTGTGGACCTGAATTCCAGTTCTAATGGTGTGCAGCATATACCTTACCAACTGAGCCATCTCCCCAGCTCAGGTCTTTCTTCTTTTATCAGATGAAAATACTTACATATTTTGAAGCTCTATAGTTTTGAGAAGATGCATTTAGTGATGTATTATTTTCTTAAGAGACTTGACTTTCTTTATATTATCTCTCTCTGTCCCTGGTAATGCTACTTTGATACTGATTGGTTAATTCTAGATTTTGTTGATTGATATTTACATGGTGTCTTTTCCCGTAGTTTTTTTTATAATGTATTTTTATTCTTTGAGAATTTCATACACGTATCCTTTCCCCACTCCAGTTCTCCCCAGCACCCTTCCCATTTTTCCTCAACTTTTTTTTTTTTTTTAAACCCACAGTCCAGTTAGTGCTGCTTGTATGCATACTGGTGTATTGACATCTTTTAGAGCATGGGCAGCCTACCAGGAGGCACACCTGTTAAGAAAACTGCTTCAACCTTCCCCAGCTGTCAACTATCAATAGCTTCCAGCTAGGGGTGGGAATTTCTGAGCCCTTCACTGTTCATACTGGCTTGATCTTATGGTGGTCTTGTGTAGGCAGCCATAGCCACTGTGAGTTCACATGTACAGTGGCCTTGTCAGGCCTAGAAAATGATGTTTTACAGCAGTCCTTCCTCCAACTACTAGCTCAATTTGTACCCTTTCGTCTTTGATCTTCCCTGAGTCCAGCAGGTTGGAGACATGATATAGATGTCTCATTTAGGGTTGGGTACTATGATGTCATTTCTTCTGTGCATGGTGACCAGTTGTGACTATACTAACCACTATCTGTTGTAACGAGAGTTATGATGAGGGTTGAGAGCTGCACCAATCTTTGGGTATAACAATAAGCATATTTAGTAGACAGTTTGCTTCTGTGTCTATTTAGTAGTCCATAATCTTTTGTGACTGATTCAACCCCAGCTTCCTGGCCCAGTTTCCAGTACCAGGCATGAGGTTCCTCTGGAGTGGGCCCTAAATCTAATTTATAGCTGCCCTTTGTGTCTTTGTTGACTTTTTTATAGATTATTTATGGTACTTAAAATCATTATGTCTTTTTAATTGTGTATTGCTATGTGGGAACTGTTTAGATTTAACATTGTTGTGCTTGGATTTAAATGTGCTGGCTTATAATCTTTGTATTCTCTGCTGCTCTGTAGATTACCTCTGTGAGTCTGCTGGGCGACCAGCTCCAACTTACTCCCACCTTCGAAGGGTTCTTGGGTGGAGGAGAGAGGAATGAGAAAATATTAGATAGAAAGATAGACCTAGAAGATGAGGAGAAAGACAGAGACACAGACCTCTTGGGTGGAGGAGAGAGGAATGAGAAAATATTAGATAGAAAGATAGACCTAGAAGATGAGGAGAAAGACAGAGACACAGAATTGCTTTGGGTGGGCCTGAGTCAATACTCAGCAGCCCCTTCATTTATTCAAAAGGGCTTTTTATAATATGCTAAGGGGAGAGGCAAAAGACCTCCCCCTTGCAAGATCAAAGCACACTGTAGAGCCAAGTGTAGACCCTTCCAAATACCTGGTAAACATACCCATGGCCAAATCATCTCCTTACGTAGCCCTGCTGGGTAAAGCAAGCTCAGATTTTCTGACCTTGAGTAATTCCTCACTAGATAGCCTCTGTGGGCCTCCACAATTACCTGAACATTGTCTTAAGGATTTCATTTTATCTGTAGTGATTGTATACATCCTTATATTGTCTCTTCCTCCTTGTGATGATTAATTTATGTCTTGTATAGTATCTGTTCTTAAATTTTTATCATTCTTGTATCAGAATTTTACCGTTGCAAGGAGAATGTACTTAGCATAGTTGAAGTCTTTTTCTTTTCATTTTATGATACTGCCATCTTGACTGTTATTGTTTATGTGTTAACAGCCATCTTGCTTTCAAAAGTAAAACATGGAAGAAGAAAAATGTTGCATTTTATTCATCTATATCCTTTTACCTTCTCCATTGGTCTTCCATTTCTTTTTTTTAAAAATTATATATATATATATATATATATATATATATATATATATTTATTTATTTATTTATTGAGAGTAGATTCTTTTCTCATACAATACATCCCGACCACAGTTTCCCCTCCCTCCACTCCTTTCAGCTCTCTTCCTCTCACCTCTCTCCTTGATTTACTCCCCCTCTGTTTCCTCTTCAGAAAAGAGCAGGATATCAAGAGACAATAGCCAAATGCTACAAAACAAGATACAATAAGACAAGGCAAAGATCTCATATTGAGGCTGGACAAAAGAACCCAATAGGAGCAAAAGAGTCTCAAGAGTGGCAAAAGAGAGACACACCTGTTCCCACTGTTAGGAGTCCCCCCAAACACGAAGCTAACAGCTATAACATATACTCAGAGGACCTGGTGCTCGCTGCTTCAGTTTCTCTGAGCTCACAGGAGCCCTGCTTAGTTGATTCAGTGGACATGTTCTCCTGGTGTTAACCACAGCCCCCCCCCCCCCAACCTCCTCTTCTGTGGGGTTTCCTGATCTCTGAGAGGAGGGACCCAATGGATACCTCCAATTTAGACTCTCCACATAATGTCTGGCTGTGGGTCTCTGCACCTACTCATACTGCTGGGGGAAGCCTCTCTGATGATGACTGGACAAGGCATCCATCCATGAGTATAGCAGACTATCATAAGAATCATTTCATTATTTTTTGCTAGTTGTGTTTGGTTCTGCCCTAGGGCTCTGGGCTATTCAGTCTCTGGTTCCTGTCCATCCAGGCAGTGTAGGGCATGGGCTCTTTCTGGTGGAGTGGGCTTCAAGTAGAACCAGACATTGGTTGGCCACTCCCACAAGTTCTGCCCCACCAATGCCCCAACACAACTTGCATGCAGGACAGATTGTAGTTTGAGGGTTTTGTGGCTGGTTGGTCTCCAGGTTTCTCTTTCCCTGTTTTTATGCCAGTACCATGCATTTGTTTGTTTGTTTTTTGTTTTCTATAGCTCTGTAGTACAACTTGAAATCAGGAATGGTGAGGCCTGCAACAGGTTGTTGTTGTTGTTGTTGTTGTTGTTGTTGTTGTTGAGGATTGTTTCAGCTATCCTGGGTGTTTGTTTTTTCGTGTGAAATTGAGAATTGTTCTTTCAAGCTCTGAGAAGAATTGTGTTGGAATTTTGGTGGGGATTGTATTGAATCTGTAGATTGCTTTTGTTAGGGTGGCTGTTTTAATTATCCTACTGATCCATGAGCTTGGGAGATCTTTCTATCTTCTGATATTTTCTTCAATATCTTTCTTCAAAGGAAGTTTTTAATCATACAAACTTTTCACTTGCTTGGTTAGAGTTACCCTAAAATTGTTTGAGGCTACTGTGAAGGGTGTTGTTTCCCTGATTTCTTTTTCAATCTGTTTGTCATTTGTATAAAGGAGAGCTACTGAATTTTTTGAGTTAATTATGTATCCAGCCACTTTGCTGAAAGTGTTTACTAGCTGTAGGAGTTGTCTAGTGGAATTTTTAGGGTCACTTATGTGTAATAGTATCATATCGTATGCAAATAAAGATACTTTGACTTCTTCCTTTTCAATTTGTATCGGCTTGATTTCCTTCAATTGTCTTATCGTTCTAGCTAAGATTTCAAGTACTATATTGAGTAGATATGGAGAGAGTAGACAATCTTGTCTTATTCTTCATTTTAGTGGAATTGCCCTTGAGCTTCTCTCTATTTAATTTGATGTTGACTATAGGCTTGCTGTGTGTTTAGTATGTCTTTTGTATCCCTAATCTCTCCAGGACTTTTTATCATGAAAGGATGTTGATTTTGTCAAAGGCTTTTTCAGTGTCTAATGAGATGATCATTTTTTTCTTTGTTTGTATGGTGGATTACATTTACTTATTTTCATAATGTTGAACCGTCTCTGCATCTCTATGATGAAGCTTACTTGATCATGGTTGATGATCTTTTTTCTGTGTTGTTGGATTCAGTTTGCAAGTACTTTGAGTATTTTTGCATCTATGTTCATGAGGGAAATTGCTCTGTAATTTTCTTTATTTGTGTGCTTTGGGTATCAGGGTAACTGTGACCTCATAAAAGGAATTGGCAATGTTCCTTCTGTTTCTATTTGATGAGTATTGGAGTGAACTCTTTTGAAAATCTAGAATTCTTCACTAAAACCATCTGACCCTCGGCTTTTTTTTTTTTTGGTTGGAAGACTTCTAATAACTTCTTTTATTTCACTACAGATTATAGATCTATTTAAATTGCTTGTTTCATCTTGATGTACCTTTGGTGAGTGTTACCTATCAAGAAAATTATCCATTTCTTTTAGAGTTTTCAATTTGATGGAGTACAGGTTTTTAAATTATGTCCTTATGAATCTCTGGATTTCCTTAATGCCTGTTATATCCAGTTTTCATTTCTGATCTTGTTAATTTGGACATTCTCTCTCTGCCTTGGATAAGGGTTTGTCTATCTTGTTGATTTTCTCAAAGATCCAACTCTTCCTTTCATTGATTCTTTGTTTCTATTTTATTGATTTCAGCTCTTAGTTTGATTATTTCCTGCCATCTACTCTTCCTGGGTGAGTTTGCTTCTTTTTGTTTTAGAGCTTTCAGATGTGCTGTTAAATTGCTAATATGAGATCTCTCCTTTTTTTTTTCTTATAGCACTTAGTGCTATGAACTTTCCTCTTAGTCTTGTTCTCAGTGTGTTCCATCATTTTGGGTATGCTGTGTATTCATTTTCATTGAACTCTAGTGTGACTTTAATTTCTTTTTGTTTTTTGTTTTGGCCTGTATTTCCTTCAGTAGAGAGTTTTTTAGTTTCTATGAGTTTGTAAGCTTTCTGTTCTTTCTGTTGTTGATATCCAGCTTTAATCCATAGTGGTCTGCTGGGACATAGGGAGTTATTTCAATTTTCTTGCATCTCTTGTGATTTGCTTTGTCTGAGTACGTGTTCAGTTTTGGAGAAAGTTTCATGAGGTGCTGAGAAGAAGGTATAGTCTTTTGTGTTTGAGTGGAATGTTCTGTGAAATGTTAGGTCCGTTTGGTTTATAACATCCATTAGCTCTAGCATTTCTGTTTAGCTTTTTTCTAGATGACTTGTCCATTGATAAGAGTTGGGTATTGAAGTCTCCCCCCCATTAGTGTGTGACGATTAATAAGTGATTTAGTCTGTAGTCTGTAGCAGTGTTTGTTTTACCAAAGTGAGTGCCCATGTGTTTGGGGCATAGATGTTAAGAATTGAAATGTCATCTTGGTGGATTTCTTTTGATGTGTATTATAGTGTTCTTCCCCATCTCTTTTGATTAGTTTGGTTCAAAGTCTGTTTTGTTAGATATTACCACAGCTACACCAGATTATTTCTTAGGTGTTGTCTATCCTTGATATTTCTTGTATGCAGCAGAAAGATGGATCCTGTTTTTGTTTCCATGTTAATCTGTTTCTTTATTGAGGAATTGAGACCATTGATATTGAGAGATAATAATGACCAATGATTGTTAATTCCTGTTATTTTATTATCGTCATCCTTGTTGGTGGTATGTACGTGCATTCGGGGCTTGCTTTCTTTTTAGTTTTGCTGGTCTTAGATTGCTTTCATGGGTGTAATTAACCTTGGTTTGGATTTTTCCTCCTAGTAGTACCATCTATAGGATTGGATTTGTAGATAGATATTAGTACCTTATTTTCTTCATCTGTGGTGATTGAAAGTTTTGCTGGCTATAGTAATCTGGGCTGGCACCTGTGATCTCTTAGAGACTATAACACATCTGTCCCAAGTTCTTTTGGCTTTTAGAGTGTCCATGAAGATGTTGGGTGTAATTCTAAAAGGTCTGCCTTTATATTTTTACTTGATCTTTTTCTCTTGCAGCTTTTAGTATTTTTACTTTGTTCTGTGTGTTTAGTGTTTTGATTATTATGTGGGGAGGGGTCTTTCTTTTCTGGTCCAATCTCTTTGGCACGTCCTTCTTTAGGTTGGGGAAATTTTTCTTCTATGACTTTATTGAAATATTTTTGGGCCTTTGAGCTGGGATTCTTCTTCTATCCCTAGAAGACCATAGGTTTGGTCTTCTCATGGTGTCCCAGATTTCCTGGATGTTTGTGTTAGGAATTTTTTAGATTTAACATTTTCTTTGACCGATGTATCCAGTTCTTCTATCGTATCTTCAGTGCCTGAGATTCTGCCTTCCATCTTTTTTATGTTGGTGAAACTTGACTCTGTAGTTCCTGTTCGCATGCCTAAAATTTTCATTTCCAGAATAACCTCAATTTGTGTTTTGTTTATTGCTTGTATTTCCATTTTCAGTCATGAACAGTTTTATTTTTTTTTCCTTCAACTTTGTGTTTTCTTGGCTTTTTCAAAGGGATTTATTGTTTCCTCTTTAGGACCTCTAGGTTTTAAGGTCTTTTTCTTGTACTTCAGCTCTGTTGGGATATTCAGGGCCTACTGTGTTAGGATAGCTGGACTCTGGTGGAGTCATATTGTCCTGACTGTTGTTATGTTCTTATGCTGGTATCTGGGCATCTGGGTTTGGGGTGATTATAGGTCTAGGAAGTGCTGATTTCTGGGTTTGTCTTTGTTGGGTAGGTGTGTTGTTCCTTGGTTTCCATTTCCTCTCTGGATTTTCAGAGTGTGTTGGCTATGTGTTGCCTGTTTTACTGACTTGTGCTGCTGGTTTGTTCACCTGGAATGCTTGGTAGTGTTGGAGGCTCAGGGAAGGGGAGGCCAGGGGGAGATGGTCTTTTGCAGTGCTTGGGGTGACCCTGAGGATTAGATTTGGGATAACAGAGAAGAGTGGAGAATGTCAGCAAGCAGCCTACTTGGTTTTCTGGCAAATGTGGCCTATGGTTGAACAGGGGGTGTTGGCTCAAGTTGGGGGCCAGGATATAGTAAGTGTTGAGTTTTAGAAACCTATGTTGTGATTTTACTGAACTTTCTTGTGAGACACCATGTGGTTGCTGGGAATTGAACTTAGGACCTCTGGAAGAGCAGTAAGTGCTCTGAACTTTCTTGTATTGACCAGTCCAGTGAGTTTTACAGTTTTTATTTATTATGACTCTTGGTTGTAAATTTTTCTGATTATTTCCTTGTATCTTTTGTTCTGAAAAGTTTTAAATGTTTGCTTTCAAGAGTATGCATAATTATTTGTTGGAGCCTTTTTATTTTCCTGAAGTGTTATTATTATCAGATTATTCAACAGGATCTTTTGATATCAGCTGATCATCTTTTCTCTTTAGAGTATTTTCTTAGTTCTTGGTATAATGAATAATTTTAGATTGCATCATAAACATCTTGAGAAACTGGTTTCTATATGTCTTCAGTTTTCTCAGAGAATTAACTGGTTCAAAACCAATGTCTTGGCCCCTGTAGTGGCCATTGGTTCACTTAGTTTTCTGAGCTTTTTCAGTTGTACTCTGCTCTGCCCTGCTTCTGTCCCATCCTAATACTAACCTCAAACATGGATATGCAGTAAGTATCCTGTGTAACAATTAGGTCCTCAGAGCACTTGTTTTGATTTCGCAGGAATTATGTCTGGGAATACTAAACATAGTGAAAGAATGTTCCTCTGTTTAATATTCTCTTCTGCTGGGAGATGATGATAGATCATTTTTTCACTAACACTTGTTTGGTGCAGGGCAAGAGATCATCAACAGAGCTCTTCCTCATCATACAGCTTTTCATGAGGAGAAACAGGAGAGGGCACCCTTTGACCTGTAATTAGCTCAATGCAGGCTAGGAAGAGTCAGCAGGCTCTTCTTCATACTCCTTAGCTGCTGGGCTAATGTGAAGGGGGATGTGTTCATCTTTTCTTGAAGCTAGTACAAAGTTGGAATGATTGGAAAGCTTTCATTTCAGTTTTTGTGGCCCCAGTGGCAGTGAAGGGGTGCTGAGAACTGACTTATTCTGTGTTCAAATATAGTCAAACCAGTGCCACCCTACAATGCCCCCCTCTCTACAGTCCTTTGACTAGAAAAAAACTGCTCTTGGAACATTTCTTTATTGCTGCTTGTTAGTGTCCATTGGTTGTTGGCATCTGCACCATCCAGGCTAGGATGTAAAGGAGGCTAAACAAACAGCAAAAGAAAAGAAAGCAAAACGACAGGAAAATCCCAGGGAACTTAGTACTAGGTAGTTCCTAGAGTCCATGGTCCCTTGTCTGTCACCTTTTCTATACTTTTCAGAGTCTTTTTCTTGTTTCCTTATGAATTTTATCTAGGTTGTGATAATTGGAAGTGAGGAGTAATGAGCTTACTTGTCTGGAGCCTAATGTGTCCATTGTAATTCAAGACATAATATTTAAAGCTTTTATGTCTGCAGTTAAAGCAAAAGAAAATGTTTAGTACATATGGCCTACTGGCTTTTAAAAATATTATGATCTTTATAGTTTTTATACCGACTAATTTTTTGTTTTTGTCTTTAAACAACATTTTCCTATATGTATTCATGGTCCTCCTGCCTTGGCCTCTCAAGTGCTGGCATAACAGGTGTATGCTACCACATTGGTCCCAATGATAGATTTCCCCTTTTTATTTAGCTTATATTTAGTGTGGAAAGTAATGGGTTTCACTATGAGATTCTCTAATTCCAATTAGGTTGTACTGGCTGACTAAAAGTCTTAGAGGTTCTTTGTCCAGCACTGGAATTATAAGTATACACCATCATGCCTGTCTTTTGGCATGGTTGCTGGATTAAACTCGTGTGTATGATTGTTTGACAAGCACGTTACAAACTGAGCTATCTCCCTAATCCCCTTTTATACCTAAAAGAATCTTGTGCCATTAATCTTTCGTTTTCAGTTCCTAAAATATAGATAGCAGTGGAGATGACTTTTTGTCACTGTTTTCCAAAGGTAGCCCTTATATCTCCATGCATCAGAATCAACTAATATACTTATTATAACTCTTCCTCCTGAACTATGTACCCTTTCCCCCTTACAAATCTCTCTTCATTCGTTTTGTCCTTTACCACTCCTTAGTTTGTGTTGGCTTTGAGGTCTTTCCTGTTATCTAAAGCCATTTGGTTAGTAGTGTAGATATAGCAGAGTCAGTGTATTTGTTAAGTACAGGTGATGGATATGCGCTGCCTAATTTGTTCTAGATTCTGTCAGTACTCCAAAGATTAATGAGCTAGTTAGTTAAAATACTAAAAAGGTTTTTCTGTTCTTCTGTGTCTGTTTAATTGGGGACAATTTATTCCTAATAGGACTGTTACAGTCTCATAGTAAAAGGTTAAAAAAAAAAAATGAATCCAAGTTAACTATGATACAAAGTTTTGAGAGCTCAAAAGTAGGCCAGATAACAATGCTAATAATTAAGTACTTTATATGTATAAGCACTATTCCAAGGACTTACTTGTTAAGTATATGTAAGTTATGTGAAGGGAGGTCTTATGTATTCTTTTAGCTTTGTCCTTTGCAATTAATGTTTCCTTATAGAGGGGACTTGAAATTCCACAGTGATTGCTTAGAGAGAATTTCCATAATGTAAAGTATAAATAACCTAAGGTAATTTACTGCTGTTTGTGTTGTTTCAGGAGTTTTAATGAGTCACTGACTGATCAGCACCATTTTACCAGTTGAACTGAGTTATCAGAAATGGGCATAGTGCTTTTAGAGCCAACATGTAACAGATGGATGCAACGCCAAGCTGATTACGTCTTCATGCCAACACTCTTTTGACTGTACAGGATCTTTGTCTCTTCATCTTTGATCTGGATTGCTGGCAGATAAAAGGAGTTCATGTAGTGTTTTGCTTAAGCTTGAGTCACCATGAGTAGTAGTTTAGGCAAAGAAAAAGACTCTAAAGAGAAAGATCCCAAAGTGCCATCTGCCAAGGAAAGAGAAAAAGAGGCAAAAGCTTCTGGAGGTTTTGGGAAAGAAAGCAAAGAAAAAGAACCTAAAACCAAAGGGAAAGATGCCAAAGATGGAAAGAAGGATTCCAGTGCTGCCCAACCAGGGGTGGCTTTTTCAGTCGACAATACGATCAAACGGCCAAATCCAGCACCTGGGACTAGAAAAAAATCCAGCAATGCGGAGGTAATTAAGGAGTTCAACAAATGCCGGGAGGAGAGCTCAATGCGCTTGGACTTATCCAAGAAGTCCATACATATACTGCCACCATCAATTAAAGAGCTGACTCAACTAACAGAACTTTATTTATACAGTAACAAATTGCAGTCCCTTCCAGCGGAGGTGGGCTGTCTAGTAAATCTCATGACACTGGCTCTCAATGAGAACTCACTCACTAGTTTGCCTGACTCTCTTGATAACTTGAAGAAGCTGAGGATGCTTGATTTACGGCATAATAAACTGAGAGAAATTCCTTCAGTGGTCTATAGGCTCGACTCTCTCACCACTCTATACCTTCGCTTTAATCGGATAACTACTGTGGAAAAGGACATCAAAAACCTACCGAAGCTCAGCATGCTCAGCATCCGAGAAAACAAAATCAAACAGCTTCCTGCCGAAATTGGTGAGAGGATCTGGGATGCTATTTGTAGTACTTGTTAGCTAACTAATTTTGTTGAGTGCTTTCCATATTAGAAATTTCTCAACTTGATTATTTTATTGGCTTAAGTGAGTTTTAAAACAAATACAATTAGACCTTCCTCAGACAACTGAAATCTGCTTTCTCATGAGAGAAAAATGAACTTAAAAGAGATTTGCCTAATTTTTAAGTTGTTACCTTAGCACCTATTTATTTATTTATTTATTTTTATTATTATATTTGTGTTTTAATTTTACACATCAGCCATGGGTTCCCCTGTCCTCCCCCCTCCCGCTCCCACCCCCACCTTCCCACCATTCCCTCCCCTCCATTCCCATCTCCTCCAGGGCCAAGACTCCCCTGGGGATTCATTTAAACCTGGTGGATTCAGTACAGGCAGGTCCAGTCCCCTCCTTCCAGACTTAGCAGATTGTTCCTGTGTAAGCCCAGATTCCAAACAGCCAGCTCATGCACTAAGGACAGGTCCGGGTCCCACTGCCTGGGTGCCTCCCAAACAGTTCAAGCTATTCAATTGTCTCACTTAGCCAGAGGGCCTGATCCAGCTGGGGGCTCCACAGCCTTTGGTTCATAATTCATGTCTTAGCACCTATTTTTAAAGTATCTTTCTAGTTATATTTTATATCAGCTATATATATTGCTATATCAGCTTTCCTATTCTAACCTCCTCTTTGTCTGAAAAAGGTTTATTCAAATTTGTACCACTTTCTACCTGGTTACCACCGACAATTGTCACATTACAGTTTTGTGGAAGAACACACCATAGGAAAGTATCCCTCTCTCCTCTCCATTTTTGAAAATACTTACATGTTCATTAAAAGTAAAGTGTAGCAGCTAGGTATAGTGGTGTGCAGCACCCAGGAAGCCCATTCTAGGATGATTACAGGAGCCCAAGGTTTGGGTCCCATCCTGGGCAACATAGTCTCAGAAACAACAACAAACAAAATTTAATGCAGAAAGGCAGAAAAGAGACCTATAATGCATGCATTGCTATTGACAGTTTGATAAATTTCATTTCAGTCTTATGTAGTAAACTAAATTATACTGAAACAAAGGAAAACTTTAAAAGAATGGTATAGGAGGAAAAGGAGCATAGAGGTATAAAAAGAAATCAACTCTCAATCCTTTTGAAATAAATTTTGGAGCATCTTTTTAGTAATGGAATAAATTTCTGAACCATATGGAATATATTAATTCATTAGCAGTTTTTGAGAAATTTATAAAGATAATGTCTTTGAGCCCATTTGATAAGATTTTTAAAATATCAAAATAAAAAATTGGATTTGGGAACTTCAGAGAAGTTTTTCATTTTGTTATAGGCAGCCTGTTTGCTTATGAATAACCAAAGAGGAGTTCAGTGTTTTGTTAACTGAAGCATTGTCTTATGGTAGATGATACAGGAAACTTCCTGACTTTTATGTTCTTTAGCTGTCAGGGGTATAGTGTTCTATGTTTGACTTTAAAAATATCAGTTAAAATTCAGATATGTTTTATTATATTTGACTTTACACACTTAAAAACTAACTTTATCTTAAGCAACTTCCAGCCCTAATCAGAGAAGTATCTCCTTACAGTGAGCATTGGCACTGTCTTAGTCAGTGTTCTGTTGCTGTGCAGACACTATGACCACAGAATCTCTTATAAAAGCATTAATTGGGGCTTGCCTAAAATTTTGGAGGATTAGTTCATTATCCTCACAGCAGGGAGCATGACATCATGCAGGCAGACATGGCATGGCGGTAGCTCAAATGTCTACTTCTGGATCCTAAGGTAGCAGGAAGAGAGAGAGATCCTGGGCTTGGCATGGGCTTCTGAAATCTCAAAGCACCAGTGACACATTTCCTCCAAAAAAGCCACATCTCCCAATCCTTTCAGATAGTACACTTCCTGGTGACCAAGCATTTTGTTTGGGTGTATGGGTACCATTCTTATTGATACCACCACAGGAGCCTCAGAGACTCATGATTGCCCAGTATGTAGAAAATAAACCACTTAAGTGGACCCAGCCCTAAACAAATCACTATTGCCCCTCTTAAGGCTCAGTGAACATCACTGAAATGGGGGGCAGAAAGTCTGTAAGAACCAGGTGATAGGGTGAAGGGCTACAAAAAGCCATTCCTTACATTGGATACAGCTATTGTAACTCACATCAACTGCAGTTTTCTACACTGGGCCCACATAAGAGCATGACTGTCAACTGTTAGTCCAGTAGATTCTGGGAAAGAAGGATCACTGTCTTTAGTTTTTTATTCTCTGCTACATCCACCAGCCTCCAGTGGACAGCTCCAAACCCATGGCCACACAAATGGCCCTGGCTAATCTTTGTGGGTCACAGAACAAAGCGAATAGACATGGCTGCATGAGAGAGATTTGTGGGAAAGGGGAGGGTGCACAGGTTGTAAGGACATGAGTATAAGAGCAGTCAGCATTCAGAGAGCACATCCATGAAACTAAAATACTATAATAATAAAGGAAATTAATTTTTTCTTAATATATTTAGAAAATCCAATATAGATATTTAAAGTAATGTGCATATACAGTATGATTCACTCCTGAATTATTAAAATAGTCTCAAGAACAGTCAGTGGGTGGAAATGCTTCATTCCATGTCTCCCATAGGAAAGTAGCTGTTGAGTGACATGTTTTAATATTCGCTTCAGTCAGAATTTAATTTTTGCATATAGCTCCTTGTTGACAGAAGTTTAGGCTATTGGAAAAAAATGCTGATTTTTCTTTAGAAATGTACATTAGTCTTTATCTAAACATTGTTTGGTGTTTGTGTTATACATGGTCCCCAAAGTTCAGTTAATTCACAAGTTTTCTCTCTCAGGATTTGCTTCCATAGGGTTTGCTCTCAATACCTGGTACTGAAGAAATGTCTTTTTCTGGGCATGGTGCTGCACATCTGTAAGCTCAGCAGTTAGGAGCCACAGTGGACCCTTCTCAACACCAAGCAGAAGTAGAATGTTATATAGGAATAAAAAGCTGGGGGAGGAGAGGCACGTGAGCTGGACCTGTTGAATGGAGGGGCGAGGTGAGAAGAGCTGAGGGAGCCACTGTACTGCAGCTGAAAGTCAGTATTCACTGGGTATGCTAAGGGTGCTGCCGCAGGCCATTTGTCCTGAGTTTCCTTTGGACCTGACACTCTTCATTTTTAATCTTGAAATGGGCTCTTTATTGTACAAAAAGCAGTCAAGAACTTTTGTTTCCAGAGAGAAATAGGAAATATCTATTCCCTTAACTGTTCTCATTGGTTCTTTTGAGTTCCCAGTTAAAGACATGGCTTTGAACCATCTCTTCCTTGGAGGTATGTTAAAATGGAAGTCAGAGTTAGAGGTTAGTTTAGGATGCTCTGGACAGTGAAGTTTTACAGCATTTTATTTTTCTAGGAAGGCTGTGATTATCATGCTTTGACACCAGAGATCAACCCCATCTTTGTCTTATAATTTCTTTTCTCTTGTTGAACATGTCTGGTTTAGAATTTTTTAAAGTAATTTATTAAATTACAATTTTCAAAATTATTCTTTATACAAATAGCTGAGTTAGAATATTTATAAAAGTATTTTTCTGTATTATATTCAGTAACATTACATATTATACAGCATCAATTTCATATGTTGATTGTCAAAACAACTTTTTTGCTAGTGGAATAATCTAATTGTTAAAGAGTATGCCTTTTGAAGACCATGATCATCATTTCTTCCCATTTAAAAACAACTCACACAGGACAGGAGAGATGGCCATCAGTGAGTACTGGCATAAAAAGGTATGGTGGTACTGGCTTTTAATTGCAGAGCTGAGGAGGCAAAGATGTGCAGATGCCTGGGGCCCAGTGAGCAGCAGCTAGCCTGACAGTGAGCCTCAGGTTCCAGGGAGAAACCCTTTCTTACAGACTACAAGGTGGGTGGTTCTGAGGAGAAAGGACACCTAAAGTTGTCTTCTGGCCTCCATCCCCTGAAACAGAACAAAACAGCCTTCACAAAGATGCGTGACAAGAAAGTAAAGTTAGTAGTATTTTTTTAACCTGTTTGATGTAACATTTATTGAAAATAAAGTCAGTTCTTAGCACTTGGCAGTGTTATAGTTCATCTAAGTCAAGTGGTATATAACCAATATGTAATAAATGTACAAATACTTGTTCATACATAATACAAAATAAACAGAATCAGTGGCTTTTAAAAAATTGAATGAATTTAGTATACTTTGTTTCTGATGTGTAATTTTTCTTTGAATTTTTTAGATCAATCTTAGGCCTTCGATATATGACTTGAATTGAATTTACTGAAGCCCAGTATTTACTTTTTAAAAAAATATTTTGCTATTTTATATTTCAGTTTAATATTCTAATAGATTTATAAGTCATTGTATTTTTAATACCTTAGTATCATATTTTAACATTCTGGTGTTAAATAATATTACAGTGTTATTTTCAGTATTACCTTAAATAGTAAGCCTTAATACCCTAAAAAAAATTTTAGGCCGGGCGGTGGTGGTGTACGCCTTTAATCCCAGCACTCAGGAGGCAGAGGCAGGCAGATCTCTGTGAATTCGAGGCCAGCTTGCCTCTTCCTCAAAAGCGAGTTCCAGGAAAGGTGCAATGATATACAGAGAAACACTGTCTCGAAAAACCAAAAAAAAAAAAAGGAAAGAAAAAATTAAATTCTTTTAGTTTTGCCAGGAGCAGTAGAATTGCTTTTAGGGATCCAGGCATTCTTTATTAAAACTATTATTTGAATTTTTTTTTTTTTTTAACAAATGACAGTAAATAACTTTACAGGAAAAGGAAATTGATAAAGAAAGGCCATAGGTGCTACTAAGTAACCCCTTTTAATAAAGAGACCATAGGTGCTACTAAATAACTATTAATTGGAGATCAGTAAGAAATCCTAGAGACTAGGAAGTGAAGTGTTACCACATTGTCAGATCTTTCACTAAAACAATAAACACCTGGAGGATAGAAGCTCTCATTGTTAAGAGAGACAATAAGAGAATTAGAAATAGTATTTGAGCCAGAGAAGTAACAGCAATCATAACCTTAGAGCGTGTTTCCCAGTCACAGGGTGCTTAGAGGAGCCCATGAAGTAAGTCTGTAAACAAGTGGGGAGCGAGGGTATGCTGGAGTGTCAGGTCTTTGTGTCTGTCTGAGTCTGCTGGTCAGTTGATCCCATTTCATTCAATATTTATTTCAAACTTTTTTCTTTTTTTATGTCTGCATTATATTTGAGTGTTATTTTTGTTCCATATTGTAGTTAGAGTTTTCCTGCCTGGCCCAGTTAGGACAAATCTCTCTTACCTGTCAGTCCCACAGTCGCTCAGACCCAACCAAGAAAGCATATAGAAACTTACATTGTTTAGAAACTGTATGGCCGTGGCAGGCTTTTTGTTATCTGTTTCTTTTATCTTAAATTAACCCATTTCTGTTAGTCTATACTTTGTCACATGGCTTGTGGCTTACCAGTGTCTTTACATGTTGCTTTTCATGGCGGTGGCTGGCGGTGTCTCTCCCCTTCTACTTCCCAGAATTCTCTTCTCTCTTGTCCCACCTATACTTCCTGCCTGGCCACTGGCCAATCAGAATTTTATTTACACAGAGTGATATCCACAGCACTTCCCCTTTTCTTTTTTTTTTTTAAGGAAGGTTTTAACTTTTATATAGTACAATTACATATAACAAAACAATTATTAAGCAAGAATTACAGTTACAATATTAAAGAAGATATCCTATCTATCTTATATTTGTGAGTCTAAGGTTTTATATCTAACTTATCTTTTATCATAACTGAGGAAATTATAACTATCTAGTCTTCAACCATCAAAGACCTCAGAAGGATATAATATTACCTGAGAACCAGGAGAAGGATGTAAGCATTTTTCAGGAGTCTTGTAAGAGTAGACAGAGACAGCTGGCAGCCTGGACAGTTATCTAATGTTTCGTAAAGTTGGAGCATTTGTTTTTAGCCCACAGGGCTAGAGTCTCTTGGTCACTTCTCTCAGTGTCCTGTAGAATGTTTGGCCATTTCCTCTGCGAAGCAGGAACCTGAAGGACCATTTTGTCAAGCAAAGTTTAGTGATCATCTTTCTATGGGTCTTGTACGTCCAGTCAATCAAGCAGTCCATACAAGAACAGTTTTTTGCCCAAATGGCTATTTTTGTCAAGGTGAAGATAAACTCCATATGAAGTGTCTTCAATGCCCATCCTCCTCTCTGAAGTAAATCAGTGCTGCCAGGAATAGACATGTCTCATTGTCCAGAAAGTCTAAATTTTAAAAGTATTTTAAATGTCATATTTTGTAGGTCTTTGAAGTATTTGAAGATTACCTATCTATCTGAAATATCTCTGTGTATATCTAGAAGACTTAACTAACATGGCTACAAGTATGATTATCATAGATGACTAATTATCAATCTATTTTTAATTATCCATTACAATTTTAAATGAGCTATATAAACATAATACCTTAAACAAGAGTAGAAATATATACATAATATAACAAAATTAACTAAGTTTGTATCAATAGACTAAAATCTAAACCAATGTAAAACATTTTAAACCAGTTGTTGTTTTTTAGAAGTAAGTTCATTAATCTACCCTTTTATCCTATTATATTTATATCATATCCCCCTTTCTTCTTTAGAAAGAGATCTCATTTATAATCAACCTGTTTTAAAGAAAAATATTGGTTTTTTTTTTTTTTTTTTTTTTGTCCCACATTAGAGGGCTCTTCTGATTTGGGACATAAGAATCTTTTAACCTTTTTTTTTAGTAATATGTCTGGGTTTAGAGAAGGAGTGAGCCAATTCCATCTCAAAAGCCAGCTTGATAATTTTGGGAATGTGGGCGTAGTTTTTCTTACTACTTCCTGCTGGAGGGGGGCGCTGTATCTTATGGGGATACAAAGAAAATTTTAGGATTATAGAGTAGTCCATTAGGGTGAACCTCTGAGCCAGTTGTCTTGAAACCATTCTGGATGTCGGATCATCTGGGCCATGGTGTCATTGGAGACCTTTCAGGTGGTCTTGGCTGATCAAACCTGATGTATCTTAATCTGGAACAAATCCATAGCCTCTGGCTTTCTGTGGAAACAAAAGCAGAGACTCCTTTTTAAAGCAACATATTCTTATATCCAAATTTTGAAGTCAAGGTACCTTTAAAATTTACATATTTGTTTAACTCAACAGCTTTTATGATCAAATCTTTTTCTGTAGTTAAAAATCCCAAAGACAACATAAACCAGATTTTCTGTGTAATATCCATCTTTGTAAGACTGAAACACCTCTGTGGCTGTTGGCTTCGCCCACCTCAGCTTCCCAACATGGTGGTGGCATTGTTTACCGCCAGCTCTGGGTCTGGAGTCATGTGTACCATCAGCTATCAGAAGCAGTTCTATCAAAGCAGTGCATAGCCCAGAAACTTTTTTTTTTTTTAAACTACCAAAGGCTAAATCCATCATGCAGCAGAGCAAAGTGCTGCTTGTAGATTCCTCATTCCCGCCATATTGCAGGTCAGACATACATGCCAGGAATCCGCCAGAGTAGCTCAAACCGGCAGGTTGCCGCTAACTTGAGAGAGACAATTAGGAAGCTGTTTTTAGCTCCGTCTTAGAATCTTTTTTTTTTAGGTTTTAGGTGGAACCTCTTGCCAATACATTGGGCACCATTTGTAGTTAGAGTTTTCCTGCCTGGCCCAGTTAGGACAAATCTCTCTTACCTGTCAGTCCCACAGTCGCTCAGACCCAACCAAGAAAGCATATAGAAACTTACATTGTTTAGAAACTGTATGGCCATGGCAGGCTTTTTGTTATCTGTTTCTTTTATCTTAAATTAACCCATTTCTGTTAGTCTATACTTTGTCACATGGCTTATGGCTTACCAATGTCTTTACATGTTGCTTTTCATGGCGGTGGCTGGCGGTGTCTCTCCCCTTCTACTTCCCAGAATTCTCTTCTCTCTTGTCCCACCTATACTTCCTGCCTGGCCACTGGCCAATCAGAATTTTATTTACACAGAGTGATATCCACAGCACCATATCTTTTTTTTTAAATCTTTTATTTTGTGAGGCTCATTTTTTTCTTGTGGAGCTCATTTTTAGTAGTCTCTTCAGTATTCTTATTTTATAGCTCTGTTGTATCTTGCTTTTGTTTCTTTCGGAGATCATGCTTTCTGTATCTGAATGCTTGGTTACATTTTAATTGTACGTCAGCATTGTATGTCTCGATTTTGTTGTAGTAGTTTAACTAATTCTGGATGTATTTTGGCATACAGTTCAGTTACTTTGGAATCAGGTTCTTTTGTGGTTTCCTTTCCAGCTCTGGTTATAGTGATGCTAACTGCCTCTTGTTTAGATCTAAGTTTTCCCAGTGTACTTTTCTCAGGACTCTTCCAGATAGACTGTATTGTATGAGGGTGTTTCTAAATGGCAGGAAGTCAGACTGTTCCTAGCCATGTGCCACTACGATTGGGAATTGTTGGATTGCTTTTTATTGGCTCTTTGCCAGACCATTCTTCAGCTGCTTTCTACATGGTGATTAGGCAGATTCTAGGTGGGACCTCCTTTCAGGTTGTGTGAATGTTACTGCTGCACTGTTGTGACTCACAGTCTTCCTTAGAACAGCTTTAGGCACTTCAGCTGTCTTGACTCTGTAGTCCTTCCCTGCTTATTGCAACGCGTGACTTACTCCTGGGTAGTAACTTGGCAACCAGAGAGCTCAGACACTTTTCCTTGGTCTTGGAGAGCATGATCATGTTTGGCTCCTCTTGTCAGCTGCCTAGGAACCATTTTTCTATATACTGGGTTCATTTTCTAGTTCTTTATAGCCATTGTGGTTCACACTTACTTCTAGTAATTGTTTGCATGGTTTGAATGGATTATGTATGATGATTTGGATGAATTCTCTTATCACTCTCTCATGTTAAAAGTTTGTTTTGCTCCACAGTTAACTTTTCTTGAAGTCATTTTAACTTGCAGAGACTTGGATTCAGCTCTTAGGGGTTTTGCTTGGTTATATCTTGAAAGACTAGCAAACACCCTTAGTCTTGAGCTGTGACTTTTTACTCCTGGGATACAGCTCTTTTGATATTCTGTTTCTAATCCTTCTGGCTTGGCAGGGCTGCAGTTCTAAAATGGCACCGTAGTTGGCAGCTATAAGAGGTCTGATCTGCTCTTTTTGCTTTCAAACTATTGTTTCCTTTTCAGGCTCCTCAAAAATTTTCCCTCACACGCCATTATTTTTTGAATTGGACAGAAGTCGGAGGAGTTTATGTACTGCAAATTTTGGCACTCTGTTCTTTGTGATTATTCTCTTGTCTGCTACTAAAGTTAATAACTCTGAAGTGTATCCCTGGCTTCTCAGACTAATAGAACTCTGGCTTTTGATGAGATTATTTTCCACAGACAAATTTATGAGTAATGTCATATTAAAAATGTGGGTTTCATGTAATTCTTAGTTATCTCGTGGGTATCAAAGCATAACTCTTAAACAGCAATTATTTCAAATTTTTTGGTTCATCAGTCAGAACTGTCTTAACTGGACTTCTAATTCAACATTGTTTTTCACAAGGTTTCTCAGGTTAGCCAAGGCCCACCTGGGAAAGGCTCCATCCACACTTAGGTTCAAGATGTCATTGTCAGGATCAGCTGACAATGGGACCTTGCTTCATCAAGGGACTCAAGCTTTGAGAAACAGAGTATAGCAAGGTGGACGTCACAGTCTTTTGAAATATAATCACAGATGTCACATGTCATCATTTTAAACATATTTTGCAAGTTGCTCTGCTGTGGAATAACCCTCTTGTATACTGTAAAGATTTGTCACTCAATTGGTTTAATAAAACACTAATTGGACAGTAGCTGAGCAGGAAGTATAGGCAGGGTGATCAAACTAAGAATGCTGGGAAGAGGAAGGGCGGAGTCAGGAGTTGTCAGACGCAGAGGAATGTCATGCTGAGAAAAGGTACAAAGACATGTGGCTAAACATAGACAAGAATTATGGGTTAATTTAAGTAAAGAGCTAGTTAGTAATAAGCCTGAAACCAGCTGAGCAATTTATAAGTAATATTAAGCTTCTGAGTCAATTATTTGGGAAGCGGCTCTGGGTATTTGGGAGTTGCTGGCAGGACAGAAACTTCCACTTACATTGCTCGGTTCAGTCCACTTGAGGGATAATTATTTAATCAGTATATGAATTAATTAAATATTAAGTAAATTATATAACAATTACTAGTAATAGTAAATATGAACCATAATGGCTGTAATAGAAGAAATCTTGTTAATGTTCTCTGCTTTAGGGATTGCATTCTTTCAGTTCTTGGTACTCTTTCGACCTCTCCCAGTAGCTCTTACAGTACTGTGTTGGTTGCTGTCTAAGTTGGAGTGACTTACCCTAGACTCTTAGGTTTCCTCTCTGAGAAAATAGACTTTTGGAACAATTTTCTGATTAACTGTCAGTTTAAAATCCTCAGTTTGTACTTTATTATCTGGTCAAAATGGTTCATATTCCTTAGTTTTATATTAATAGGTGCCAGATATTTTTGCACTCCCATGCCTTAAGTTCTGACATGTATGTGCTTGTTTTATTTTTCATCCTAGGTGCCCTCATCACTTACATTTTTAATTTTTTTGCCCTGTTTCATTTTTGCTTACAGCAGTTTTGTCCTATTCTTTTGATTCCTGATTCCATGCTTTCTGTAGCGTAAGTGTCAGAATATGGAGACATGCTTTCTTTTCTGCTGACTCTTCAGTCAGTGCACAAGTTTTTCTTTAAAAGACCACCTAGTTAAGTCATATCATTAAAGATCTCTAACCAGCTGGGTGTGTTGGCACATGCATGCAATCCCAACACTTAGGAGGAGATCCTGGTCTTAAGGGTTTGAGGCCCACTTGGTCTACACAGAAAGTTCCTGTCTCAGAAATGAACAAACCTGAAAGGAGTCTTTATCATGAATGACCTTGAAGATCCAGAAGAATGGCTCTTAATGCCGAAATTTCTTAAGTAGGCAATAAAGGGCCAATTTGGAATACAGATTCTTTTTAGCTCACTGCTGTCATTTATATATAGTCTTACTAACTTTCAGTTTCATGAGAACATCCATTTGATGTATTATATTGTAGTCTGTTTCTTCACTGTCTAGTGTGCTACCCAGAAAGAGAATGCATAGTCTTTTGTCTGAATTAATGCTCAGGTAGTAATAATCTATCTCCTGTTAGATTTTAGAAATGTATGTGATTGTACAATAGACATTGAGCTTGTTGCCTGAATGGCCGTATGTAAAGGGTGTGTGTGTGTGTGTGTGTGTGTGTGTGTGTGTACACGTACGTGCGCATCATATTTAATCAAAGGGTATTCATAAAAATGGGAAGCTTAGGCATGAGCCACATAGTTTTCAGGGATTTAGATTTAAGCATTAAATCACTGAAGTTTCCACAGTGGGGGAAGCAGAATTTTTCTCTCCCTTATTTTGCTTTTCTGCTTGATGCACATGAGTTTACATCCCAGTTGGCTTACCTCTAGATGTGGAACACTGTCTTTCTGTATCATAAACTCTCACCAATTAGAATAGTATGAATGATTCTAGTTTGAGTTATCAACTTTGGGAAGAGATATGTCTAGCATATTTTATTGTCGGGTTATGAAATGGTGTCATGCTTAGAAAGTATAGAAAACATATTGTAATTTTTCTCTAGAGACAAGACAAAACTATTCTAAAAAATGGGAACAATTATTTTATACTTTAGAGAACTTCTGTAGAATAAAATACTCTTTCACTAAAATATGTTGAAGGTTATCCATTTCTGCAGCTTTTACAAACCAAACCCTCTTGTAGTTTTTCTGTCATGGTTTAGATTAAGTGTTCAAAGAATTGAGGTCATGCTTTTATATATGTTTTTATTGAATAATATTTACAGAAGATTGCACCTACCATTAACATACAGAGCAGTGAATGTTTGCAAACCATGTAATCAGCATTTCAGTTAGACAGAACACCAGTACCAACCATTGACTCCTTCCACTGTCATTACCTCTAGCCGCTGTGTCCATTAAGGTAACACAGCATTTGGATGTGTCCAAAAAATACATTAATTTTACTTGATTGTATAGGAATGAAGTCATAATGTATATATGCTTTTATGTGTGTTTGACCTCTTCTATTTGGCATTGTTTTTCTATGTTGTATAAAGTTAGAGCGTGTGTATTTGCATTCCTTCTTGACTGATAGTATGAATACACCAACATTTAATCCTCTTGTTTTTCTTAAGTGGTTTTTAAATAGCAGTTAATGCAAGTTGTACTGTTGTATATTAACACTGATTTCGGTAAACTTATGGACTTGCTTCTATTAAACTAGCAATAACAATGAAATTGCTGAGCTTGTGTCGTTCCCCCCCCCCCAATTTCTTTTACTTTTACCCCTTCATGTGGGTAATTTCTTCTTCTTGTGATATCTTGGTAGTTTTTTGCTCATTTTGTATATTCAAGCCTTTTACAATCCACTCAGCTGGACTTGTGTTTTTCTTTACCATGATGATGTGTATGTTCTACTGTGCACTTTTTGTTTGTTTACAGTGTTCTACTTTTTATATAGTTTTTTTGTATATAGATTGTAATTTGCCACAATAGATGTTTAAGCTTTTTGAGAAGAAACACTGTCACACCACTAGGTTTTCTTTTCCCCCCATAAAACTGCCTTTGAGATCTTCTTTCCAATTTGTAACCTTTACACACATCAGAATGTCAAATAAAAACCACTGATAATCTCTAATTCAGATGAGGATTCTTATCCATTATGAATAGGAATGCAAAATGGTTCAACCATTTTAGATGACAGTTGTCCTTGTCTTATGAAGTTAAATGATGTCACCACAATAATATATTTAGCCATGCCTGCTTCTAAGTATATACCAAAATAAGTTAAAATTTATGTTTACATAAAAATTTATACATGAATATTTTAATTAGCACCTTTATTATTGCTAAAAAAATAAGAAGCAACTGAAATGTCTATTTAAGTGAATGGGTAAACTGTCCCTCCATAATGGGGTACTGTTCAGTGTCAGAATGAACTGTTAAGTTACAGAAACAAACGAGGGAGCTTTGGGTGTAAGTAAAAGCCAATTTGTTTATCCTGTATGTCATCTCAATTGTTAGGACTCATTGGGTCTGAGATAGATGACTGTTGGTTAAGGGCAGGGTGCTGTTGATGTACAGGAGCGCCTTCTACAACGAAGAATAATCTAGTCTAAAAATGTCATAGTGCTAAGTTTGTGAAAGATGGCAAAACAGTAATTAGCCTCCAGAGTTAGCAATCTTCCTTGATCTCATCTAACTTGCTGTATTTAGTTGCCTGATCCCTTTAGGTTTGTTGTGCACCTTTTTTTTTTTTTTTTAAAATATCAGTGGAAGTATTTTTTAATTAGAGTTGAAACAGCTTTAGGCATTTACTGTTAGAAAAGAGGATGACAAGCCAAGAGTGGTGGTTCATGCCTATAATCCCAATGCTTGGGAGACCAAGGCCTGTGTGGACTTCATAAAGAGACCTTGTGTCAAAGCTTGGGTGGGCAGAAGATGAAATACCAAAAAGTTTTATTCTGATGTGAGGAGTATTAGGATCCAAAATTAGTTTTTTCTTTCAATTAAAGAGATGCTTTGCATTAAGCACTGTAAAAGACATGGAGAAGAATGTAGGTGTACATATATTGTTGTCCCCAGGGAGAAGCAGAAGGGATCAGGAGGGAAGGAGGGGAGAAAAGGAGGATTTCTAGCTCTTAGTAGTTGCTGCTTGTATCTGTGCTGTTTGTTCAGGGGATCCAGGAAAGAGCGTTATTAGTTGAGAACAGAGAAAATGATGCTTCAGATCGAGAATCATTCACCAAATGTTAGAATGGATATTGTGATTATTGCAGAATCAAAGATATTAAAGCTCTTAAGAAAAAATAAAAGAATTGACCCATTCATTTGGCATTGTGTAATATTTTCCTATAGCTCTGATAATTTTCTTTGTTTTGAAGTATGCTTTGTTTGAAATTTCTTCAACTGATCCTTTTTTCTCTTGATTAATGTTAGCCTTGGGTTTCTTCCTTCACTGCTTTTCTTTTTGTGTGCTTATATGTGCGCTTCAAGTGATCTTCCTGGCCACACTTAAAGTGCTGGGATTGGTGGTGGTGGCGGCGGTGGTGGTGGCGCACGCCTTTAATCCCATCACTCGGGAGGCAGAGGCAGGCGGATCTCTGAGTTTGAGGAAAGGTGCAAAGCTACACAGAGAAATCCTGTCTCGAAAAACAAAACAAAACAAAACAAAAAAGTGCTGGGATTGTAGGTGATCACTGGCTCAGACTCTCTGGTTTTCCTTGTGAGGGGGCATTGCTTGCTTGCTGTTGAGTTTTAGTACATGTAGATTAATTCCAGTGAGCACTATGCCACTGGATGCCTTATGACAAATACTTCCCATTTCTTCTGTGTTTTGCCTTAAAACATTTCCATTTCTCATAATCTTACTATTAAAGCAGACTAAACTGCTATCAACCAGTTACGAGTAAAAAAGTTGAGATTTTTAGCTGTGTTCTTTCTTTATCCCGTTCTTCAAGTTTCTGTATGTATTATGTTCCTTTTTTCTGAATTTATTTTAATATTCCTTGTACATTTGTTCAAGTGGATACAGGCACCCTCAGTTTTTGTTAGTGCTATAAGCCTTTGTTTCTCCCTTACTTTTGGAGGGTAGTTTTATTGGTAGCAGACCTTCTAGGTTTATGATCCCCTGCCTTGCCTGTGTTTATTGTATTTCATTCCACTGTTGGCTTTCCAGGGTTTCTGAAGAAAAATTTAATGTAATTCTTATTTTTGTTCCTCTATATGTAGATTGGTTTTTCCTTTTCTTTCAAGACATTTATTTTTTTACTCTTCCTCTTTTAAAAACATTGATATCATATTTCTATAAATTTAAAGTAGAAGATAAGCTGTTCAATCAAAGCTATTTCATATATTCATATATTTCATATGTGAATATGTTGAGAGAGAGTTCCTAATGTTACAACAACCTTTGACATTCTTGAAAGTTCTTAATGTCACAACAACCTTTGGCATCCTATAATATAATCCTCACATTTTTCTGTGTTAATACAGGTATATAAAGGGAACCCTGAGATAGCCACATGGTCTTTATTAAAATACTCATCTGAACTGTATCAAAACAAGCAGAGCAGATGTTAGTGCAGATTTAGCTCTGTAGATTGTTCCTGTGTGGGGATTGTCTTAGAGTTTCTGCTGCTTTAAATGTCTAACTGAAAGAAATACTTTTCCTGCTGTCTTTGCTGTGAGGGCCTACATTGGGACTTTAGAGAGAGGGACCTTTGTAGGAGGGACTCTGCTTGCCAGTCTCCTCAGTCACCTCCCTGCATCCCACAGTTTATAGCAGCAGTTACCTTGGCACTGTTCTAAGCTCCAGTTGTTACTTCTGGTAACTAAATCTGTGAATTTACATCTCTGCAGTTTTTAGCTCATGAATTTGCCCTTTGTCCTCACTTCTCTGAAAGACATAACAGAAGTTGTAGATCCACAGCCTTTTCATTAGTATTGTGAGAACAGGAGTGTTGACTTCAAGTTTTTTTATGTGTCAATATGAAAATTAAGTTAAAAATTCATATATAAATTTCCTTTCTGTTCCTCACTAGGATTTTTAACATATCCTTTAGTAGGAGTGGATGAGGGGGGGTTAGGGGCATCTGGGGGGAGTGGGAGGGAGGGATGGGAGGGGGAACTACGGTTGGTATGTAAAATGAAAAAAAAAATTAAATATTAAAATGGAAAAAAAAAACCAAAAAAATACACTTCATTGTTAATAAAGGCACAATTCCCCCCAAAAGAGTATTTTTAATTTTATCAAATACTTACATGAGTCATCAGATAATATTTCTTCTTTAGAACTGTTGATGCAATGAATTAACAATTGGTTAATTTTTCAAGCACAGAACCAGCATTGAAGAATTCATATGTTAAGCAGGGCGGTGGTGGCGCACACCTTTAACCCCAGCACTTGGGAGGCAGAGGCAGGCGAATCTTTGTGAGTTCAAGGCCAGCCTGGTCTACAGAACGAGATCCAGGAAAGGCACAAAGCTGCACAGAGAAACCCTGTCTTGAAAAATCAAAACAAACAAACAAACAAAAAAACCTAAACAAACAACAAGAATTTATATGTTAAGTCTCTATGTCTCCCCTGTATATAATGTGTGTCATATTATATGAAGAGGGAATTGGCTATTGGTCTATGGGTTTTCTTTTTGTACCACCTTTGACTGTTTCTGATATCAAGGTAATGCTAGCCTAATAAAATGAATTTGGAAATATATCCCTCTTTACAACTTTTTGTGAGAGACTACATGGGTGTTAGTTAATTCTTGTCTAAGCACTTGGTATGAGTGTCCAGAGAAACCATTTGTGCCTGCAGTTTTTGGAGGGAAAACTTTTCATTTACATATAAAATTTATCTAGTGGTTAGAATATCACTGAGGTTTCCTATTTGTTGAGTTTTGGTGGTTATTTTTTTAAAAGAATTTTTTATATAACCTAAGTTTAGAATTTATGATTCATGGTTATAAAGTTGCTTATAATTATTATTATTTCAAAGTTGGTAGGCCAGGCTGTAATTCCAGCACTTGGAAGGCAAGGGCAGGAGGATTGTCACAAGATGAGACTAGCCTGATTTACATAGTGAGCTCTGGGCTAGCTAGGATTCCGTAGTAAGAAGTTGTCTCTACATCAGAAAACAACAACAACAACAAAACTAAGGACTGGGCTGAGTATGGAGGTACATTCTTACAATCCCATTGGAGGCTGAAATCATAGGATCACAAGTTCAAGGCCGGCTGGGGCTACAGGGCAAGGCTTGTCTCAAAACCTGAAAATGAAAAAGAAGATTGTAGAATGTACCTGCTTGTTTCATTACTGATATTTGTAGTATGTGCCTTCTCTTTGTCTTTTTTTTATCATTTTAGGTCTTGCAAGTGATACCAATACTGTTTTTTTCTAAACACGCAGCATTTACATTTGTTGACTCTATTCTGTTTTATTATGTATATTCTTTTATTTATTGATGTATACACATATTTTTAAATATACTTGCCTGATACCCGCCAATCCCCAAGATGAAGACTGCCCTGAGACTCTTCCTCTTATCCAATGTAAAAAGAAAGCTCAGCATTGGCTTTTTAGGTTGACCATGTTTGTTTGTTTGTTTGTTTTTATTGTTACAAAGTAGATGTGACATAGTTTACTTTGAGATTTAGTGGTGGTAAGTGTGTTCATAGTGCACAGCTATCATCGTTATCCAACTGTAGAACCTTTTCATGATATGAGGACAACACTGTATGCCCATTAAACTGCTACAACCCCTATCTTCTTCAGAACCCAGTCACTACTACTGTACTGCCTGTCTGTAGATAGTATTCTACATATATAAAGAGGGTTCTATAATTTATTAACCTTTTGTGTCTGGCTTATTTCACTTAGCATATTCCATTCCTTTATAGAACTATAAGATTTATTATTAATATATACAACATTTTGTTTACTCATTGACTGTAGTTGGAGTTTTTCTGCCTGGCCCACAGTCAGGACAAATCTCTCTTACCCACCAGTCCCATAGTCGCTCAGACCCAACCAAGAAAGCACACAGAAACTTATATTGCTTATAAACTGTATGGCCGTGGCAGGCTGCTTGTTATCTACTTCTTCTATCTTAAATTAACCCATTTCTATTAATCTATACTTTGCCACATGGCTTGTGGCTTACCGGTGTCTTTACATGTTGCTTTTCATGGCGGCGTATGGTGGTGTCTCCCTCCAACCTTCTACTTCCCAGAATTCTCTTCTCTCTTGTCCCGCCTATACTTCCTGCCTGGCCACTGGCCAATCAGAACTTTATTTACACAGAGCAATATCCACAGCAATTGACTTCTAGACATTTGAGTTTATCCTCACTTTTTGGCTCTGATGAGTAATAGTTCCCTGAGTACTGTTCCACAGGTAACTGTTGTTATACTTTTGAGTTAGTCCCTGCTTTCCATTTTCTGTTTTTTAGATAATTCCAGAATTCCCAGAGGTAAAATTATGTTGTGGTAATGGTATTTTTATATTCATAGTTTTTTAAGGAGCTACTCTTCTGATTGCCACAGAAGCTGTACCAATTTCTTTTCCAATCAGCTGAACCCAAGTTCTAGTTTTTGTACTTGCTCACAGTACTTTGTTTTCCAACAGTAAGGATCCTAATGTGTACATGGATACATGATAAATTGTCTCGCTTTTACTCATCTAACATTTAGGCCTGTTGACTACCGTTACTGGTGCTTAGTAGCCATTTGTGTGTGTGTTCCTCGAAAACCTGCACAACTCCTTTACAGGTTTTGTTTTACTCTTCTCAGTATCTCCAAACCTCACGCCTTCAATCCCAGCACGCAGGAGGCAGAGGCAGTGGGATCTCTGAGTTCTAGGATGGCCTGATCTACAGAGTGAGTTCCAGGATGGTCAAGGCTACACAGAAACCTTGTCTCGAATGAACAAAGAGACAAACAAACAAACACATCATGTTCAGAACAACAAATCTATTACAAATAGAAAAAGATCTTAATGTGCAGTTAATACTAAGAGAAATCTGAATTGTCAGTGTACCTCTTTCTAACCCAGAATGGATAGGGGAAATATACCTCATTTTCTATTAATTGAGAAGGAATTTTTATTTAAAATATTAATTTAGCCATTTATAAGCACTGGAACATGGATTTTGAAAGCATACTTATATTGAGGTAGAAGATGTCTCTAATATCATTTGCTGAATTTGGTTAATGAAATTAGTCAGTTTTTGAAAGTCTTAGAATATATTTGCATTTGTGTGGGAGGGTGGTTTGTATGTAGCTCAGTGACAGAGTGCATGCTTAGTATATGTGAGTCCTTGGGTTCATTCCCTAGGACCAAAAGACAGCACCAAGAACACACAGCACAGGATGATGAAGCATTAGTTTGTAAACATCCTTTTAATTTCATTAGCTGTCAGTTTCTAAAATAATAGTTTGTGATTCTGGGCTTGAGCTGAAATTTCTTTCCACAAGATAATTTACCATTTTGAAGTAAAAGTAAAAGAACTTAGGAATCATAAATGTGCTCCCTTGCTTATAAGTATTACCTGATATATTCTTTAATGCTTATTATGTTGATCAATTTACAGGTGAATTATGTAACCTCATTACCCTGGATGTAGCTCACAATCAACTTGAACACCTTCCAAAGGAGATTGGAAACTGCATACAGATAACCAACCTTGACTTGCAGCACAATGAACTGCTAGACCTCCCAGATACAATAGGTATGAGGGGAGAAGGAAGCTACATGACCACAGAAAGGACTATTTTGATCCATTTTGGTAATACAAACTCAAAATTATCAAAGTAGTAGTAAAACTTTTAGAATAGTACTTTAAATCACTTTTCCATTTCTTGATAAAGAAAAAATGAGATCCTAGGAAATGAATTCATTTGGGATTATAGAGAAGATAAAACATTGAGTTAGTGTATACTTACTGCAGAATGGAGAGATTTCTGTTCAGTTTATTTCAGAATGTCACATACTATTATATTAGTGGAATCTCTTTGTTAAAGTACCACATTGCAAAATAAAATCATTGTTGTCTAATTTTTAAAGCATAATAATATAACTTAAAAGTTGTTCATTTGTAATGTTGATTTGGTAAGAAATGTTTTGAAGGTGGTTAAAATATATTTTGAGGATTTTGCCAAACTGCAAATAGTTGAATTGAGCTATGATAATATTTTATACTTCTTCAGTCCTGTTTTTTCCAATTGCTTAGAAGTATATACAAGTCAAAGAGTTTTTTAAAATAAATTCTTTGTTATTTAGAAAAATGTCATCTGTACATGATTTATATAATTTGAAAAATTATTTCAGAAGTGCTGTTAATAAAACATTTTAGGTTGATGGTGATTCTATCTCACTAATTATTTTGTTTGCTTCTGTCAGGTATCTAGAGGAGCCATTTTAATAATTCTGTGTTCGGTGCATGAGGGTTTTTTGTAGTCTCTAATATGGCACAAAGGTGTCTTGTTAGAGGACTAGCCTGAATCTGGCTTACTCTGTTCAAGGAACATCCTGAAGGGTTCTAGCTCTGCAGGACTTAGAGTTTAACTCTTGCCAGAAACACAGCTTGGCCCTTCAGGTGCATCTTTTGTTTGGGAAAGCTCTCTCTCGGGGCAAGCTCCTTCCCAGTATCTGATTGTTTTTGGGTTCTGAGTTTATTTCCAGACTGTTAATATTAACCTCTGTTTTGTTAAGTCTTTGATTGTGGAGGATGTTTTCAGTTTGGATTTGTTGTTGTTTGTTTTTTAAATTAGAGGGGGATGTTATTAATCTTTAGGTGGGGAGTCTGTCTGTCTATCTACCTACCATCTGTCTACCTACTACCTATCTACCTATCTATCATCTATATATCTATCTATATCTATCTATTACCTATCAATCTATCTATCATCTATCATCTAGCTATCTATCATCTGTCTCTCTATCTTCTATTATCTATCTGTCTATCTATCTATCTATCTATCTATCTATCTATCATCTGTCTATCTATCTGTCTGTCTGTCTGTCTGTCTGTCTGTCTAGCTAGCTATCTTTTTACATCCTGGCCATAGTTTCCCTGCCTGTGGGGAAGTATCTTGAGTAATATGAGTCAATTTTCTTACAGAAAAGCATGTTGAGACTTAGATATTATAATTACCATTCAACTTATACCTTTCAAGTTCTTGGCCCATGGATCTTCCTATTGTATTAGTATTTGTACTGTAACAAATTAAATATTTATTCTTTAGACTGGAAAGACAAAATCGTCTGTATCATATAACAAGTTATAGGAGTGTTCTGTTAAACTTAAAATATAAAAAGAACAGGATATTAGAAACCATGACTGTTATTTTCTACTTTTTTAATTTTTAAAGTAATTGAAATGGCTAGGATGGACAAGAAAAGTTTTGAAATGATGAAAAAGCATAGAGAGTGTTCTGTATTTGTGAACATGATTATGTTCAGGCTGATACCACAGAGAAATAAAATACAGTTCTTAGTGCTGTACAGTCCTGAGGACTGAGTCCAGATTCTGAGCACCCACAGCAAAAGCGAGACACATTGGCACCCCTGTAACCCAGTGCTAGGGAGATGAATAATGGGGATCCCAGGACCTCACTGGGCAGCCAGTCTAGCCAGCTTGTGAGCTTCGGGTTCATTGAGAAACTTAGAGAAAATGATGTGGAGAGTGACATTGAATCTGGCCTCTTCTCCTCCTAACACACACATGTGTGTACAAATGAAAAGATGTGTTTACCAAATTAAATTAGTTGGAAAATGCTATATAATAAACACAAAGACCAAAATAATGACCTGTAAACTAAAGTTGAAGAAATACCCTGGAACAAAAACCCTGGAAGATAGAAATAATATAAAATAAATTAAGTTTAAAAGGAACAAAAGAGAAAAGTTCTGGAAAGAGATAGGTAGTACAGTGCAGAAACCAATAAAATACAAGTTTATATTTTCACAAGCTTGATTAAATCTCAGATGAGCCTTTGTCCCCTAGCATATGGGTCTGAACTTAGGTCTTCATTCCTGCTTAGTAAGTCCGTCACCCACTGAACTGTCTCCTCAAGTCCTAGAAGTTTCTTTCTAGGGAATTAATGAGACCTGTCGAGACAGATCTAAACAGAGGTTGGTTATTTCATGAGTGAAATGTTAGAAAAACATACAAAGCAGATAATGAGGATAATAAGATTGGAATTGTTTACCAAAGTGAGGTAATGAAAAAAGGCACATTCTAGTAGAATGTTGAAAATTAGATTCATTTATTTATTTGTAACAAATATTCTCATAAATCATTATAAAATATGTTTATTTTGTCTAGTAAAGTTGGTCACATATAGTAAGTTGGGAATTTGGAAGTTTATATGAATGTGACATAACTTGGAACTGGAGGTAGCTCAGCGGCTAAGAAAACTGGTGGTTCTTCCAGAGGACTGCAGTTTGATTGCCAGCATCCACATGGCAGCTCACAACCATCTGTAACTCCTGTTCCAGGTGATCCAATGCCTTTTCCTCGCCTCTTGGAACTTAAGATATACATGTGGGCAAAACTCAGAAGCATACTAAACTATAAGGGAAAAAAAGTGGCATTAATATTTGGTAAAATGCTACATTGAAGACATTTAGGACAAAATTTTTCCTTATTAGCAGTGTTTTAAAAACAATTTTAATTTCTTTATAGACTATTAGTTTATCACAGTGCAGTGGAAACAGTGAGTGTGTTCTCACCCTGCCCCACAGCCTGTACTTTTGGGAGATCTTACCCCTTCCGATCTGTGTCCTTCCGATCTGTGTCAGTTACAGTGTCAGGACAATTGTAATGCTGTTTTCTAATCCTCATTATTGTTGCAGTTTTTCCATTCATCACTATATATATACACTATATCATATATACAGAAACTGCTGCAGTCAGTTTCTGATTAGCTAAAGCCAGGCTGATAGTGGTTTTATCAGAACAGTTGATGGGAACAGTAATGTCCTCCATAGCTGTTGCGCGTTTGAAGTTTGGCTGTGCACACAGTCACTAGGTTCCATGCCCTTCCTTCCCTTGGGGACCTTATAGGGTCAGGAAGTAGCTCTGCCTTTTGGTTCTGCCCTTTGGAATTTAATGTATGCTTTCATGCATTTATAAAAGACAGGTTTTTTTGACCAACCATACAAAGGATGATGTCTTTATTTCTGAAGTTTAAAACCTAAGTTTTCTCAGTGTTGATCTTTTACAATGACATTTCTGTAGTATACTTCTAGGCCAGCTCAACAGACGTGTCAATTTTTACCTTAGTATCTGTTCTTAAAACATACATAGTCACGAGTTGAGGATTTAGCTCAGTGGTAGAGCGCTTGGGTCCGGGGTTCGATCCTCAGCTTAAAAAAACAAAAACAAACAAACAAAAGAACGGACATAGTCACATGTTTAATTTCTATTATTGGATGTTCCTACATTGAAATAAATGTCTTCAAGTTTGCTAAATTTTGAACTGATGGAATAGTAAAGGGAAAAGTAACTGCTTAATTTCATTGTGTTAATTTTTTTCTCCCATGAGGTTGTCATATTAAAAATAACCTTACTAAAACAAAACCAAAACCAAAAATCTTTCATGAAATTCAGAAATTTGCTTAGTCTTAGAAAGAAAAAACATTGCTTTACTTTACTGCAAATAGACAGGAAGACCAAATGTAGCTTACTCCAGGTTGTGAAGCTATGTGCAGATAAATCTTAGGCTACTGAGTCACTGGGTTTCTTAGGCTGTTAGATTGTTTCTTGAGCAAGTTCTAGCCTTTTCTTTTCTTTTTTTTTTTTTTTTTTTTCTTGTCTGCTGAGGAATCACTTTCTTCACTCATTCCAATGATGAAATAGATATTTAGGAAATGGTCATTGATCCACCATCTTTTCTCTCATAAAAGTCTCAGGGATGTTTAGTGTTTTTGTGAATTTATCTGTGCCCTTGTTTTGTTAAGGAGTACTAAGCAGATGTTGCAGCCAGCACACTAGAGTGTCCTGCACACAGAGAGCACAGACTGTGCTATGTGATAAGGATCTCCTATAGAGTAGGACTAGGGTCCTTTAGATTCTCTTCCTCTGAGAAAGGTAATTGTCCCATGTAACCTTCTTTCTCCTAGTTTTCTTAATTTTACATATCTCTTTTTTTATAGAGGTAATTCTGTGTTTTAATTTCTATTTGTTTCTTATGTGGTGCTGGGATTTGAACCCCCAGGTCTTGTACATGCTAATCAAGCTAAATCCCAAGCAAGTATCTTTATAGCTATATCTGACTTCATTATTATTTTATTTTATGTGTATGAGTGTTTTTCTTGGTACCAATAGAGAGGATCAGGTCCCCTGGGACTCGAGGTTGTGAGCTGCTGTATGGGTGCTGGGAATCAAACCTGGGCCCTGAAGACAGGCAGTGCTCTTAACCCCTGAGCTGTCTCTCTAGCCCTTGACTTCATTATTGATCCCCTGTAATTAAGATGATATTGTAGACTTCATGTCTCACGTGTTTTGTGTGATCAGATCACAAGTATATATTAGAGAGCCATGAGCATAGAAACAAAAATAAGAATTTAAAATAATATTGCATTTTTAGACAATAAGTTTGTTAGTTGCCGGAAGATAAAATAGTTATTTTGGGTGAAGGCAAAGTTAATAAGTATGTTGAGGTTTTAATTGTGTATATTGTGTAGCTGAAGGTTAAGATTTGGTGAGAAACTTGGACATTTGGATTGTGATCTGTTTCATATGTAAAGTTTATGTATTTTTTCTTCTTTTACTTATTTAGGGATGCTGAGGATTGAAACCAGGGCTCCACACATGCTAGGAAGGTACTCTGTCATCAGTAGTTCTCAACTGACATTTGAGATTCTCTTTCTTTTTTATTGGAGAAGCATAGCTCATCTGGAACAGATAGTGACAAGCTTGGTCTAATTGAACTATGGTTCCCTTGATACCTTTTCTTAAAAAATTGCTGTTGTTATTATTTTCAATTGTAGCCCAGTTTTGAAGTGTGACTACAGTGAGCAAACAAGAACCTCTCTCTGCCCTGTGGAGTGGCTGGTCCTGGAGCAGCTGCCCAGTTCTCCTGGAGTCATGTGTACCTGACATTTCCAAAAGCCATTCCCTCCTTAGGTAGACAGGTTGTTTCCATAGCTTTGTTTAATGTCAGCTCTTGTTGTGAAAACATTCCCTCTTGTCCATAATCACTGCCATTCAGTTTCTGCATCAGCAACTCCAGGGTCACTACAGCTCCTGATCGGGCAAGAGCGGGAACAGAGAAAGGTGGCTGATGGCACTTACATCAGAGTCTTCATTTGACTGCATAGAAAACTTTGCTACTTCAAGAGTTCTTTGTGAACAAAAGGAAAGCCTTGTTATTATAGTGTAATTTTGTTCAGAGATGAACCTGCTTTTCCATAAAATACTCTAGGATTTCTGATAACCATTATAAAATCAGGGAGAAAGGGTCTAAAGTAGAATAAACATTTAACTTTTTATTTCTCCTTGAAATTAGAAGAATGCAACAAAATCTTGCATTCAAGGCTGAAGCACAGGCCAGTTCATAGAGGTCTTTTTGTTGCACCAGGCTCTGAAGAAATGGCAGAGAGATTATGGTTATAGAAACAAAGGTTATGCTGGGTGTGGTGGCACACGCCTTTAATCCCAACTCTCAGGGAGGCAGAGGCAGGGGAATCTTTCTGTGAGTTCTAGGCCAGACTAGTTTACAGAGTGAGAGTTCCAGGACAGCCAAGGCTGTTACACAAAGAAACTCTGTCTTGAAAAAACAAAAACCAACCAACCAACCCCCACTCCCCCCAAAAAGGCTATAAGTGATTTCAGTGCAGCATTATCTAGAACAAATATGTTGGGTTTTTTGTAGTAATTTTATTCCTATGGTTTTTGACATTCAGGATTTTTACATTTCTTTTAGCTTTTCTTTTTCTCCAGTTTGCTTTAAAAAATGCATCTTTGACATTATTTCATCTTTAGAATAGTGTACTCTTCCTACTGATTTTGAAATAATCTTACTCAACTGTTACACTGAGTTAACCTAAAGATGCTTTATATTTATCAAAATTGTAAGTATCTAATTTTAATTCATAGCCATGTGATTTCACCATGTTTTAAACATTTGACAGCATAAGAAAGCAAGCTATCAAAGTGGAGTACAGAACAATTTATAGTCAAAGTTAAGCACTTAAAAGCTGTTGGTGATTGGCAATCATCAGCCCACATTTATACAGACAATCACTCGCTTATGGTGAGTGTAGTGTCTCAGCATTAAAGCAGAGCATTTCTTGATTTTACAGTCACAGTTTAGCTTGTAGTTAGAACCACTAGAAGTAAAGAAGAGTTGGAACCACTGCTGAAGAATCACAATAAATGTCAAACCTCTGGGACCACCTGTCGCACCCCCCCAGCATAAATGAGTTTGCTATTTCCTACCTCATTTTTACAATCTTTTACTTTGCTGATAGTAATAGGATCTTGGCTAAATGTGAACGATTCTTTGACATTATCTTAAATAAGTGATAAGATATTTGAAGGCATGGATTTCTCATGGCTCTTATTTTTAAAAATTTAACTTCTTTCCAACCCTACCATAAAGGAGGTCAGAGCTTAGGTGCAGGAAAGGTAGAGACACTGTTTTGGTCCTAGATAATGTCGTGGGCTGCTTTCACAGCAACATTTTAGTTTGAAATGGTTTAGTTCTGGAAATCTGTCCTGATTTTAAGGGTGAGATTTAGTTTGGGTCTTTTCTGGCTTTTGAGGTGCTAAGCATTTAGAAATCCGTCACCATACTAATGTTTGTCACTACAGAATGAGATTAAGAGACATTTAAAGCATTGTGTTTGTCTCTTGTTCTACTGTGGAGAGTAATTTAACAAGGCATGCCTGTTGGTGGAGCAGAATTATGGGGTCTTTCTATTATTAATCCTTTGCTCCTTGGTAAACTTCAGAGACTCCTTGGCAGATGTTTCTGTGATAGAAAAAGGCATAGTAAAGAGAGAGAAAGAGATTCCTTATCTATATCTAGTTCTTTTTAAAGATTTATTGCCTTTTGCTGTCATGATCACTACTTGAGGGAAACCTCCCACCTTCGTTGGCTTTACTGTAACAATGGCCATAGGCAAGGAATAAAGTATAATCTTATTCCTTGTCCTGTAGAGAGTAAGTAAATGAACATGATCTTTCACTTTGTGGAAATGAAATTAATTTACCTATGTGGTCATCACATTCATAACAATTCACAATAACTATCCTCTGACACATTATGAAATACTCCAATGTGTGCACAGATACATGTATGAAGGTTTTTATTACTGAATTCCTTTAAACATTACAAACGTGACAGTAGTTGAGTCATGATTAGATAGATACTGGTACTCACACATACTACTTTACAGCTATTAAATAGAATGAAGTACGTCTGTCCTCTGCACATCTTTCCTGCTATAATGCCTTTAAACTGAACTAAGTAACTCCTTCCTCCCCTGAGTTGCCTCATGTCAGCCATGAGAAAAGTAACTAATTGCTGCTTCTTAGCTATTTATTTTTTCATTGTTAAGATTTTTATTAAAAGTTCTGCTCATTTTTCTACAATGATACTTCTACAAATTAAATATTTGTAGAACTTGTTGAGTAATTCTTGTGTTATACTACATTAAGAACACACACACACACACACACAAAGAAATTTTACAAAATGTCTGTGACTCATTAAAAAAAAAACTTTTTATTGATTCTTCATGGATTTCACATTATGCATCCTGGTCCCTTTTTTCTTCCTGTCCCTTCATATCTGCTCTCTACCCTTATACCTCCCTCCCCCAAATAAAAGAAAACGAAAAGAAAAAAAAATCTTGTCATGGAAGCTATGGTGCAACCCAGTGAGTCATACACTTTACCCTTTAGTCCATTCATCTCTACTTACACATGCTCGTTACAAATACTCATTGGTCTGGCTCCAGGCCTTTGGCATCTGCTACACTGTCACTACTGGGCCCTCACTGGGACTCCTCTTGGATATCCTATTGTTGCCCTGTGTCATGGAGATCCTGCAGCTTTGGATCTGCAGGACTGGCCCCTTCACATGCTCCAGCAGTTCATAGATGGGGTGGGTGTTGGAGTGGGCCACCTCCTAGCTCTGGTTCTGGGCCTGGGTGGTAGCTGGGTTGATGAGCCTGCTAGCTCTTCCTTATCTTCACCACCAGGGTGAGGTCTCCAGCATTACCCTGGCTAGCTCACCCTATGCAGCGAGGGACACCCTAAGGGGTGTGCTCACCGGTACCCACACCTCCTGGGCCAGCCCTTCTCTGTTGCCTAGACAATCTTAGCTATTTTTATCAAATGTCTCAGAATGACTGTCTAAAGCCTCAAGCCAGGATATATTTCTTGACCTTTGAATTCATATCTTTAGTTGATAATGAAAATGAATGTCACATTGTATAATACCCAAACATCTTACCTCTACATTTCATTTTTTAACTATAAATTTGCTTGTATTCATTCATTCATTCATTCATTCATTTTGTGTGTGCGCATTTGCATGGTCATGTATGGGTGCGTGCAGAAGAGGGGTCAGTCAGAGGACAACTTGAAGGAGTCTGTTTTCTTCTATCATTGTGACATCCCTCCAAAGGATTAAGCTCAGGTCCCCGGGCACCTCAGACACCTCCACCTGCTGAGCTGGCTCACTCTTCCCATCCCTCCATTTTACATTTGTCTTCTCTGTTCATTTCCTTCTGTTGTACCAGGCAGAGATGTTCTTTGTAGTAATGACTCTCACCTGGTTTATAAGGTCGTTTTGGATTTACTGCTAGGCGTTGCCCTACTCTTCTGTAAATATTCAAAGCATTTTGTTCAGACCTCTCAGCTGCTGTCATACTCTGAGCATAATAGTCATTGGTGGAGACTTCTGGAGAGAATAGATGTCTGATATTATTATTTTATATAGCAGCATCTGGGTCAGTAGATGGGAGCCAGGAGCCTTAAAAACTATTCAAGTAATGGAAATACATTGATAGGAAAAGAAGTGGTTGTTTAGCTTTTTTCTCAGATACATAAAAAGAAAAGTAGATTTATCTAAACTATTATGGTATAGGATTAAGTATTAAAGGTTCATCTTCAAAGCTAGTTACATAATTTTGTAACTTTGTTTTGAGGTAATGAGGGAGAAACTAGCAAAGAGACAGAGGAGAGGAATATTTTAAGGATATAGAATCTGAGCAACTTGGACAAGATAACACTGGTATCAGGAAATATTTTCAGTGAATGAAATCTGTGTTTTCTCTCTATAACAGTTTCCAGAGTTTAGACCCACTTTAGCGCTTCTCAGTGTCTGCTCTGTGGTGATAAACTCCCAGCGGTGTTCAGCTGGCGATGTTCTTTGCCTAGCTCTGCATTAGTGTTTTGGCAATAGAATTTATGAGGATATTGAAAGGGATACAGAAATAGAAATAAGCCTTTATAATTGGTGTGACCCCTATTGATTCCAGAAGTATTGGCATAGTATTAGGTATAACAGATACATCAAGGAGCCTGTCAGAGCTGGGTTATCTCAGAATATAAAGTTGAGTTTTAGGTATCAAGAAACTACCTTTGAGAATAGTATTTTTTGATGTTTTTACTGTGTTAAAGATTCAAATGTGTACTGTCTATGGGTTTTTCCCACCCTTAGCCTCACCTTTAGGGTACCACATATCTAGGTGGAAAACAGATTGACTTACAAGACTCAAGACTCAACTAAGTAAAATAGCCATAATAGTTAATCTGAAATGTTTCATTATGCATATTGCATACTTGAAAACAGATTGAAACATAAGATATAATAACTTAGGTAGACTTACAAATATGGACACATTTAATCTCAACTCTGAGTCTAATAGTCCTGTGGGGTTACGTACTTTTGGTAAATTGCATCAGAAACATTTTAAAACTGGTTTGTTCTAAGATCAAAGGTTGTAGTTAAATAGTCTTCATGTGAAAAGAGAACATTTTAGCCGTGAGCATAAAGATTAGCCATCTGTTCTCATACCTTTGCTCACTAAGAGGTTACAAGGCAGGCTGAGGATTTGGCTCAGTTGATAACGTACTTGCTGTGAAAGCATGAGGACTGGAGTCTCCCTGAGGACACAGGTCTCCTTCCATGTAGCAATGTGTACCTGTAATCTGGGAAGGATCCCCAGGGCTTGCTGGCCAGCCAGTACAGCTCAGTCAGCCGAATCCAAGTGCAGTAAGAAACTATCTTTAAAAACAAAAACAAAAACAAAGGTGGGGAGTGTTTGAGGAAGACATGGAGCATCAACCTCTGGCCTACACAGACAAGTACAGGCAAGCCTGTGAACCCACTCACATGTGTACCCATGTACACAATGAAATAAAAGGAAAAAACCCACAAAGTATATATAGCTTTTAACTATTTGAACTAATAATCCCAGACTCAAGAATTGTCTTTGATGAATAATTCTTTAAGACTTACTTACTAATCTAGAGGTTTAGCTTGTAAATGTTGCTGTCTGATTACCCAGTTAAATTACATGCAGAAACCAAAACAAACAAAACAAAATAACACACACACACACACACACACACACACACACACACACACCCCATAGCATTTCTGAGCCTTCAGGGTACATTTTCATATTTCTAGTTGGTATCTGTGTACTCTGCACACGTTATAAATAATATAAAATACTTTGATTTTCCTATTGTATTCAGCTATCTCTAATTTTTTATTCTCCTCTTGTTGTACATGTAGATGTCCCCATTTTTGCCAGTATGTATACAACCTTCATATTCATATTTAGTCATAGTGCAGTAGTAACAATAGTAAAGAATGATTCTTACCCTATTTCTGATCTCTCAATTCTCTGGTGCTTTGAGAAGTAGTCAATCCTGTTTTGTTTATCGTTTTGTGTTGTCCCTCCATCCACCTTTAAAGTGGGCACATCTTATCAGAGTGCCATCAGAAAGATACCAGTGAAGCACCTTGAGTTAATTTAGAGATGACTTTAAGGCAAGCTCAACTTATTTTTGCTAAGTGATAGTTTTATTGTTGCTTTTATATTCTATATTACACCTTTTGGAATCTTGCTTAACCAGAACTGTAAATTCTTTGTGGTGCAACATCCCAACAGGATTGTAGAAGACAATTGTAAGTGATGGACCTGTAGAATAGCTCTAGTCTAGTGGGAAGGCAGAGATACTTGGCAGGGTTTCTATGTGACAGTTGATTGAATTTATATTGTTAAAATATGACTATTATGACATTGTAAAGGATAAATCTAGCAAGTAGTAATTTAGATAACCTCTGTTGCTGGTTTGCTGAAGAGAGACTAGGTGAGGATTGAGGGCATAGCAACCATTCTCCAACAGTGTCAATGCTTAATGTGCACAATGCTAGCTGTGTTCATTATCATAGCAATGTTGTATTTTGAAGATCGGGTCATATGGTGATCAGAAAATAACACATGGCACAGTCATCCATTTCTATAATTTCTACCATTAGGGAAACTATTTAATGTAGAAATAAAGGCAACATTTGGCATTTTAACATGACCCATCCAGAAATGTCAGAGCAGCAGTCATGATTTGTAGTTAGAAATGAATCAGTCATGACAAAGGAATATACCCAACTTAATTGTTGTCCTTTTAAATATCAAAACAAACTTATATGTATTGTTTAGGAAGTTTTACTTGAATCTTTTGTGATAGCAGAAACCATATTCAACCAGGGAGCTTATATATATAGCTTCCTGTGTTGTCTTGACAGTGAAACTAGGAAATATCTGTGGAATGATATTTATTTGCTCAGTAATAGCTAGTGTGTGTTTGGGTTGGATATGCTTAGATATCATTTGTGTAAGATGCTCAGAACCACGTGTTATAAGTTAAATCTAAAGATTAACTTGTTAAATGATGCCAGTACTTTATCTAATAGTTCATTTAGAAATTCACTTAAAGCTGTCTATTTTGTTATTTCTCAAATACCAACCCCTAGGTTTAAAGATCTGTTGTAATAGAACTTCAGGCTAATTAATGACTATCTAGTGGGTAGCTTATGACAGTGTAAGGCTCATCATATTTTCTGAATGATAAATTCCTTTTTCTTGTATTTACAGGAAACCTGTCCAGTTTAAATCGTCTTGGCCTGAGATACAATAGATTGTCAGCAATACCCAGATCATTAGCAAAATGCAGTGCACTTGAGGAGTTAAATTTAGAGAACAATAACATTTCTACTCTACCAGAGGTAAGAAGTAGATTAGAGGAAACAAAATGTAATTGAAACTAGTCTGCAAAAAAATGGAGGGAAATCTAGTCAGTCTTACAGCTGGATTCATAATTTGGTGATTGGAACTGTTTAAACAATGAATATGCTATCACATACCACCACTAAGGTAAATTCTGAAAAAGAAAGGTTGTGTATAGGAGCATGCTGTTGCTTATGTGGAGAAGAAGGGGAAACCCAGAGTGAGGATCTAGCTGTAGTTTCTTCACTGCTGAAAAGCTGGAGTAAGACCTCTAAGAAGTAGCTGTGTGACTTGATTTAGAACTGGACTGCTCTGGTCAGCTGGAATAGACATGTCTGATAATTGGAAGAATTATCTGTATAGTGTGATTTCTTGTCAAGAATAATACTGCCTATACTATACCTCTCTTGTGACCCAAGTTATTACCCCATTGATGCAGTAATGTCAAAGCCTATTTAATGTATAACAGCCAACAAATTGGG
This sequence comes from Onychomys torridus, assembly GCF_903995425.1. Classification (NCBI taxonomy): domain Eukaryota; kingdom Metazoa; phylum Chordata; class Mammalia; order Rodentia; family Cricetidae; genus Onychomys; species Onychomys torridus. The sequence goes on from NC_050443.1 coordinate 173,163,886, forward strand.
TATTTTAACACCTTAATTTTTTTTTTTTTTTTTTTAGCTGAGGATCGAACCCAGGGCCTTGCGCTTGCTTAGCAAGCGCTCTACCACTGAGCTAAATCCCCAACCCTTAACACCTTATTTTTAACTTGAACTATGTTGATTCTATTAGGAAAAAAAAATTGGTCTAGTAGGAAGTCAGTCCTCCTTCCCCCCAACTGCCTACTCTTGCTTCCTTCTGGTCTCAGTAGAAGAGACAGCTCTTCCTAACCATTGCACTCTGGAGCCATCGCCTCTTTTGTCGATAATAGGTTTCAGTGTGATGTGCAGTTAAATTCTTCCCTTTCCTGTATTGAAACAGTATGTCACAAGTTCTGCATCCTTAGCAATGTGTTTGCTTATTTTATTCAAACATAGTATTATTTATTATTTTTTTTATTATATATTATATATTATTTATTCAAGCATAGTAATAAATGAAGGAACTGTAGGCTTACCCATTGATGTTTACAAAGTCTTTTCGAAGTGATATCTGAGTGTGTGTGTGTTTGTGTGTGTGTCTGTGTCTGTTTGTTTTTTTCTGTTTCAAGTTCAAGCTTGAAGAAGTATTTGGGTAAATGCAACTATATCAATTTGTAAAAAGACTTAACTCATTTAATGTGTTTGCTAGGGGAACAAAACATAGAGTCACGTCTCTTAATTTGGTTTGTTGTAATTTGGTTGTGTGTATTTTCAGGAAACATCTTGGAGAGTATAAAGATGTTTCCCATGGTTGCAGTTGCTAGGCTAGGCCCCTGAGATTACTATGACAGTACCTTTCCCTTAGCAGAAGTGTATCATTAACCTGAGATAAAGAAGTCCAAGGTAGGAGATCCAGCTCCAAGAACCAGACTGTCTGGATTTTTGTCCTGTGATAGTGATAATTCAGATTAATCAAGATGGGTGAGATTATACCATTTAATGCTATCTGCTTTTCTAATGACTCACCCATAATAGATCAATTAGCACATTAATTAGGTCCCCCCCCCTTTTTTTCCCTTGGTGGTGGCTTTTTTTCTTTTAGAGACAAGATCTTGTTGTGTAGCCTTTTTACCTAGTATTTGCTATGTAGCTCATGCTGGTCCCATACATGGTCCCCTTGCCTCAGCAGGATTCTCGAGTGCTGAGATTGCATGTGTGCCACTGTGCCCAGCTAAATTCTTGAGGAGTTTCCTTTTGGGTATGGTTTGTGTCCATATTCTTAGATAAAGACGGGGTCCCTATAAACACTTTGAAAAGTTTGAAACGTTTGAAAAATATAATTATTGGGTTGTTAAGATAGGGACATTTCCATAGGTGGTTATTTTCATGTTTAATGTTGTGTAACTGAAATATCAATTTATTGGCATCTATATTACTATGATATTATAAAAACAAAAACAATGCTATCACAAAAGCCTCTTTGTTCCAGCTATTAATCCTTTTTTGCAATTTCTAATCAGCCTTTGACCTTTTTTCTCTTTAGTTTTTAAACAGGCACAAGGGACCCCACAAAGATTTTTCCATGCCTTGGGCATGGGAGTGTAAACCTTCTTTTTACTTGTGATAAGAGCATTATAAAAAGGACAGCTCTCTCTGGTTTGAATTTGAAAGGCTGTATGGCTATGTATTCATATGCCTATTTTCAAGTAGAGACCCTGGAGAAGCCTTTGATTAGCTTTGTCCAAACATGGAAAATCATTAAGTCTTACTTAAAAAATCTATGTGCTTTGGAAATAGCATATTTCCAGTGCAAATGCGTGATTCTGTTTGTAACAGACTCAGTAAGGAAAACAGTAAGATCCATTAGATGCCACTGAATAGACTTTCAAGCTGAATTAGAGATGATGAATCATGACTGCAGTTTGTAGGAGAGGCTCATTCCTGCAATCAGAGCTGGTAAAAATGAATGCATTTTTCTATTTGAAGACATCTGAGACTGGACTAGTATTAATGTAGACATGCGCACGTAAAGAAAATATTTGAACAACACTAGGCACATGTGCCCAAAGTTTGAAGCTAAGAGCTGTACATTTGTGGTTTCATTTATACTTCAGTATAACCTTTGTATTTGGGAACAGACATTAATTTCCTGGAGTTGACAAGAACTGTTAAAGCGGATGTCAGGTTAGAATCCACAGCCTGTAGCATTTCACAGTTGACATAAAAAATGGAGGCCTCACCAAGCTCCCTTCTTGATGCACCTTCCCAGGATCTCAGGTAAAGCTAGGAGTCAAAATTATCTTAGCCAGTAGCAGAGCTTCTTATGTGTTAGTGAACATACCAATCTCTAGTGAGTCTCATAATGAATATTGTGGTTCTGTGGGAGTGGCCCAGATCCCATGAACAGACTCACAGGATGCTGATTTGATATCCTTTGACCCAGACTTTGATAGAGCATCCTCTGTATAATTTACTACAAATGATAATACAGTTACATATGATTTCTATTTTTTTCTTAATCAGTGTGCTTTTTTTAAAATAGGGTTTAGTATTATCTCCAGAGATTCTTTTATGTCTGCATGTTTGGCACTTCCCTTACACAGTGGGAAGCTAAAAGAGGGATCAATAAAGTTATATACTTAGTGAACTCTTGTTTGATGCTTTTCTGCCCTCAGATTTTACCATAGGGGAAAACATCAATATCAGGAAGTATAATCATCTATTAAATTTAATATTCCTAAAGGAAACATTAAATTGTTGAACATCTTACCCAGCACAGGTGTTGATACTAACTTAGGGATAGATGTGCTAGTAAGACCTCTGTAGGATTGATCACACAGTGGACTCAGACCATATCTTTCTCATACTGAAATATAGAGTCCATAGAGGTTGCAAACTGGCTACCCAAAGGCACTTCACATCCACAGATGTGCTTTCTTTACTCCAGAGTGTTTCCAATAAATGGAGACCAAATAGTAAAAATTGGGAGGTTGTTCCTATTTCTTATGAAATCTAGAAATCTGATACAGTGACTCCATAATTTCTGTCAGGTGAGGCAACAAAAAATTTTTTTTCATGACAAAATAAAATACAAGGTAAAACAAAAACCATCATAGTGAGGCTAGGCAAGGCAACCCACAAGAAGGAAAAGAACCCCAAGAGTAGGCACAAGAATCAGAGACCCACTTATTCATACACTCAGGAGTCCCATAAAAATTCTAAGCTGAAAGCTATAATATATATGCAGAAGACCTGGTGCAGACCTGTGTAGGCCCCGTGTTTGCTTCTTCAGTTTCTGTGAGTTCATATGAGCCTTGCTTAGTTGATTTAGAGGGCCTTGTTCTCTTGGTATTCTCCGTTCCCTCTGGCTTTTACATTCTATCTGTCTCCTCTTCCATTGTGTTCCATGAGCTCCAGGAGGTATTTGATAGAGTCATTCCATTTAGAGTTGTCTAATGTTAATGCCTGGCTGTGAGTTTCTGCATCTGTTCCCATCTGCCGGAGGGACTAAGTAAGGTATCTATGAGTATAGCAGAATATCATTAGAAGTCATTTTAATGGTACCTTTTTTTTTTTTTTTTTTTTTTTTTTTTAAGACCAGTAATGTTTGGTTTTACCCTAGAGCTTTGGGCTATTCAGTGTCTGGTTCTTGGTTACCCAAGCAATGTTGGATGTGGGTTCTGTTTCATTAAGTGGGCCTCAGGTCAAATCAGACATTGCTTGGCTACTCCCCTAAGTTCTTTGCCACCATTGCCCTAACAAATCTTGCAGGTGGGACAAATTGTAGGTCAAAGATTTTGTGGTTGGGTTTGCGTTTACGTTTCTCTTTTGGCAGGCTCCAGAATGCCTTCCTGCACCAAAGACACTAGAATGTAGGGGTGAAGGCTCCATGTAGGTACCATCTTGACTTTGTGTTCAATGAGTTGTGTAGGTATTGTCTTCAGCAATGGGACCCCACAGTCAGTTTGCAGAGAGCATCCCATTGTCTCAGCACCAGTCTGGGTTGATTGGGGATTTCTGTGGGACCCCCTTGGCCAACAACTCAAGTGAATGCAGCCTAGTCACAGTACTAGAAGACTCATTTGGTGATGAGATGGCCAGTTGGTATTCCGTTTCCCCATTATTAGGGGACCTTGTTAAGATTGCCTTCATATAATTTAGGGAATTTCCACTGCACTAGGTTTTCATAACATTCCTCAAATGCCCCTCAATTTTAACTGTCTCCCCCCACATTTTCTTCCTTTACCCTGTCTCCCCTTCCCCTCCCCACCTCACCCTCCTATTCAAGTCCCCCACACCCACCCCAGTCCATCCATTGAAGTCTGTTCTCTTGCTCCCTCCCGGCGAGGTCCATTTGTCTCCCTAGTCCCTTCCTCTATACCTAACCTCTCTGGGTCTATGGATTGCAGATTGGTTACAAGTGAATACATACCATATTTATCTTTCTGAGTCTGGGTTACCTCATTCAGGTTGATTTTTTTCCCCCCTAGTTCCATCCTTTGCCTGCAAATTTTATGATGTCACTTTTTTTTTTTTTTTAAACAACTGAGTAATTGTGTAACTGTTCCACATTTTTTTTATTCATTCTTTGGTTGAGGGACATCTAGGTTGTTTCCACTTTCTGGCTGTTATGAATAAAGCTGCACATAGTTGAGCAGGTATCCTTGTGGTGGGATAGAGCATCCTTTGGGTATATGCCCAAGAGTGGTGTAGCTGGATCTTGAGGAACCACCATATTGATTTCCATAGTGGCTGTATAAGTTTGCAGTCTCACCGGCAGTGGGTGAGTGTTGACCTTTATTCCTCCTTGTCGCAGCATTGAGCTGTCTTACTGATTTTAGCCATTTTGACAAGTATAAGAATCTCAAAGTAGTTTTGATTGGCATTTCCCTGATGATTAAGGATGTTGAACATTTTTAAGTGTTCTTAGCCACTTGAGTTTCCTCTATGGAGAATTCTCTGTTTTTATTTGTACCATTTTTAAATTGGATTATTTAGTTTTTTGATGTCTATAGTTTCTTGATTTCTTTATTTATTTTGGATATTAGACTTCTGTTGGATGGAGTTGGTAAAAATCTTTTCCCATTCTTTAGGCTGATGCTTCATTCAGTTGATGGTGACCTTTGAAGCTTTTCAGTTTAAGAGGTCCCATTTATTATTATTTTTTATCTTAATGCCTGTGCTATTGGCATTTTGTTCAGAAAGTCTCCTGTGGCAATGAGTTTAAGGTTATTTTCCACTTTCTCTTCTATCAGATTCAGTGTATCTCGTTTTATGTTGTGGTCTTTGATCCCCTTGGACTTGAGTTTTGTACAGGGTGATAAATATGGATCTATTTTCATTCTTCTACATGTAGACATCCAGTTTGACTAACACCATTTGTTGAAGATGTTTTTTGTTTTTTGTTTTTTTTTTTTTGCCCAGCGTGTCCATAAAAGAATCAGGTATCTATAGGTGTGTGTATTTATGTCTGGGTCTTCAATTCAATCCCATTGATCAACATGTCAGTTTTTATGCCAATACCATGCAATTTTGTTGTTATTTGTTTTTGTTTTTATTTTCCCTAACTCTGTAGTACAACTTGAAATTAGGAATGGTGAGACCTGCAGCAGTTCTTTTATTGTTTGTATTATTTGTGGCTATTGTGAAGGGGGATGTCTCCTTGATTTTTTTTCTCAGTCTGTTTGTCATTTGTATGTAAGAGAGCTACTGATTTTTTTTTTTTTTTTTAAGTTAATCTTGTATCCTGACACTCTGCTGGAAATGTTTATCAGCTGTAGGAATTGCCTAGTGGAATTTTTAGGGTCATTAATGTAGGAAGGATAGTATTGTATCATATGCAAATACAGATAGCTTGACTTCTTCTTTTCTTATTTGTATCCTGTTAATCTTCTTCACTTGTCTTAATGCTGTAGCTAAGACTTCAAATACTGTATTAAATAGGTATGGGGAGAGTGGACAACCTTGTCTTGTTCTCTATTTAGTGGAATTACTTTGAGTTTCTCACCATTTAATTTGATGTTGACTATAGGCTTGCTGTAAATTCTAGGTCTATGTAGTGATTGTCCCTGAATGTGGTCACAGAACCAGCCTGCCATTATTCTCTATAAGGCTGTTGCTTTGTTTAAAGTAAATATTACTTCATTTCTGAATCTTATACTTATTTTGTTTTTACAGAGTCTTTTATCCAGTCTTGTAAAATTGAATAGCTTGACCTTAGCTAGAAATTGTTTCCAGTTATATCCAGTGGGAGGTCCGTCTCAGTTTTCCACCATTTATTCCCTCAACATGGAACACAATCGAATCAACAAAATCCCATTTGGAATTTTCTCCAGAGCTAAAGTGTTAAGTAAGCTGAATATGAAGGTAAGCCCGTCTCTCTGTCTGTGTGTGTGTGTGTGTGTGTGTGTGTGTGTGTGTGTGTGTGTGTGTGAGAGAGAGAGAGAGAGAATGAGAGAATGAGAGAATGCATGCATTCATGCTGTGATTCTCATTCGTATTTTCTCTATTAGTGTGGAGAGTAGGTGATGCCTTGTTGATGAAATCTAAACTGTTAACAAGCATGCTTTAGGACCATTCTTATTAAATAACAGATGTCTTCAAACTGAGCATGCCCTCAGCAGTTTGTTCTCAAGAAATAATCATGGGTGTCTGTAGAAGTATAACTGTAAGGACATATATTGCCTAACCATCTACTTCATAAATGCCAACTTATACCAGAATGGTTCAATTTTTTAAAATAATATATCTAATGAAATAATATAGAACCACCAAAATTGTTGCACTAGACTAAGACAGTGTTAAATATCTATTTCAGTATTCTCAGTTTATTAAATAGAAGATAAAGTATGTGAAACTCTCTATATATACAGGTTTAAGCTGTTTTAAATGTGCTAGTTATTATATTAAATTCTTGGGTGTTATGTAATTCATTTAGCAGTGCTTTTTAAGACTGTGTTTCTCTTTGACTGTCGGAGTGATTGATGAGTAACCCTCAGGTTCTTTGCCTTTCCATAGCCCTTCAGTGAGCAACTTTCACATTTATAAAGTGAATTTATAAGTTTACTGTGGAAGGAAAAAATTATAAGTGCTGTGATTTAATTTGTAATGGATAGATTTTAGGTCCAGAGATGATAATGGAAAGGTCACATACCTAATCCTGTCTGTAGCTGGGTAGGAATCCAGGAAACCTGGGTTTCTTTGATTCCAGATAGAATGTTCTATCATACTATACGACATAATTTTGGCTTTCTTTAAACTGTGCACCATAACTGTGGCCTTTAGTAATCTAAATCTGCAACAGTTTGTTCCTATACTTTGTCATGATAACTCTTTGATGTATATAAGTAAAAAATGCTAATTCAAGATAATCTTAAAATCTGTGTGAGATTTCTTAGTCTGTTCATATGACAATTGATGCAGTGGTAATAGCCTTCCTGATGAGTATTCATTGTGTAGCAGTGCTGGTGGCTTAGCTTAGTGGCAGACTTCCTGCATAGCATGCACAAGGCCCTGGGTTCAGTCCCCAGTGTAAGTTATAAGTAATGTCTCAGTTTCTAACAGGGTTAGACTACGGTGAAGCAGGTGTTTGCTCGTTTTTGCATTTGAACATAACATTTTAATGGCTCTGATATTGTTAGAGTATATTTGCCTAGTCAGGTTTGCCTGAGGTTTCAGTAAAATAAATGTGAAACTATAGAACATTGTTTTAACATTTCTTCAAATGTGATAAAAGATTAACAAAACTTTTTCTTGGAAAAAAAAAAGCGAGGTTTGACATTTTTTTCCTTATATATGCACTGGTACTTTTTTGTAATTTTTAAAACTACATTTATTTATTTGTGTTTGTATGCTTGAGCAACATGGCTTGTGGAGGAGGTCAAAAGATAATTTTTGATAGTCAGTTCTCTCCTTCCACCATATATGTCCTGCTGGTCAGGCTGGTGGCAAATGCCTTTACCCACTGAGCTCTTTTTCCAGCTTCCTATCCATATCTTTTTTCCCCCAAGACAGGGTGTCTCTGTGTAGCTTTGCGCCTTTTCTGGAACTCACTCTAGACCAGGCTGGCCTTGAACTCACAGAGATCCACCTGCCTCTGCCTCTTGTGTGCTGGGATTAAAGATGTGTGCCACCACAACCTGGCTCCTATCCATATCTTAATTTGAACATTCTTAGTTTACTCAGTGATTTCTGTACATTATTATGAGGTAGAGAAAACCCATTTGTCACTAGGATCTTTGAAAGTTTAAGTGATTTCTCTGTATATTATTATTTTTTTAAATTTCATTACAAAACCTACATAAGAAGAAAGTCTTCTAGTTTAACCTCAAAATAAAATCCTAATTAATTATAATGTTGGAAGTTCAGAGGTTTTATTGGTAAGTTTGACTCTTGTTTTCTTTTTCTATTTAGATGATAAATATGAGAATAAAATTTTCTGTTTAAGAATTTTGCTGCTGAGGGAAGTATAAATGGTGACTTTGTTTCTGTGGTTCTACCTGGGTGCTTCTTATCTCTGCCAGGACAATCAGTTGACATCACTTCCTTTGGATTTTGGAACTTGGACCAGTATGGTAGAATTGAATTTAGCCACAAATCAACTTACAAAGATCCCGGAGGATGTGTCTGGTCTTGTTTCTCTTGAGGTGAGTGAATATAGTGTAATTAGAAGTGGTCACAACAGGACTCCAGTAGATGCAGAACACCCTAGTGAGGGGAGGGAGGTGCTGACACCTCTGAACCACTTCTGCCTAGCAGAGGCGGAGAGACTTAAATGCAGACTCTTGGAGGAGAAACGTATGTAAAACTTAGCACCTTTCAAACATTTTTCCTTAATTCCTTTTAGAAAACATGGTATTGCTTGCCAAAATAATTATGGATTCTTCAGTTTGACACTCAGAACCTTTTATTATATGGCTTTGGCCTAATTGTATCACCCCCTGTGTTGGTAATGTGTTGTCCATATTTGTGGTTCTGTGTATAGTCCCAGTGTCTGGAGTACTGCTTTTCACCCTCTTGATTTTATTTTATTTTTTTTCAAAATCTTTTTCCCATAATTAAAGATCCATCTTTAGTCAAGGATGACTGTTACTGTTTTTGATTAGTGAAATTTTCGTCTTTAACAAACAGCTTAGTAAGATAATAAATACACTGTTTTTAAGATTTTTTTTTAAACTTTTTAAAGTTGTATTATATCATAAAGCAGCAGTTCTCAACCTTCCTAATGCTGCGACCCTTTAATATAGTTCCTCATGTTGTGGTGACCCCCAACCATAAAATTACTTTTGTTGTTACTTAGTAACTGTAATTTTGCTGCTGTTATGGATCATAATGTAAATATCTGATATGTGACCCCAAGAGAGGTTGCAATCCACAGGTTGAGAACCACTGTCATAAGATAAAATAGTATGATATAATGGTTAAATGCATTAGACTTTGGAATAAAACAAATTGAAATGCAGTTACACTTTGATCACTCCTTATTTGTAGATTTCATCTACCAAAGCTTTAGTTTCCTGAGAGTGAAATGATGTAATAGTACTCCATAGTTTTAACTCAGATTAAAAGAACCACTAAACAAATGCGTTTAATATAAGGTCCTAGTGAACTTTAGTGGTGGCCATTGTTACTGCATTAGTCTTACTGTATGTTTTTCAATGGCGTTTTATAAAGTTGGGGCAAACAAGTAGACTTAAACTTAGCTACAACTTCATGTGGCTCTTTAAATTTACTGCTCTTTCTACTACCTCAGCTCCCGTTATTGTCTCCCTAGTTCCATGCTGAATTATAACTGCTTTGACTAGCTTCCTCAGTCCTTTTTACCTCTTTAGTGTTTTTAGGGTATACTGAAGTGTAGTAAAAGTGTCTAAATAGTAACTTCAGTTACTATCAATTGTTATAGATAGTTAAAAGTCAATTGCTTACTTTGCTTAAGTGAATATTTTAAAGAATTTTGAGTTGGGGATTTAGTTCAGTGGTAGAGTGCTTGCTTAGCAAGTGCAAGGCCCTGGGTTCGATCCTCAGCTAAAAAAAAAAGAATTTTGAATAAGTAATCAGGTTATTAATACTTGTAATTATTCAGTGTCAAAATACTTTAGTCTTAAGGCAGATAATTTTTTCCTTTTAAAATTTAGTTAATAAATTATTTCCTTGTTTTTATTAGTTTGTAAGTAATTGAATAAAATCTCTTTGTAGTACCCACATTAGTTTTAAAATGATATATTAATCAAATATTTAATTTTTTATAATTGTTAAGCTTAATAGTAATTTTGGGGAATTAGTATTGCTTAATAAACTTTAATCTGCATTAACAATCCTGTGTAATGTTATTTCATGAGTCATGAAATGCTCTCAATCGTTTCGTTTAGGTTCTAATATTATCGAACAATCTTCTGAAGAAGCTTCCCCATGGCCTTGGGAACCTTAGAAAGTTACGAGAGTTAGACCTAGAGGAGAACAGACTGGAGTCCTTGCCCAGTGAGATTGCTTACCTCAAGGACTTACAGGTGAGACTCTTTCCTGGTGGAGTCCTTGCCCAGTGCGTTTGCTTACCTCAAGGACTTACAGGTGAGACTCTTTCCTGGTGGAGTCCTTGCCCAGTGAGGTTGCTTACCTCAAGGACTTACAGGTGAGACTCTTTCCTGGTGGAGTCCTTGCCCAGTGAGGTTGCTTACCTCAAGGACTTACAGGTGAGACTCTTTCCTGGTGGAGTCCTTGCCCAATGAGGTTGCTTACCTCAAGGACTTCCAGGTGAGACTCTTTCCTGCTGGAGTCCTTGCCCAGTGAGTTTGCTTACCTCAAGGACTTCCAGGTGAGACTCTTTCCTGGTGGAGTCCTTGCCCAGTGAGGTTGCTTACCTCAAGGATTTACAGGTGAGACTCTTTCCTGGTGGAGTCCTTGCCCAGTGAGATTATTTACCTCAAGGATTTACAGGTGAGACTCTTTCCTGGTAGCCTTAGAATTGGATGACTAAAGGTCTTGGAAACTATTCCAAATTACAAGCTTTTCTTAAGATTTTGATATAATTCTCCAACTAAAGATTTTTGTCTTATTTTCCTTTGTGAACGTAAAATACACTGTCTGCTTTTATTTTCCTAACAAATAAAAATTTTTGAAAGAAAATCTTGTGATTTACTAAGCAAGTTTTACCCAACTTAATTTGTTAGTTTGCATTATTCATTAGTTATATCATTTTAAGTTTACATCATTTGTAGGAAATGTATGTGTAACTTTTTTTATTTTGTTAATCTTCTAGAAATTAGTCTTGACAAACAACCAGTTGACCACTCTTCCCAGAGGCATTGGTCACCTCACCAACCTCACACACCTTGGCCTTGGAGAGAACTTGCTAACTCACCTTCCTGAGGAAATTGGTATGAGCCTGTGGACGCTTAACACTGATGATTGATTTGTGCTTTTGAACAGATAGGCTTGATAAATACACTGTTTGTAAAGTCATTTACATCAAACTCAAGGCTTTTAATGGAATGCCAGTGGTTTTCTCATAAGTTCTTAGAACTACTACTCTTATGGAGAATGGTTAGAGTGTTGATGCTGTCAATAGACCTTACTTATGACTCTCAATGTAGGATTATCTTCTGTTCTTCCAAACATAATAGATGGCCTTGAATTAAATTAGCAACGTCTGTGCTGTGAGGACATTACTGTTTTTGTCATCTTTACTTAGATTTTGTTTATAATAACCAGTATGGGAACTACAAGTGTAAGCCACCATTCATAGCTTCCAGAAGAACATTCCTCATAGAGATTTAGGATTTAGATTTAGATTTACAGTAGTAGTTGATGGCTATCAATACCTGGGTTTACTTTTAGAATTTTTTCCAAATATTTGTATCTATTATTTATATAATTAATATGACCACCTTGAATTTAGACAGTGCAAGTTGTAATCCTGTTTTATAATAGTTGAGTAGTTCCTAAGTAATTCTATGGATTACTTATGATCTATTTTTTATAGTGTCCTGTTCTGGAAGCAAGATAAAGTAGTAAAGAATGTTTTTCAAAATGGTAGACAATTTAAAATTTGATTCTAGGCCAGGTGGTGGTGTCGCACACCTTTAATTCCAGCACTCAGGAGGCAGAGGCAGGCGGATCTTTGTGAGTTCAAGGCCAGCCTGGTCTACAGAGTGAGATCCAGGAAAGGCACAAAGCTACACAGAGAAACACTGTCTTGAAAAACAAAAAACCAAAAAACAAACAAACAAACAAATTGATTCTACCACTTCTCTTGCTTTGTAGCTTTGGATAGAGACTATCTGCCACTAATGTCTTATTGTAAACCAGGACAGTAACTTATTTCATATAGACTGTTCTGAGATTAAATATCCTATATGTAGAACAATTTGTCCTGCTGGCTGTTGTTTTATTACTTTCCTAATGCCATTGGCAAGTAGTCCACGTTTTGACTTTGAAAATAGAGGTTTAAAAATCCATATGTGAACTCTCAACTGTGCCAAAAGATTGTCTGAAAATGGAGTTTTTCCAAAAACCTCTTAAGTTTCAAAACCATTGTGATTTCATTGGTATAGAGAGTGACCTATACATTGGGGTTTTAAGAAGTCTCCCCAGTTAATTTCAATATGTGCAGTTTGAAAAGGTGAGAGTTTTAAGAGTAGTAATTAATTTTTTTCTTTTCCTGAACAGGTACACTGGAAAACCTAGAAGAACTGTATTTGAATGACAACCCCAATCTTCACAGCCTCCCCTTTGAGCTGGCTCTCTGCAGCAAGCTATCAATCATGAGTATTGAGAACTGTCCACTCAGTCACCTCCCACCTCAAATTGTTGCTGGAGGGCCTTCGTTTATTATTCAGTTTTTAAAGATGCAGGGTCCATATCGTGCCATGGTCTGATGTAAACTGCTGGTCCCACACACTGTTTAAAAATAGACTGCCATTAATGTTTCATATCTATATCTGTATCTGTGGATATTGATCTATGGCAGATTTATAAAGACTGCATTATGTGTTTCTGCTAATAGAGGAATCATAGCCATTTAGATTTTTTTTAATTCTGTAAAGAAAAAAAAAGCTTATGTAAGTTTTCTTTGCTAAATTTGATGGATGGTTTTCTGTTATGTAATCTAATACGCCAGTTTGTTTAAAAATCTTCCAACAAATTATGAAGTCATTAAATTTAAGGGATAAAGTAATATAGTTAGATAGGTGTTTCTTTTAGGAAAATGTGGGCCAAAAATTTTGTTGCGACTTTTCATATACATTTCCCCTTAAAATTGTCAGATTTTTATAATAACATAAGCCCTGAAAGTAGACTTTTTCTTTAACTTATTTTGAAATTTGAAATTTAAATTTTATATATTGTTTACAGTCAGAGTGAATCACTGGATTATTTTGATTTGCTCTGTTTTAATCAGTCAAATACAGAGTTTATATTCTCTGTTAAAGAATTTACATCAGTTAGTTTAACTATTATAAGATACTTTGTTGAAACAGCTGGCAAATAGAAAATATACATTTAGAAATAAAAATTTCCATTACTTTTATTTCTTTAATGAACTGTAAAGTAAACATCTGGAGTGAATCTTTGGGGTGGGGTACTGAGACCTTTCCTAGAATAAGTATTTTTACATTGGGGGAGCAGAAATCTGTGGTGAAAGGTTTTCTTTTCTTTTCCATTCCTGTAAGTTGCAGATCCACAAAAATTTAATGGAAATTTGGCCAATAAATTACACATAAACTCACATTCTATATATGTATATACAATGCTATATAGATATGTATTTATTATATCATAAACTACAATAGGTAACTTTAAAGACTTTCCCCTTTCCTTGTACAATGAGATGAATGTCTCTCTCTAAAGACTGCAGTCTGTGTATGTTTCAAGGTTATTTAACAGTGTACTATGGTTTTATATCTTGACTCGCCTTGTACATCTTTCTGTTCTGAAGTATCTGTGTCTAAGCACAATATCTTCACACTGTGCTGTATTGCTGCTGAACTAAATGCACTTTCCCCACATATGGGGCACTGGCTTCAAACAATTCAGTTCAGTACCATTATTTTCAATCTCATCCTTTCCTTGTTAGCAGGTGGTATAGTACAGTTACAGAAAAACGGCACCTTGCATTGACACCATTGGTAGTTCCGTGGAAGTTATGTAGGATGTGCATGTACTATTTGATAATATTTTCTTTTGCTTTACTGCCTTTACAAATAGCAAAATTGTAAATGTGTGCCCCTTACATAGTACTATTATTTTTGGTAGTGTTGGTCTAGGTCAGTTTAATTATTGAAGAGACCCCCCCAACAGAGCAAGTGCATCCTAGATATCATTCCAAAACATACCTTCCATATAATGAATAACTGTTATATATAATATTGCTGCTTATTTTTCTGTTTTTCCTCCCCTCATTTTTTGGGCATTTTGTTCTAAACAACTATTTTTTACAATTAAAACTGTAATACTGAGATAAAAATTAGGACTTTTCTTTTCCTGGCACTGAAACTCAAGACTGGGTTTGAGGTCAAGTCTGATTTCATAATTGTCAAATTTGTAAGGAGCAACTAAGAAATGGAAGGCAGTTAAAGATAGAAAACCCTAGAGTGCTTAAATGTGCTGTAAAACTATTGTAGATGTTCACTGGATTTTACAAAGTAATATCCTTTCTCCTTTCCATCTACTGTGGCTTTTCAGTTAAGATTTTGTTTATAAAAGGAATTTATTACAGTTCTACCTAGAGCTTGTGTGTGTGTGCGTTTTTTTTTTTTTAAATCATATCCATATGTATTGATATTAAGGTCATGGAACTTAAACTTGAGAGGTAGTGGTCTAGTGTCTTTCCTTGTAAAACATTGTTTTTCAAAATGAAAATATATGAGAAATGTTAAACAATTTGTTTTCCCAACATTTATTTAAGCTATTTTACAATAGAGGTGGAAAATGATCACAGTCTTATACATAGAAATGCTACATACAGTGTATATAAGCTTTTTCAGATGTAAACTATAGATCTTCAGAGCTGTCTGGGAAGATCCCTTTAATTTCACGACTGTTTCTACTAAGAAACTAGACTCCAATTAGGAGGAGGGATGCTAGTGAAATAAAGATGCTTAACCCTTGAGTAAGGGGTGATGAACGACTGGCTACATGGGAGTTCATTTTTTTCATGAAACATCAATGGGACTAATTGCCATATTTAAAAAGTTGCCTTTTTAGCTGGGCAGTGGTGGTGTACACCTTTAATCCCAGCACTCAGGAGGCAGAGGCAGGCGGATCTCTTGAGTTCAAGGCCAGCCTGGTCTGCAGAGTGACCAGGACAGGCTCCAAAACTACAGGGAGAAACTGTCTTGAAAACAAACAAACCAACAAAAAATTGCCTTTCTTTTAAAAGAATAATGTTTCGACACTCCCTAAGATTTGGTTAATGAAATAAAAATCATAGACTATTGTCAGAAATGTGTAAATTTTGGTTTGTTAAACTGTAGCAGTTAAATGGAAACATCAGAGTCTTTCTGTAGGTGTTTATTTAGAATTTCATACAGAAAGGAGAGATGGTGGTTTATAGGCAAATATTAATGAAAACAGAAACTCTTGGAGAGACAAGAAAACAAATGTTCATTCATACTTAAAAGGTGGGGAATGCATTTGGAGTTAATTCTGAAAGTTTCTAATTAAATTTGTGTAGTCTAAGCTATTTAAAGTGAACAAATTTCGGCTGGGATGTAGCTAAGTCTACAATGTAGCCTATTCTTCACAAGATCTTAGTTCAACCCCAGTACTCCCACCTCCACTAGTACAAACAAAACTACCTCATAGGAAAGGAAGAAATGAATACACTTAACCACACATGATGGTTCAAACTCAAGTTCAGTAATAGTCTGGATGATGTATTGAGATCTTTTGGCCCCCAAATCCTCAAAAATAACATTCTTGCCACTCAAGAAGTAACCAGATGTCCTGTTTAGCTGCAGCTGTAACAACTTCATGAGTGCTGTACGGTTGAACCTTGGAAATGTCAGCCTCTGCCTTTCACTGCAAGGTGCTCTGGAGGCTTAGCAGACATTTTTGTTTTAAGTCATTTTCCCTGAGTTTTTGATGGGTGGGGTTTTGCCCTCAAGGCTTCTGCCCTATTGTCCAGTGCCTAGCTCCTCTTTAATCATGCGGAATCTCTTCTGGATCACAGGATCAACAGTGGCTTTAAGTGAGTTTAATACTTCTTTCCTCACCAAACCGCATGTTTCAAATCTTCTGACTTTTCCCCCCTTTTAATTATCATTGTAAATTTGGGTAAAAGCTGCAAGCACTAACCACAGCAGCCTAGATATTAAACTAGGCTTTATTAAACTAAAATTTGAAATTTCCTATTAGTCCATTACTATTAAATTCAACTTCACTCAGAATTTCAACATACAAAGCATAGCCAAGTTTGTCTGTCGGAATGTAGCATGAATAGCCTCCAGCACCCATCCCAATCTTCCTTTTTCCCTCACCTGAAATGTAAGCAGCATGTGTTGGCCGTGTTTTTGTCAGCCCTGTGCTCTAGTGATTTCTCACCAGAATTGCCCACTGAGCTCCAGTTCTAGGGCTGCTTTAGTCTGTTGTACTGTACTCTTCTGATTCCCCCACCCCCCCCCCCCAACCCTCATCCCAAACCAAAGTTCCAAACGCCTAGTTGGTACCAATTTTGTTTATTTTCTTGTTATTAAAGCAAGTGATTTGATGGAAGTAAGAGAGGAAAGGTTTGTTTTGATTTAGTTTCAGAAAGATTTAAGTCTTGTATGGTGTGGAAGGCAGGGCAGATTTGCTCTGCCTGTAGTGGAGTGTGTGGCTTAGTGGCCCAGGAAGCAGAGAAACAGGCTAGACCCAGACCTGGGTGGCCTATTGCCAGGCCTACGTGCTGTAGGCTTTTCGGCCTTCAGAGTAATGTCTCCAGCTAGGGGTTGCAGATGACAACATGGAAGATACTTGAAATACCATGAACTGACTGACTGCCTTTAGAACAACCACTGCAAATTATTCTTCATAGGCTGCCTTCAAGTTTAATGCAGTGAATTTCTTTGTACTTAATTATCCAAACGGGAATTAAAGAGCTTTTTTTTTCACTGTTACTTGTTCATGAATTTTTTGATAATTTGGATTATCTGAATTCCAGTTTGATCATGCGTTTTTGAATATGATCCAAGTTATTTTCTGAAACCTTTAAAAACTTACTTTGTTTAGGGTTTTACGATGTTTGTTTTTAAGGGGTCAGTTGTGTATTGAGTCATAAAATTAATTGTTCCTGCTTTTTCTTTTCTTTTTCTTTTTCTTTTTTTTTTAAATCAATTTACCCATGTTACTTTCAAGATGAGGGAGTCTCTAGGGAAGGGATTGGGTTACATACTCATCTAGTGTCACATCATTGCTGAAATTACACAGTGACATTTGGCCCCTTAAGCGGTATTGTGACTCCAGTGTGTTGCTTCCCTCAATAAAACAACACCTGCACAGCTCTGGCTGTGGATTAAATAGTGATGCCTGATTAAGCTAGCCAGTGAGGGTTTATTCAGACCCTCCAAATGCACACACTAAACTTGAAGTTTCACACTTGTCATCCTGAGCCAAAACACTTCAAGTGTAAGACTCAAGTCTGCTGTGTGTAATGTACACATCATCTGCAGCTGTTTGTGTTTGCATAGCTTTTTCTTTTTAACTAAAAGAAACTTAACTTGGGTGATGACTTTAGGAATTTGAGATTATCTTCTGTCTCAGATAAATACTAGTTTAGAAGTACATAATGCAGCAAAACACTCTTGAGGCAGTGCTTTTTGTCTGTCACTGAATGTAGGGCAGAGAGTTGAGCTGATCACTACGGAACCCTCCTTTCTAAAGTTTCATCTCTGGAAGGTTGTTTAGAGTTGTAAGCACAACCTTGAAGAAAGGGAGCTTCCTGGCAGCAGTCCTGAGCGGCTTCAGGGAGTGCAGCGGCGGCAGATATAGACAGATTGCATTTTTCCCCAGGACCCAGAAAATGTCTAAATATAACTTAACAGTTGTGTTTTGTAGGATGGTTGACTTAATTCTGTGTTCCTTTGTTCTCCTGTATCCTAAGTTGGAAAGTAAATCTACACCTTTGGAAAATCTAGGATATAGATATTTTCTACATTGTGTATCTTGGGACAAAAGAGTGGACAACCCACTCCCTGTTTGCTCTCTCTGCTTTCTGGTTGAAGAGGCGATCTCAGCCTCCTGACCCAGCCACCTGTTGCCAAGCCTCTTCCTACCACTGTGGACTCTGCCTCCGAAGCTGTGGTAAAAGTAGAGTCTAGAGGAGCACTAAGAAAAAAAAAATCTAAAATAAAATGAAGCTTTTAACCTTAAAAAAAGAGCAAATTTAATCTAAAAAATCCAAAGAATAGAGAGTAGACATCAATGAAATATAAAACAAGAAATCAATAGGGAAAATCAATAAAAAAATGAGTTATTTGAAAATACTAGTAAATTCATAACCTAGCCAGGCTAAGACCTGCTACTCTACTAATTCTTACCATAAATTGAAGCAAGGACATCACTACAGCCTCTGTGGGGGCTAAAAAGGTAATAGATACTATAAAATTTTCTATGGCCCTAAATTTGATAGGTAAGACAAAATGTATCTTTCTTTGAAAGATACAGTATGCCAAAATTTACACAAGAAAATATATATTGTTATCTATTGAAGAAACTGAATCTGTACTTCTATATATTAGAATTCATCAAGCGTATAAATAAAAAAAAACTTTAAATTGTTTCTACAGCCTGTTCTCTAGTTCCTATCCAGAAGATGGGAGGAGGGGCCATTTCTTTATTCTTTGGGGTCAGAATTAACTCTAATACTAAGCCCCAAATCCTTACAATGAAAGATAACACAAATATCTCATGAACTTAAATGCAAAAATCCTCAACAAAATATCAACAAATTTTATCCAATAATGTACCAAAAGAATTATATAATACAACAAAGCACTGTTTATGTCAGATACACAAGACTATTTCAACATTAGAAAGCCACAGTATGATTTATGATACCAGCAGGTTAAGAAGAAAAATATCACATGATCATATCAACAAGTACAGAAAAACTGCTTGATAAAACTCAGAACCTCTTTGTGGTAACTTTCGGCAGCTAATTTTCCAAAGGTGCAAAAACAATTCAATGCAGCAGTGATGGCCTTTTCAATGACATGGGAATATCTGACTATGTATCTGTCTGTCTATGTATCTAATCAAATCCAAATTTTAAAACAAAATAAATCATGTGCACAAACATAGATCATAAAACTCTAAGCTTCTAGTTATATGGAGAGCAGAAGACCAGAATACCCAGCCCAACCCTGACGCTATCATCACGCCCAGCAGGAGACTCACTGCACTGGGACCTAGGGAAATTCTAGAGGCCTTTGGGTCTGACTATCAAGTTTTAGGTATAGCACCAAAGGAACATTTCTGGAAAGCATTTGTAAGTTGAGTGTCAATAGATTTATTTATATTTTTTCTCTGCAAAAGGCACTATCAAGAAAATGAGAAAACAAAAGGAAAAATCACCCTAGACTGAGGAAATTCTGGCAAGGGATAAATCTGATAAAGATTTAATTTGGAAAAAAAACCTCAAAAATCAGCATAAGGGAATGACTGATTTAAAAATGGACAATTTAAAACAGACAACTCATGTGATATGCAGATGGCAAAGAAGTTGAAAGGAGCCCTGGACATCAGTCACAAGTAAGAAGCCTCTTGTACCTATTAAAGCCTCAAAAAGAAAACCACAGATGATAGCAAATTGCTGATTGCTGGTGGAAATGCAAAATGCACCGTTACTTAGGAAGATGGTAAAGTATCTGCAAGTGCTGCCAGCCCTCCCTGCCCTGACAGCACACTGGAGCCTTTCCTTCTTGATGCAGCCTTTAGAAAGGAACCTTCCCTCCTCACCCTGCTACCAACGCTTTTCCAACTGGAATTGCTGAGACAAGGGGTGGAGGGGAGAAAAAGTCAAGAAATTATCCTCCTTTGAGTCTCCCCACATTCTCTGGCCCACGGAGGACCCTTTTCGAGCTGCCTGGCCACAGAGATGGAGTTTCTCAATCTTTGTCAGTGGCTCACACCTCCCACGGAGTTCCAGCTTAAGACCCAGAGGACAGATTTGAGGGGTGAAAGATCGACACCTCTCATTTAGCTTTCTTCAATTTTTTTTTCTTAATCATTATTTTTTAGGTTGTTGCTTTTGTGGTTTTCACATTGTAGTTAATGCTTAGTATATCTCACTGGTGGCTGGGGTAGATTTGCTTCCTAATGCCTCTGTTACAGAATAGTGCATCTTAAAATTTCTCTTTTTTGTTTCTTATTTCCACTTGATTGGACAAAAAGTCTTGAAATCTGATCTTAAGAGTGCCATCATTTCTGTAAATACTTTCTTTTTAAGATAGCATCTTACTATTAAGACAAGGCTGGCCTTGAACTCAGATTTGCCTGCGTCTGTATTGTGAGTGCTGGGATTAAAGGTTTGTGTCCCACTACTTTTTGTTTTTCAGAAAATCTCAGTTATATTTTGAGTATCTTCAAGCCCAACATAAAATCCCCCCCCTGCCCCCGCCCCAGTCCTCAGGATGGACTGAATTATGTTTTGTGTGTAATTTCCATCAATGGACCCGACTCACTGAGATGTTCAATAAATAGTTTTACTGTTAATTAAAGCTCTTGCATCCATTTATTCCAGCCAAGTGTGATTGCACAGAGGAGAGACCAACTGAAAAGTGGGGAGTAGTTGTGTGGGCTGTGGAGTCACTTGGGGTCGAAGGAAGAGAAGGGAGGGACTCACCACTGTTTCACTTGTAAAACTGGACATGGAGCTGGGACAGATGGTAGTGGCTTCTTTCCCAATGTGTTGAGAACTGTATGGCTCCTTATATCTATTATTCTGTGCTTTTGCTTCATCCTCTTTCCTTGGGCAAGGGATGAAGGGAGGGAATGAGAGAAAAGGAGAGCAAAAGAGCAGAGAGGATGAACCTGTTCCTTAGTGACTGGTGCTGCATCCACCTTGCCCCATAGCCATCTCTGCCCCTGGATTGAACCATACGTCATTTGCTTGAATCAATCCATTTTCTGTTTTGTTTTCAGTAGAGTTAGCTTCAGTGGAGTTAGCTTGCAGGAGACGACATCGTGGAAGCATCAATCTGTTTATCCAGCTTAAATTTCCTCAGCTTTAACAGCTGGATTCCCCTCCTCCTTTCTGCCTCCTACCCCTGCTATCTGGTCTACACACCATTCTAGATCCATACACACTTGTGAATCCTACTTTTGAGTTGCCTCCAAAAGAGGTGACTCCTAGTTTTCATCTGTTACAAATTTTAGTATGGATGACCCTGCCAAGAGGCTTTCCCTGTTAAGCCCAATTTTATTGGTTCTCTGAGTTTACCAGTGTTTGTATGTCTTCTCTGGTGTAAGGACCCCATGCATTTCCTCTTTTATTATGAACAGTCCAGAACATCAACTGCTATTCTCGTACACCCTTGCCTTTCACACACAAATCTAAGAAAGATGTATTAGCCTATTAAAACTGTGTTTCCCACTTCTATGTTAATTTTGCTTACCTTCATATTTCTAGTGCTGGTTTATTAACCATCCATTGCTAAGACTTTCTAATGCTGGTTTATTTTAGTTTATTTCTAGTGCTGGTTTATTAACCATCCATTGCTAAGATCATAGGATCTATTTGCATTGGTTCCATGAATATTTAGATTAATAAAGGAGACAGTGTTGCTAGATAAACAAAAAATACCTAATGTATATTTTGTAGCCATTAAACCAAAGTCTAAGATGAGTATTTTTAATGCATTCACACATTTAATCCCTGTTTAAAAGCACATGTCAAGTGTATAGAACTATTTCCTATCTTCCACATGAGGAGGAAGCAAGGGTCCAGATAAGTCAAGGAAATAGTTATTAAATAGCAGAAACAGTGCCAGAATTCATTTTTATCTTACTCCCAAGTCCAAATATCAATGTCTCACTTGAACTGTCTCTCAGGACCTTTTGGGCAGGAGTTTCTTTAGCAAGGAAGGGTTTGTGCTTTGGTGGAGTTGACTATGGAGAATGGAAAAAAGATCATTTTAAGTAATAGTGATAGCTAGATTCATCTTCCTCCCTCCCTCCGTCCCTCCCTCCGTCCCTCCCTCCCTCTCTCTCTGTCTCCATTCTTTAGGCACATTGTCTCCATGGTTTCTTTGAGCAAACTCACTTTACCTAATTAGATTAGTGGAATGTTAGCTTAAGAGTTATTACTGTCAGTGACAAATGTCTACTTTGTACCCATGGTCTGGTGCTGCTATCTCACATGTCAAGTGTGAGGACAAATGGTCATTGCTCACCATAGCCAATTCAAGGGTTGCTTTTCCTCATGTGTCCGGACACAACAGGTTCATTATTCCTCAGCTTGTTGAGGTGGGGTAGGCACTTATCTGTGAGGACTGTTCCAGAACCCTGAGGTAGGTGGTGATATGCTTTGTATGTGCACACAAATTCTTGAAAGTCACGCTTTAGTGGAGACACAAACACATTATGTAGAGTAAGGTTGCAGCAAAGAGCCTGCAGGGAGCTCTACCTTCCTTGGCTTCCTCAGAGTGGAGTTGATATTGATAACTTTTGGTCTTGGCTGGAGGCTTTCACAGAAAGGGAAACACCTAGCTTCAGTTTCCAGGCCAGCACATGGTGGGCTAATGCTTTAGGAAGAGACAAAGGCAGTGGTGGGGCTTAGTCGAGCTTGTCAACAGCCACAGAGATCTGGCATCAGTGTGGGATGTGAGTGGTGGTGAAGACAGCTCCAAAGAACACCCCTGGAAGAGGCCCTTTCCTTCTGGCTCCTGTCAACTCACAGTAATCATAGCATGCCCATAAGCTTCAGAATAGGAAAAGTAAGATGGAGGAGTTAGGTAAAAGCCCAGAGAAGCAGTATTTTCCTCTAGTGAGCCCTCTCCTCCCTCTCATCAGCAAAGGCTCTGAGTTGACAAATGTTTGTGGCTCCAGCTGTGTGCACAGCATGAACAGTAGTTGAGAACATTGTGTTCTGCACCTTCTCATCATGTTCAGATGGGTGAGAGTATTGTGTTTAAGTACCATCTCTGGGGGGTGGAGGTTGGCTTGTGTTTGTCTGATGTGTGGCAGATTTCTATTTGAGAGAGTTTTGACACTGCCTTAGGAGTACATGCTAATAGGTATGCTGTTTCTTTTCCTTAATCACATCTTCTAAACAACAAACAAAAACCCAAAACCAAAATAACAACGGTAATAATAATAATGTTCTCCCCGACTTAGCTCTCCATTTCTGTTCAATTGAACTTACCATCAAGGTAAGCAGATTAATTACTTTTCACTGATGTAACCAAATACCTGACAGAAACCACTTATTAGGCTCACAGGTCAGGGGGTTTGGTCCATGGTTAGCCCCACCCCTTGAAGGAAAGAATGTCATGGTAGCTGGAGGGACAGGGACTAGGCAAACTCTTCAAAGGCATGTTAGTTACTTCTCTTGTGACAAGAAGCAATGTAAGGAAGGGAGGGTTTATTGTTTGATGGAATACAGTCCCTTACGGTGGGTGACAGGAGCAGGAGGCTGCTGTCCTGGTCACATTACCCACAATCAAGGAACAGAGTGAACAGAAAGTCAGGCCCAGCTATAAACCCTAAGGCCCACCCCTAATGACTCACTTCCTCCAGTGAAGCTCCACCTCCTAAAGGATCCACGACTTCCTAAACAGTGTTGTCAACTGGATCCAAGTGCTCAAACACACAGGTGGGCTTGCGGGAGACAGGCCTAATTCTCAGCACAGCCAAAGGTATCCCCCAGTGACTCCCTTCACTCAGCTAAGTCTCTCACTGCTTTACGTTGCCACAACTTCCCAAAATAATGCTACCAGCTTGGGATCAAACTGTTGACAAAAAAGTCTATGAGGGACATTTTGTATTCAAGCTGTAACAGTGGGGCTGAGATGTCAAGGCACATTTGGGTTTTGTTTGACATTGGAACCAGATGTAATTCAAGGACAAACATTGTTTAGGTTAAACAGCATTCACTTTTTGGCAAATCATCTAACTGACACAATTAGAGTGCCTCTGCCAACTTAAACGTTCTTCGAGAAAAAAAAAATAAGAATGGGAGGGTCTTATGCCTATCTATATCCATGAATTAGTTCATAGTGTAGCTATATCCTGATTTGGGACTGAAATACTAGACATTTTGGTTGTCTACTTGTGGCCTACTGTCTTGTTGGCAGCTCAGTCAGATGTGGAATTCATTCTTTCATTCGTCTCATGAACATTTAGAAAATGGTTAGTGTGTACTCTGTAGTATTTATTGAATTTTTATGTTAAAAATGCAAGTACTAAGACTATACCTTAATTCTAGTGAATTGACATTCTCAAGGGGTCTGTTCCAAAATATTTAGTGGTCCTGGGCATGGAACCCAGGGCCTTATGCAAACTAGATATCCTCACTCTCAGAAATGTGATTTGTAAGCAGCCCTCTTCAGAAATGCTCTAGGAATAAAAGATGAGTCCACTGTGTGTGTGAGTGGGTGGGCCTGAGCATGAACCCACTGTGTATGTGTGAGTGGGTGGGCCTGAACATGAGCCCCTGTGTGTGTGAGTGGGTAGACCTAAGCATAAGCCTACTG
Source organism: Onychomys torridus (assembly GCF_903995425.1). Lineage (NCBI taxonomy): Eukaryota > Metazoa > Chordata > Mammalia > Rodentia > Cricetidae > Onychomys > Onychomys torridus. The sequence goes on from NC_050443.1 coordinate 173,188,488, forward strand.
TGTGTGTGTGTGGGTGAGTGAGTAGACCTGAGCATAAGTCAACTGTGTGTGTGATTGAGTGGGCTTGAGCATGAGCCCACTGTGTTTGTGAGTGGGTGAGCCTGAGCATGAACCTACTGTGTTTGTGAGTGGGTAATTTTATTCAAGTTAATACTGAAAACCAGGAGAGGGAGGGATTCTCATCTCTTCATGCTCTATATCAGAGCATGAGAAATGTTCAGTCTCCCACGAAGTGTGCCCATGCTATGCCAGGACAGTGAGCATAAAATTCGGAGTGAGTCACACACTATGTCCCACATGTGCTCTATGGTAGTAGTCACAACTGGAGGAGACCTCCCAGAATAGAAGGGCACTTATAACTTCCCAACACCCTTCCTTGTGACAGGGTCAAACTCATTATGTAACAGAGGATGTTTTGACTGTCATGCTCCCATCTCCCAAGTGCTGGGTTACAGGAAGGTACCACCCCACTCAGTTTATGCAGTAGTGTTGAGTATGGAACCCAAGGCTTCATACATGCTAGTTAAGAACTCCACCCTGAGCAACATCCATAGCTCAATACTCTATGGATAAGCCTTTGCCAGTGTCCTGAGGGCAGAGCCTCAGTTGGTGTAGTGGTGGTGGAAAAATTCTTGGGTTTACATTCAGGAAACAGTCCAATAAATGGCTGGCAATGTACTTAGCCTTTCTGACCTTTATTTTCCCCATTTATATAAGCAAATGATGGGACAAAATAATATACAGCTTATAAACTGCTTAGTGTTTTGCCTGGCCTGGGCCAGTGCTAAGAAGTGTATTTTGGTACTTTTTTTTTTTTAACTACTAGTTATAGACATTTATGGATCTCCCTCAGGCCACCAATGACAACTCCCACTGTATGATCTGCCTCAGGTCCTTTGGGGTCTGTGATACCACTCTAGAAGTCTGCATATCTGAGATCCAGACTGTGTTTCTCATCCTGAGCTCATTCTTTGTAGCTTTCATTGGCTTTACAAAAATCTTCACATAATTAGGACACTTCCTGCTGACCATGTTCGGTCACATTTCCAAATGAACACACTGGTAATGTCCCTGCTCCTGCCAAGAGACTCAGAGCTGAGACTTAGGAGAAGACAGCGGATAAGAGTCTCAACAGAGAGGCCTCCATGGTTTTCTTGAGAGTCTAAGAAAGTCTTCTCGGTACAAAGCCAGGAGCAGAGGCTCTCTACCTGGGGAAGGATTGGGGAGTAAAGGTGCTGAATTCAGATGAGACGTCTGAAAAGCACTTAGTAGCATTATCAAATCCTCTGTTGCTAGTCAGAGATGAAAACATCAGCTGGAGTTGAAACTGATGGTCAAGGTCATTCATTTAGCCTGCAGTCCTCAGCCATACCTGAGCCTGCACCTTGATGTCCACGGGTTTCCTCTCAGAATGACAGCATCTGGCATTTGATTTAGTGATTTCTGAAGTATGGCAGCTGTTTCTTTAGGTCCTATGTCCACCCTGTTGACATTTCCTGCTCTCCTGGACTTCCCAATCTGCCTGCTGCTCATCTGGAGTGAAGATGGCACAGTGAATCTGGTGCTACTAATATCAGCATGCTTGGAAACCTTGACCAATTCCTGTGCTCCTACCATTCTTACCAGAGAGCATGGGAATAGCTGCTCTTCCTTGGCTAGCACCCTGCCCCCACTGAAAGATGTGTGAGTGTGTGTGTGTGTGTGTGTGTGTGTGTGTGTGTGTGTGTGTGTTGGGGGTGTAAGGGGGAAGGCACATGTAAGTGGGGTGGAGTTTAAGTTAAGATTTTTTTCTCTTAATTTTAATTGTCCAAATGTGAGGTGCTGTATGTTAATTCGGTATTCTGCACAGCATGCAATGACCAAATCAGGGATGTTAACATTTCTATTTCCATAAACAGAAGAAACCTTTTTGATTACATATAACATATGTAACATAACAATTGTGTACATTTGTGGACTACAATGTGATACTTTAATACATGCACACAAAATGTACTGATTAAAACAGCGTGATTAAGGCTTACATCTACTTATGATGTTGTGGTGCTCCTCTTTTTAGTTCTTCATAAAATATCTGTGCCTCAACAAATGCTTAACGGTTCCCAGCAGTTTAAAGCAGAGAGGAGGGCGCAGGACTCCCTCACATCTGTAGAAAGTTCGAGCCTTACTCTCGTCGGAGGTAGACACATACATACAACCCGAAGATTTCTGCAACATGACACAGTTTAAAATTTGGATTCTTTTTGTTGTTGTTGTTTGTTTTCCTTTTCCCCTTGAGCTTAGATACAGAATTGCCCCAAGACAGAAGATGTAGGAAAGGACAGTAGACTGGAGCCTGGAGCCTCTAGTCGCTTCCCAGCCGTGACGTCCAGCGGCCAGCAGGTGTCAGTGCTCTCTCGTTCTGTCTCGGCTCAGGGCCTACGCCTCCAGGACCCTTCCCCACTGCCTGTTCAAGGGGGCGCGGTGCAGACCACAGGCCGCGAGCGTCCTGCAGACAGCTCTATGGCTGCAAGGATACGTGGCCTTCTTCCCAAGTATGAATAACTCAGGCCTGATCTGCTCACGCGTGGGTGCTGTCCATTCCGCTCCAGCGGTTCCATAGGAACCTGCACATGCTTACCTCTCCAGGATCCTTTCATCCCGGCCACCAGGAGCACCTGCGCCTGGCCTGGTCGCTTCGCCAGCGACCCCCTACGCAACGCTGCGTCTCCTAATTCGGGTCCCAGCACCCTGACACCCTTTCCTGATAGAACCCAGCTAGATGGGTGCATTCCTGGGTGCTACTATCTCCTGGACCGCCCGGAGCTGCACGGCCAACTCCCAGCAGGGGCCGCTCCCCACTCCCTAGGCTCTCTCTTAAAGCCCCTCGTTCACAGTACCCGCCTTTCCAAAAGGCCGGTCCAGCCTGTGAGGCAGCGTTCTCTGGGGTCCGATGCGAGTGCAGGCTTTAGACCTAAGGAGGGGAGGCGCGAAGGGCGGAGGAGGGTCGGCTTCCCACGTGGGGGCTGACGCTAGCTGCTCGGCAACGCCGGCTTCTTCCTGGGGCTATAAAAGCAGTCCACCGGAGCGCCGCGGAGCAGCAGCGGCTCCCGCTTCTGTGCAGACGCCCAGCAGCCGGTGCACGCCGCCCAGCCGCCTCAGCGCCTTCAGCCCAGAGTCCTGCTAAAACTGAAAAGGTCTTCGGACCCCGACCCGGTCTGCTGCGCTCAGCGCCCACCGGGCTCGCGGCTAACAGCCACCCTTGCCTCGGCCACGGCTCCTGGACAGCCGCTCGCTCACCTAGCTTGGCCCTGAGGACAGGGAGTGGGGGGGCGCCTTCATGCGGCCCCCACACCCTTCACCCCACCGCCGCCGCCGCCCCCCAGCTCTGTGCGCTGCGTCCCAGCCCCAGCAAGGCGTACAACTTTGGAAGTCCCGTGGTTCTCCAAGAGAAGGCAGAGTCCGCGCCCTCGCTCGAGGTCTGGCCCAGTCCGCGCCATCGCGCCTGAGGGGCAGCGACAGAGTCGGAAATCGCTTCGAGGGTATAAGAAGACAGACCTAGGACCCGGAGCCCGCACCAACACCCCTCGGCTGCCTCTTGGGGTAAGACTTCCTGCTTTCCATCAGCTCAAGAGTCAAGATATAGATGTCTATGTAAATATATTTGTATAATTTTCTGACATCTTTCCAAGTCATCAGGCTACCGATGATTTCTTTTCTTTTTTCTTGAAGAATAAATCTCTAAGCACCAGCTGGCCCTACTCTATCCTGTCGCGTAGAAATAAAACTTGGCTGTGTTTGGGGAGCTGGAAGAGAGAAGGCGCCCACCCGGAGCGTCGGAAGGACCAGCCGGTGCCAGTTCGCGGGCGCCAGTCCATGGACCACTAGAGGTCCCCCAGCTTGGGCCGGGGCTCCCTGCGGCCCTCTCCCTATGTGAGGCGCGGCGGGACGATCCGCGCGCCGGAGGAAGAGGAGGACCCACGGACGCGGGGCCGGAAGACAGCTGGCAGCAGGCCCAGGAGAACCGGTGCCCGCGTTCATGTTCCGCCAGGAGCAGCCGCTGGCCGAGGGCAGCTTTGCGCCCATGGGCTCCCTGCAGCCGGATGCCGGCAACACTAGCTGGAACGGGACCGAGGCGCCCGGGGGCGGCACCCGGGCCACCCCTTACTCCCTGCAGGTGACACTGACACTGGTGTGCTTGGCTGGCCTGCTCATGCTGTTCACAGTGTTTGGCAACGTGCTGGTTATTATTGCAGTGTTCACCAGTCGTGCGCTCAAAGCGCCCCAAAACCTCTTCCTGGTGTCCCTGGCCTCAGCGGACATCCTGGTGGCCACTCTGGTCATTCCCTTTTCTTTGGCCAACGAGGTTATGGGCTACTGGTACTTTGGTAAGGTGTGGTGCGAGATCTACTTGGCGCTCGACGTGCTCTTCTGCACGTCGTCCATAGTGCACCTGTGCGCCATCAGCCTGGACCGCTACTGGTCCATCACGCAGGCCATCGAGTACAACCTGAAGCGCACGCCGCGCCGCATCAAGGCCATCATCGTCACCGTGTGGGTCATCTCGGCCGTCATCTCCTTCCCGCCACTGATCTCCATAGAGAAGAAGGGCGCTGGCGGCGGGCAGCAGCCGGCCGAGCCGAGCTGCAAGATCAACGACCAGAAGTGGTATGTCATCTCGTCCTCCATCGGTTCCTTCTTCGCGCCTTGCCTCATCATGATCCTGGTCTACGTGCGCATCTACCAGATCGCCAAGCGTCGCACCCGCGTGCCGCCTAGCCGCCGGGGTCCGGATGCCGGTTCCGTGCCGCCTGGGGCCGCAGATCGCAGGCCCAACGGCCTGGGCCCGGAACGCGGCGCGGGCCCCGGGGGCACCGAGGCCGAGCCTCTCCCCACCCAGCTTAACGGCGCCCCCGGGGAGCCGGCGCCGGCTGGGCCGCGCGATGGGGATGCGCTGGACTTAGAGGAGAGTTCGTCGTCCGAGCATGCCGAGCGGCCCCCGGGGCCCCGTAGACCTGAGCGCGGCCCCCGGGCCAAGGGCAAGACCCGGGCGAGCCAGGTGAAGCCGGGGGACAGTCTGCCGCGGCGCGGGCCGGGGGCTGCGGGGCCCGGGGCTTCGGGGTCGGGGCCTGGAGAGGAGCGCGGCGGGGGCGCCAAAGCGTCACGCTGGCGCGGACGGCAGAACCGCGAGAAGCGCTTCACGTTCGTGCTGGCCGTGGTCATCGGCGTGTTCGTGGTGTGTTGGTTCCCGTTCTTTTTCACCTACACACTCATAGCGGTCGGCTGCCCTGTGCCATACCAGCTCTTCAACTTCTTCTTCTGGTTCGGCTACTGCAATAGCTCGCTGAACCCGGTCATCTATACCATCTTCAACCACGACTTCCGCCGCGCCTTCAAGAAGATCCTCTGCCGCGGGGACAGAAAGCGCATAGTATGAGCGAGTGGGACGTGCCGCCCTGCTTACAGACGCTTGTCCGATGCTGGCCCCAGGCTTTGAGGGGGCGCGTCTACTCAGGCAGCCCCAGCACTCTGAAACCCAGGACCTACCTGCTTGCTCTATGTGTTATCTAACTTGGAGGGAGCCCCTTGGTCTCTGAGGGCACCTTCTGTTACATGTGTAAAGTTCTGGTTGAGAGGGGCACATGCGCCTTTTGGTGGCTGTTATGGTTGCTCCCCACCCATAGCCGTTTTCCTGGTGGGCTACCCTGATCAGTATTGTTTCCTAATACTATTCTCATCTTCCTCCCTAAGTCTCACTTTTCCCAAACTCTTCAGAGCAAGCGCAGTTCTAGAGAGGGCATGGCTGCCAAAGGGTTAATGAACCAAGATTCCTAGCCCTGGCTAATTACCACTCTCCTTCAAAAAAACCGATTCAGGGCAGCCCTGCCTGCCCTCTCAACCCCCACTGTAAATACACATTATTTTTGATAGCATACTTTGAAGTCCTCAATGTTGGCCTTGGTGTGATGTTGGAATCATGGCCGTGGAGACGCTCTCCAGTTAGAGACTTAGAGACAATGGCTGTACCTGATCCAGACCAAGCTCCTTTGCAATGCAAGCCCTTTCCTGGTGTTATTATGTGGCTGTCAGTGCTTTTCACCAGTAACTGGTGACTGTCCCTTGGACACAGACTTGCTTTGAAATTTTCTGACGGGGAAAGGGTTTCTGTTCATTTCTTCTCCCTGTGCCTAACAGCATAATTGCCTTTTCCTATGTAAATATTACAGCGATGGACAAAGACGGAAGGGAACGAACCTTCTGCCTTGCATCAGCCCTATGTATAAAGCCATTATCCTCTGGGGCACCACTTGCCCCAGTAACTCACTTTAAAACTGACTTTGTGCTTCCCACTCCTCTGGGCCAAGGCTTGAAGAAGAACACGTATGTTTCTATCTTGTCTGCGTGCTGCCCCTCCCCCAGAAAATGCTGACTAAGGGGAATCTTGTAGCTGCTGATTTTAGTTACACCGGAGTGGAAATCATGTGGAAGAAACAAACCTGATACAATTTGTGCAAGGTAAACAGCGAGAAGACAAATGGGCTGCCACACTGTACAGGGCCAGCCCCAAGAGCTCTTACGCGGGAAAGTGTTCCCTTCCCCCAGCTTTTCTGGCTGAGATCATGTCACTAACGAATTGCCAAAGTGTGTGTGTGTGTGTGGGTGGGGGGGGGTATGGGAGGGGGTAGGTCAGGAACTTCGTGTTTACAGCAGGGTTTCTACTTATTTTAGGTGGACAGGGAAGGCCTGTGCTCTGACTTCACGAAAGAAAAACTAAATGTCAGCACTTGTTGCTTATGACAGTGGATTTTTAAAAAAATAAAGTTTACAGATCAAATGTGAAATAAACATGGATTAAGTGGTTCTCTTGTCTGAGTTGTCAAGTCTTCGGACTCCGGGCTTCTCCATAACACACATGTTGAAAATGATCTTTAAACCTCTGGGACAAACTACCATTCATGTGCTCCTTTCTTGCCAGCCAGCCACTGTGAGCCTGTTCTGGCCATTGCTTTCTTTAATCTTCTTTAGAACACTGTGAGGTAAGTCCTATTGTTATTCCCATTTTACAGGTAAAGAAATTGAGTGTAGAGGGCAACTGGCTTACTCGGGGTTGACAGGCGTGTAAGTTCATTATATTCCATTTCATCTGGTTGAAAAGTCTGTGCTCTTAACCCCAGACTTTCTTGAGTTGTGGTGCTGATATTCCTCTGAATGTAAGTGCATTGCACACACAGTGTAGGTATCCCAAGTGTGCAGTATGTACATATCCTAAAGTGTCTATATGTCCCAAAGTATGTGTATTCCTCAAAGCTTGTATCTATCCCAAAGTGCAGTATACAAAAGTCTGGAATACTAGAAAATGCACATCACAGAGTAAAATGTGCTAATAGACAATGTGGTTAGCTACTCCATAGCTCAGTATCAGCCATAATATATTAGTTGGTGCTTCTATTCTCTAGGCAGAAGCATGCATCCTTGTTGTTTGTCTGTCATGTCAATATCTGCCCCTTTGCCCCTGAATTTCAAGACCTTCACAATGATGGTTAAAGTACTTGAATGCCCGAAGGGTCTTAGAGATCTGGTGATGCCACCCTACACCACAGCTAAGGAGGTGGCCCAGTGGAAATAGCTTGCTTAGGCTCCCACACACGTAGATAATGGAGCCCTTGCCTCAGGCCGCCCTGAGTTAGGGACCTGCTGAGCCCTATGCATGACTGTGAGGAAAGTCTCCTGCTATAGCTGGTCGGAGAGACCTTCGTGAGGAGCTGGTTTTGAGGGACAAATACAAATGACAGGATGTGATTTTGATGGGAGAGAAAATTTTGTACAGCCACCTGTAGCTTGTGTGCAGACCAGCTCTGCATGCTCCGGAAGTGGGTCCTAAGTGCCTTCAGACAGGCTTACAGCATCATGCCTACAGTGAAGGGGTATGTGCAGAGATGGGCAGTAGATGGCCTTGAGAGGTGATCCAGAACTGAGGAGCCTGGGTGAGGAAGACAAAGGGATTTTAGAGGAGGTCTGGGTTCTCCAAGCCTGAAGACTGGAGGAAAGGCAGACACTTGACTCCAGTAACCCTTGTTCAGGGGCTTCACAGACCACCCCCAGGCTTGTGACACCTAGGCTGGCTCACTGGTTGGGTACTGAGGCCTGCTCTCACCCTACCTTACCCAGACTCCAATCCTTCTATTCTAGGGCACCCATTGCCCTAAAGGCAAACAGTGCTAGACAACAGGCCAGCTTGGCAGGCCTCTAGGACCAGAGCTGTGTGACCCAGGCATAGAGGCAGATAGACACATAGCTCACCCTTGGCTTTATTCTGTTCTGCTTGACGAGCAGCTGTTTGCCTTGCCTGTATCCCCAGAGGCCAATTGCTGCCTAGAGTGAAAAGTGAAGGCAGTGGTGTGTATGGAGGGTCTGTCTTATCTCCCATGCAATACATTAGCAGAGAAGCAAGCCTTAGAAATGGGTTTAGCCTAGAAAACGAGGACACAAGGGCTGGAGCCCATGGTGGACTATTGGGCTTCTGAATTCACAGTAGGACTTGCTGTTCATTTAAAGGGCTCAAGCAGCAGTTTGTGAAGGTGCATGTGGGAGCGAGTGGGGGTGAGAAATGGATGTTAGCAGGAGCAAAAGATTGGAGATGGTCCCACATCCTCTGTCCATAGTTCCTGGTTCTCCTCTGGGCCAAGTAGCTGGTGCTACTTCATACAGTTTTTCTTGGGCTGTAAAACTGTTGGGTCTGGCTGGATTCCATGCTGTGAGGACAATGGGTTTAGGGGAGGGTAGGAGCCTCATTTTTGTTTGGACAGTTGTGCAGCAGCCTCCCACAAGACTTTGTTCAAGAGCTCAGGTGAGATGCTAATAACATGGTTCAGGCTTTCCCTTCTTCATGACTCAATTCAATCAGAGTTTGAGAGCCCAGATGTGGCCTGAACCCCTTCAGCCCCCACACTGCCTAACCAGAGATCCGGAGAGCTGCCCAGTTATGTGTCATCCCAGGCTTTCTCCGGTCTTCCCCTGGACTCTGTCGGTTACTAGCTATCTCTACACAGATTCTGTTTGGTTGTAGGGTATGAAAGGCTGCTGGGAAGTCCCAGACAGCCTGCTCTGAATCTAGCACCATGCTGTGTGCTGCATGACCTTCTCCTTTCCTGCATGCACTTATCCTTTGCCCCTGTAGGAGCTAGCAGGGAGTCTTTACCACCCTCTGTGAGCTTTGGAGCTGCACAAGAAGACACCATGTGTCTATGTGGCATGTTAGAAGGCCATAGAACAGTGGCGGCATGGCAGAAGGAGTAATGGGCACATAGGAAGGAGAAGTTGAAAGGGGAGGTGGGGAGGTGGGGAGGTGGGGGTTGGGCTCTGAGATTTGGCTGAGGCCAGGACAGGGCCACTGGCTTTAGTTCTAGCAGACGAGCTGTCAGGCCATGGACCCCCAGGCCCAGGACCCCAAGGCCCAGCCAAGACCTTGGCTTTGATTTCAACAGTCTGTTCTTGGGGGTGGCAAGGCCAGCTCCTGTCCCTACTCAAGTTATCTGTTAAAAGGGTTGTCTTCCTTATCCAGGACCCCAGGACCCTGGTCTCTCCAGAACTAGAGCTCATTGCCAGCGTGCCCTCAGTACAGCTTGGATTCTGACAGTCTCCAAGTGGGTCCAAGAGTCTGTCTTGCAAAGAAACACCATCTTCTACACCAAATCCTATAATGGGAGTCAGGCCATACCACTGCACAGAGTCAGAAACATCGTCCTCAAGAAAGGGTGTATCTGTAATGGGAGCTGGGCCACACCACTACACAGTCACAAACACCAGAGTTTAGTTAGGAATTAACATCTATCCCTTCACTAGACAGAAATCCTAGGGTTTGGAGTTCGATACAGAAAAAGGATCAGGGCCTTGGAAAAAGAGTAGATGAGTGTTCAGGAAGCTGGTTTCTAGTCCTAATTCTGCTGTTAACTAGCTATGTGACCTTGAGCCCATCGCTCTGAAGGATTTGCAAAAGGAAACTCATTGATTGGTTTAGTGTTATTTGGTCATGTGTTTTGTAGAGCTAATTAAACCTATCTCTGGTCTATCCATGTATCTATGTATTTATCTATTATCTATCAAACATACATCATAAGGCTATCAACTTTAGAACTCTCATCCACCTGTGACTACTTGTCACCTGCTGTCTATTCAGCTATTTATTATTTATATAGTGCCTTTCAAAAATAATTTTTGGCCAGGCGGTGGTGGCCCATGCCTTTAATCCCAGCTCTTGGGAGGCAGAGGCAGGCGGATGTCTGTGAGTTCATGGCCAGCCTGGACTACCAAGTGAGTTCCAGGACAAGGTTTCTCTGTGTAGTTTTGTGCCTTGAAAAACCAAAAAAAAAAAAAAATTGATTATAATTAAATCATTTTCCTCTTCTCTTTCCTCCCTCCAAACCCTTCCATGTACCACCCTCCTTGTTTTTTTGTTTGTTGTTTCAAATCCATGGCCTCTTTTTCATCAGTTGTTGTTGTTGTTGTGGTGGTGGTGGTGGTGGTGGTGTGTGTGTGTGTGTGTGTGTGTGTGTGCCTAAATACACACATATCATAATTTTGACAGGTCCCTTTAGTTGCTTTTTTCATAAATTCTAGCGAATCATGTTGCAGGGACACTTGTCTCAGGGATCTCTGGGGGCTTTTTTGCTGATCCATTTTAAGATGATAGAAAATACTAAATCTGTTTTCTCCTGTCCACGTTGGGTGAAGCATGTGTAGGAATGGGTCTTGTTCTTCCTGAGGGCAGGTATTTCCTGGAGCACTGTACTTTATAAGGGTTGGAATTGTGCTGTTGTTGGCAGATGTGGGCTAAGTTTGCCTGTACATGTGTGTATATGTGAGTATGTATGAGTGTACATGTGTGACTACAGGAATGCATGAGTGTATGCACATTCAAGTACACTTGTATGATGTGTCCGTGTGTGCATGTGCTTTCTGTGTATATGGATACATAGGACCATCTGGGCTGGAAGATCTAGAATATTGAAGGCGAACATGCATGTGTCAGAGGAGGAAGCTGCAAAGGGAGATCAAGGGGAGTGTGAAATTGGCTCACAGATCCTAACTACAAGGAGCCCCTCCTCAAGCTTAGAGCAGGCTCTCTGTAGTCAGAGAGTTGCCCTTGACCAGGATAACAGTTCAGAGCTAGGTCAGCAATGATGGACGTAAGCATCTTGGACAGACCCACACTAGCTCTCAGCGCCATTTTCTTCAGTGCTCTTTCCAGCTTGGTCGAAGCTGGAAATGTAGGACCTCTTTGCAATTTGGATCTGAGCAGAAAAGATGGCACACTTAGAAGGGATAAGTGAAGGGAGACTGAAGGATTGTTCACAAGGTGCAGGCAGGGCTGGGAGACACCTTGAAGGGACAGTATGAGTAGGGGGTGTTCAGCATCCTTAGGCCCAAGAAAACGGGCGAGAGAGTTGCTGATCAAACTACACCAGCTGATGCTGCAAGGAAGGTGCTGGCAGATGCCATGGATGGGAGGCCTTAGCCAGGCTGCCTTTGGGCAGGGAGAGAAGCAGAGACTCTCCACTCTTGCCTCTTTTACTAATGCACCTGGATCTGCTGGTAGCAGTCCTCACTGCAGACTCAGAGAGTACAGAAGGTTCTCAGGGTCAGCCTGCCATGGCTCAGCTCAGGTGGTCCACTGCAGAAGCAAGGGCAGAGCATTCAATACCAGACCTGAAGCCAGGACGAGGCAGCATGATTGCTCTTTGGGAGATGAGCTGGGCTGAGGCCATCTGCCTAACTCCTGCATGTAGCAGGAATCTTAAAAAGTTCTTATTAGTAAAATCAAACCTGAGGCCAGTTATTGGGGTGAATGCTAGAAGGTCAGAGAGACAGAACAGGCCACAGCTACCTCACCTTGCCAGTTCCTCGGCTGATCTTGTTTCACCAGACTGGAAACCTCTGAATCTTATCCAAATGAATCTCAGCTGAACTGCTGCTCCAAGGCCTAAAAGCTTAACCAGCCAAATGCTTCTAGTTTCTGGTCCTCATGCCGTACATACCTTTCTGCTTTCTACCATCACTCCCTGGGATTAAAGGCGTGAGTCACCATGCTTGACTGTATCCTTGAACAGATGGATTTCTGCCTCTGGAATGCTAGTATTAAAGGCATGTGCTACTGCTGCCTATCCTCTATGTTCAATATTGTGGCTATTCTGTCTCTGACCCCAGATAAGCTTATTAGGGTGCACAATATTTTGGGGAACACAATACCACCACACCTGTGCTTTGTCCATGGGCCAGTCACTGGCATCACTGGGCAGCTAACTGTAGAGAAAGTAACACAGACCTTGCCTTCTCCTTTGTGGATGTGAGAGACTGTTTCCATACTGTCATGAGCATGGCTTACTGAGTGTGCATATGTGTGTCCACACAGACACACAGATAGATAGGTGTGCACACACCTGTACCCACACATCATCCTCTTACTCTTCTTTTCTGCAGTTTGGGGAGCACCAGAGAATCATACTTCTCTGGTCTTTCACCGCTTTGTCTGTGTCTGAGCGTGAGCTTCTGAGGCCAAGAAGCAGCCACTAAGTTGCTCACAAAAGACGCCATCAAGGCTGAGGTCTGGGTGCAGGGAAGTAGGGACTGGCCCAATCACATATCCCTGGATACATGGGAAATTCTGTTGCTCATTTCTCATCCCTGGGCCCTCCTCAACTGTTGTCTTAGCACACTCCCTGAACACACTTAATACTCTGGTCCTAGTGTAGGCATGGAGACGCTGAAGTGAGCAAATGATAGATTCACTTCTTCCATCCTTCTTCCATCTAAGAGTTATGTTTCAAAGCTGTGGTTACACTGATAGAGTTGGGGACAGGGTAGGGAACAAGGAGATCAGAGCTACTGCTTTTGTGACGGAGACGGATACAAATGGTACCAGAGAAGTGACAGATGAGAGACAGAGGCTCCCATCACAGAGAAAAAGGATGCTGGAGAAGTGAGGGGCAGAAGGGAATGAGTCAGATAAGGACATGGGGAGGGGGAGCTGGATGGGAGCAACCAAATGAAGTCTCCCCTGGGAGGAAGGTGTGGTGTTGAGTGAACAGAGACAGGGACACGACAGACCAGGCAGCTGCTAGTGGAAGATTTTTATCCTGGAGGCAGTGGGAGCTGTTCAGATCTTTTTAAATGAGAGAGGGCAATGATTGAATTTGTTTGGAACAATCATTGTGGCCACTGGGTGGAAACTGATGAGGAGTGTGTGTCAGTCACCAGAGCTAGAGATGCTAATGGCTTCACTAGGGGGGCTGATGTGATGACACTCAGGGAAGCGTGGGGTCCCTCCTCTTGAAAAGGTCACCCTGCAGTGCCAATCTCTGCAAACCTAGAGCTGTCCCTGCTTGCACCATGGTGCCCACTTCTGTGAACAGCCAAATTTTCAGGGCAGTTCTTGGTCTCAGAGACCCCTGTTTGTGGCTAAAAGCAAACATTCCATTGGCTTTGGTGATGTAGAAACTGGTCATGGAGCTGGTCTTCCCTCCTTCCTTCCTATTCCTGACTTCTGCAGCCTCGCCTACTCTCGGGCAGTGGTGGTGGGGGAGGGTGAGGTGGAATGGGGGTGGTATGTGGGTGGGATATTCAGAGGAGAACCCCGGAGCACACACTGGCTGGAAAGGGTCTAGGGTTCCTCTGAAAAGCCTGACCTCTGGTCTCATCCTCTTTACTGAAGTGCCAGCACGTTGAGACTCCTCAGAACTTTCATTTGTTTTCAAAGACTTTAGGGAATCGGTGGCACACTCCATCTACTTTACCCGGAACCAGGCAGCTCACTGCTCCGGGACAAGCCTTTCCCGTGGCTTTCTGTGATTGCTTCTCTGCAATCCTGCAGCCTCCCCTTTCTCTTTGGAAACCTTTCCCAGGAGCCTACAGAGAGGTGCCCAGGCTTGAGAAGGAATGTGGTCTAGTTTTATTTCTAGTTCCATGACCCAAATTCCCACAAAAATCAGCCTGGGGGAGGGAAGACTTCATTTGGATTATGATTTCAGGTTATAGTTCATCATCGAGGGAAGTCATAGAAGTTAAAGTTAAGGACTCAAGGCAGTTAGTCACATAACACCCACAGTCAAGAGTAGAGAGAAACAAACATATCCTTGCTGTTTGTTACTCAGCTAGCTTTTTCATTCTTAAATAGTGACGCCCACCACGGGCTGGGTCAAGTAACCATCAAGATGATCCCTCACAGACTGCTCACAGGCCAATCTGATCTAGACAATTCCTCATCAAGAGCCTCCCAGGTGACTCTAGGCTGTGTTAGATTACCAACCAAACCTAGACAGCACACTGGCATTTCTGAGGTGGCCGTTTTAAACTTCGGGATCAGAAAGCCCTGAATTGAAACCTTTGTCCTGCCCATGCAGCTTTGGATCTTGCTTTGAACAGATGGCCCCAGTTTCCTCAGGTGTAAGACGGACAAGAAGTCACTGGTGTTCGAGGCTGTGTGTGACATCAGGTGCAACAGTGTGTGCTTGTGTTGCTGGCCTTTTCCTTTCCAGTTTGGGAGCTGGGAGGCCTTTTCCTCGGAAGCCGTTCTAGGCAGGATGGGCTGGACTGGCAGGTTTGTGTGGCACCCTCACCAGCTTCAGAGCCAGGGCTTTAGGGGAATTCACCACAGGAATTTGAACTCTTGAGCTTTCTTTCTCGCAGCCTGCTGAAAGACCTTGTGCAACCCAGTAGAGCGAGAGGGTGGACTGGATGAGCTTCAAGACCTGCACGAGACCCATGGTGGCTAGTGGGTTTCTAATAAAACACGCTCGAAACTAGGCTCCTGCAATAGGTCAGTGCTCTAATGGCTCTGTGGCCCTAGGCTGGTTTTACTGTCTCCTGGATGTGATGCAGTAACTTCTGTCTCTGTAGGGCTCTGGTTGCTTTGCCGGAAGCATCTCAAATGCTCTTCCTCTGCTCCTTTAAACATGTATAGGGCTGCCTGGAGAGGGGATTCTGTGAAAGGCAGAGATGCTCAAGAGTCCTGTGTGGATGTCTTTACCTCACTCCCACCCACCCTACAGCAGTCAGCCCCCACAGTCCCGGTCCCCAGGACTTGTGAGGGAAACGCCCCAGAGCCACGCTCTACTGAATGTCTTTCCCAGGCTCCCTGCCCAGCCCAGGTATATGTTCTGAGAAGAAACATAAAATAAAGGGAAGCAAAGGGAACTCATAATGAGTTTCTTGACAGCTCTATGCCTTAATTAATCATCTGTAAAACGGCATGTGTGCATGTACATAACAGTGCATCACTCGGAGTTCATGGCAGTTTCTGCTGTAAAGTAGCTCTCGACAGCATCAGTGACGGTCTGCTAGCTTCCATTCTGACTTTCCAGGGTGAAAAGACCTAGTCCCTGCCCTGTCAGTGATGGAGAGGATACACAGACTGCTGTGGTAACACACTGTGAGTTTGTGTACGAATAGAGGGAGAGAGACTAGAAACAGTAAAGTCTTACCAAAATGGAGCTCTAACACCGCAGCATTTAGAGAGTGGACCATTGTACATATTTAAAGAGCAATCAAATCTGCTTGGAAAAATTACAGATTATGTTGATATTTACTGAACATTCTCTTTTTACCAAATGTGTGTGTGTGTGTTTGCATGTGTGTGAGTTCATGTGCATGTGGAGGCCATCTACCAATGTCCACTACCTTCCCCAAATGCTCTTTATTGACTGAATTGGTATCTCTCCCTGAACTCTAGCTCACTGAGTTCCACTAGACTGCCAGCCAGAGGGACTTAGGGATTTCTTGTCAATGCCTCAGTGCTGGGATTGCAGATGCCCATTTCTACCCAGCGTTTATGGGGGGCTGGGGCGCTGAACTTTGTTCCTCACACTAGAGTGACAAGTGCTGTATCCACTGAGCTGCCTCTCCAGTCCCTGATTTTTCCAAAGAGAAGACTCTCGGTTAAGACTAGTCTAATGTGGTCACATAGAGACAACAACATAATGACAACACAACAATAACAACAACAATAAAAGCTGTTAATGATTATCTTCAGAGTGAGAGTTTTTAGGTAATGCTTTTTTGTTGTTGTTCAAATGTTAATTCTTTTAGCTGACTCACAGTCATGTTTTAACATTTCCTGCAATCAATTAGCAGATTTATTTAAGAGACAATGATGCCATATGAGTGCAGGAGCTATGACCAAGCATGGATTTCTGAAACAGGGTAAACAAAATTGTTAAAACCCATGAGTATAGCAGAATATCATTAGGGATAATTTCACTGACTTTTGTAATTTTAATTTTTTTTGTCCTTCTTGCTTGGTTCTATCCTAGGTCTCTGAGCTATCCAGCCTCTGGGTCCTGCCCCTCCAGGTAGTGACAGAGAGGGCTCACTCTCATGGTACTGGTCTCAAGCTGGACCCGTCATTGGTTGGCCACTCCCATGATTTCTCCACCACCTTTAGCCCAGGACATCTTGTAGGCAGGGCAAATTATAGGTCAGAGGTTATGTGGCTGGCTTGGTGTCCCAATCCCTCCACTGGAAGTCTTGCCTGGTTACAGGAGATGGTTGGTTCAGGCTCTGTATCCCCCATTGCTGGGAGTCTTAGCTAGGGTCACCCTTATAGATTCCTGGGAGTTTCTATTGCACTAGGTTTTTAGCTCATCCCAGAGATGCCCCTGATTCCAGTTGTCTCTTCCAGTACTCTCTCCCTCCATCCTCCCCCAAACTGATGCCTCCTGTTCCCATTCCTCTCCATTCAAGTCCCCTCCCCGCTCCATCCACAAAGTCTATTTCCCTTCACAATGAGGTTCACACACACCCCTTGAGCCCTTCTTGTTACTTAACTTCTCTGGGTCCGCAGATTGTAGCGTGGTTATCCTTTACTTTACGGCTAATGTCCACTTATAAGTGGATACATACCATGTTTGTCTTTCTGGGTCTGGGTTACTTCACTCAGGATGATCTTTTTTGGCTCCATCCATTTGTCAGCAAATTTCCTGATGTCATTGTTTTAAACAACTGGGTAATACTTCATTGTGTAAATGTACCAAATTTTCTTTATTCATTCTTCAGTTGAGGTTGTTTTCAGTTTCTGGTTATTACAAATAAAGCTGCTATAAGCATAGTTGAGCAAGTATTCATAATGATATTCTGCTATACTCATAGGTTGGTGCCTATCCCAATTGTTCCACAGATGTTTCATCCAGCAACTGATGGGAATAGATGCAAAGACCAACAGCTAAACATTAGGTGGAGCTCTGGGAATCCTGTGAGAGGGTGGGGGATTGTAGGAGCCAGAGTGGTCAAGGGCACCAAAAGAAAACACTCAGAACCAACTAACCTGGGCTCATAGGTGCCCACAGAGACTGAACCGACAACCAGGGAGCCTGCATGGGGCTGACCTAGGCCCTCTGCACATATGTTACAGTTGTGGGACTCCTAACAGTGGATGCAGGGGCTGCCTCTGACTGTGTTGTCTGCATGGGGGACCCTTTCCTCCCATCAGGTTGTCCTGTCCAACCTTAATAGGAGATGAGGTACCTAGTCTCACTGCAACTTGATATGTCATGACTGGCTGACACACATGGGAGGCCTGCCCTTTTTGGAAGAGAAGCAGAGGAGGAGTGGATGGGGGCAGGAAAGGGGAGGTAGGGGAAGGGATTAGGTCTAGAGGAGGGAGAGGGAAACTGCAATTGGGATGTAAATAAATAAATAAAATACAAAGAAAAAATGTTAAAACCTTAGTAAGTAAAAGTCAGAGTTTTCAATACATGACTTTAGATATTTCTGGATCCATAACCATTTCTAATAAAAAATAAACAAAATAAAAACTCATCTGTACAACAAAAATTTGATCTCATATAGAAATTAGCAATGCTCATGAGAACGCACTCTATGATTTCATTCTGCAATTAGAAACTAACAAATTAAGGCAAAGCTTGCAACGCAATGGTAGAGCAGCTGCTCACGTGCCTGATGCCCCAGGTTCCAACCACAGTCCTCGGGGAGAAAAAGGACAAAAGGAAGGAAAGTACCAGCTATTCCTCCTGCCACAGACTCCACAGGCTGAAGTCCACCAGGCAATACAAATGCTTTAACCTTGCTGACCATCATAAAATTACTCAGACCATTAAAATAATCTCATTAATTAATTACAAAGTATAGAGAAACCTGCTACATATTTAAAAAAAAAAACAGCCTGTAGAGCATTATAAAATCCATTTGTGGGCAATTTTTATTATGAAATTTTTTCTTGCATACATCTAAATATTTTCCTGTAATGACTGTGCATCACCTTTGTGACAAAAGTGACATTTTCTTTAGGTCAAAGAGGACACATAGCAGTGTTTCCAGTCAGGAGAGGAAATGAATGAGCACTGGTGTTTTAAAGAATGCCATTGGATGAGAGTTCTAGCATGACAGTTAGGGTGTTTGGCCATCCAATCACCAGAGTAGGTCAGTTCGGGCTTTCTCTCCACCATTGCCAGTAGTCTATTGTGGAGGTATCTTTTTGGATTTCTGAGGACCTCTCCAGCACTTTGCTTCTTCCTATTCCCTTGGGGTCTTCATCTATTACGGTCTCTTTTTCCTTGTTCTCCCTCTCTGTTCTTGATCCAGCTGGGATCTCCGGCTCCCCTAAGCTCTCTTTCCCTTGACCCTTGCCCTTCATTACCCTCCTCCCATGTCCAGTTTGTTCATGTAGATCTCATTCATTTCTTTTTCATTGGGGTATCCCTGTGTCTTTCTTAGGGTCCTGTTTTCTAGGTAGCCTCCCTGGAGTTGTGAGTGGCAGTCTAGTCATCCTTTGTTTTACATCTAGTATCCTCCTATGAGTGAGTTCATAACATGTTTGTCCTTCTGAGTCTTGGTAATCTCACTCAGGATGAGTTTTTCTAGATCCATCCATTTGCCTGCAAACCTCATGATGTCATTGTTTTTCTCTGCTGAGTAGTACTCCATTGTGTATATGTACCACATTTTATTTATCTATTCTTCGGTTGAAGGGCATCTAGGTTGTTTCCAGGTTCTGGCTATTGCAAACAATGCTGCTATGAGCATAGCTGAGCATGTGCCCTTGTGGTATGATTGAGTATGATGAAAGCAGATGCAGAGATCCACGGCCAGGCCCCAGGTAGAGCTCCAGGAGTCCAATCTGCAAGAAAGAGGAGGGATTGTATGATTGAGAATTGTTGAGACTATGATTGGAAAAAGCACAGGGACAAATAGCCAAACTAGTGGAAACACATGAACTATGTACCAAAGGCTGTGGAGCCCCCAGCTGGAGCAGGCCCTCTGGATAAGTAAGACAATTGAAGAGCTTGAACTGTTTGGAAGGCATCCAGGCTGTGGGACCAGGACCTGTCCTTAGTGCATGAGCTGGCTGTTTGGAACCTGGGGCTTATGCAGGGACACTTTGCTCAGCCTGGAAGGAGGGGACTGGACCTGCCTGTACTGAATCCACCAGGTTTAAATGAATCTCCAGGGGAGTCTTGATCTTGGAGGAGATGGGAATGGGGGGGAGGGGCTGGGGGGAGGGTGGGGGAGGTGGGAAGAGGAAGGACAGGGGAATCCGTGGCTGATGTGTAAGATTAAACTAAATTATAAAATTAAGAAAACACACAATGAAAACTAAGGAATCGAACGTTGCTGTGAGGAGGGAAGGTGAGCATGGGAATTAAAAAGCTTTACACCGAGAGTGAAGCCACCCAAGGGCGACAGACACAGTGGGAGATGGCAAGAAGTAAGAAGCACAGCCAGGAACGACCGCACATCCTGCAGTGATGGGCTGATTATGATGAGGGGAATTCGATATCCTTGCTGAGGGCTGACCCATGAGCATGTGAGTGCATTTTCATCTGGCCAACACAACAGTGTCCTAGCAATATGAGAAATAAGTCAGAGAACAATCGTGAGGTTAGACAGAGCAGTAATTAAAGAAAAAAGGAAATCATAAAGTAACAGTGCAAAAGAGGAATCATAAAGTCCAGTTCTTGGAAGGTTGTGGCAGTACAGGATGGCCACAGCTGATGTCTGTCTGCTTTCCAGTGCCGATATTCTGAATGACACCTGAAAATATGTGTGCTTGTACATAATGGATAGGATGTACACAATGGGCCCAGAAAGAAATGTGGCAATGAATACAAAGGGCTATGCTGGCTGTATCATTTATTTTCATTGCTATGCTCCTAAAAGTACTAAGATGTTAAAGAAGAGGGGATATTTGTTCCAAGGTACCTCTGATACTCTTTTTTAGTGTGTGGGTGTATATAAGTGTTTGTGCGCATGTGTGTGCACATATGTGTACAGGTGCATGTATATGTGTGTCAGCATACACTTGGAGGCTAGCAGCCAATGTTGGATACATTTCTTGCTCTCCATTCTTGTGTTTGAGTCAGGGTCCCTCAGTGAACCCAGAGCTCATCAATTTGGCTGGGCCGGTGGCCAGAAAGCCTAGGGATTCTCATCCCATCTCCCCAGTCCTGGGATTATAAATGCATGCTGCTTTTCCTGGCTTCTATATGGGTGTCGTGCAAGGGATCCAATCTCAGATCTTCATGCTTCTGCTACAAGCACTTTACTGCACTAAGACATCTTTTCAGTTCCCATGTTGTTTACATTAGCAAAACAATGAAAATATTCCAAATGGTCTCTCTTAGGGCATATTCCAATGATTCCACACCACATAGGCCCTGTGGATATGTATGTGAATACATGGTATCAAGAGTGATACAGAAAGTTGAAAGTAGGCAGGTAGGAAGGCAGACAGACAGGTAGACAGGCAGACAGACACACTCCACAGATGTTGATTGTGTTGTAGAAATAATGTCTTTTTGGAACAGGACACTGCTGTCCTGCAGGGGTATTCTGTTTTCATGACCACAGTCCCTGCTCCTTAAATATTCCCAAAGGTTGATTTAGTTACAGAGATAAGAGCCAGATGTGGAAGAGCATTCTTATAATACCTACACTTGGTAGGCTAAAGTCACAGGTTTGAGAGTTCTAGGCCAGCCTGGGCTATGGTAGGTGAGATCTTTTTCAAAACAAAACAAAACAAAGCAAAACAATAAAAAAGATTGAACCCAATAGGACCACAGGGCTTTTGACTTCCAAGAACCTCAAACAGTTGGAGACTAAAGGTAGTATGCACAGGCATGCTAGGCCAGTCCTGCAGGCTAAAGAGTCCTAGAAGGGCCTGAGAAGAGCAGGCTGGAAGGTCACAGAGGCATCCTCCAGTAAACAACTTTTCACTGTACCTTGAGAACATAGCAGCACATATATGTTCATAAATGCATTTGTGTGTATGTTTGTGTATAAAATCATCATTTAATTGCAAGAAGTGATTTCAGAGTGTTCATGGATACCAAATTCTGCTCAATTCCCTTATATGAAATGGTATATAATCTGTATAATTTTTCCAAGGATTTTACTTTTTCTCCTTATTACCGTTAACACTCAATATTAATGATATACAAACTGTTATATTATAATCTTGAGGAATAACAGCAACACATAGATGTTTAGTACAGATGTAGTTTATTTTCTGAACATTTTTTGCTTTTTAATTCATAGTTGTTGAATTCATAGGTGTAGAGCCTATGTATAGTGTGTGTGTGTGTGTGTGTGTGTGTGTGTGTGTGTGTGTGTGTGTGTGACAGGGTAGTGCTATTATGCCATAGATAGACCTGGCTTCCATTCTCTAAGGGTGGTTGTGGCTTGGTGTGTAACAATAGACACCATGGATCCTGCTGAAGGATGGACACTGTTTGGACACTGTTGTGGTTCATCTTAATTGTTGACTTATTAGATTGAGAGACATCTAGGATGTTAGTAAAAGCATACCTCTGGCTGGGTGGCAGTGGCACACACTTTTAATCCCAGCACTTGGGAGGTAGATCCAGGCTGATCTCTGTGAGTTCAAGGCCAGCTTAATCTACAGAGTGAGATCGAGGACAGGCACCAAAACTACACAGAGAACCCTGTCTCAAAAAAAAAAAAAAAAAGAAATTTAAAAAAAGAAACGTTTGGGCTGGAGAGATGGCTCAGAGTTAAGAGCACTGACTACTCTTCCAGAGTACCTGAGTTCAATTCCCAGCACCCACATGGTGGCTCACAATCATCTATAATGAGAGATCTGATGCCTTCTTCTGGCTGCAGGCATATATGCAACAGGACACTATATACATAATCAATCAACCTTAAAAAATATACCTCTGGGTGTGCTGTGAGAGCATTTCCAGAGATGATTAAATCATGAGGGTTCTGTCTCAATATTTATTGATAGATTCAAAATCTAAGCACATCATTGGTAGGTGGACTTGTGGGTCTCATGGGAGAAAGTGAGGATGTATGTGACCTGGCCCCTTCCTGTTGCTCCTCTGCCTCCTAGGCACCATGAGCTGAGCAGTGCTGGTCCACTACATTCTCTCTGTCATGATGCTTTTACCCTGCCACAAGTCTGAAAGCAGTGATGTCAGCCAGCTATGTTCTGCAGACTCTGAAGCATTGTCTAAAACAAATCTTTCTTCCTTTAGGTGGTTCAGGTGTTTCACACACTGATAAAAGATGAGTGGTCTGACAAAGAGATGCTGGCAAATTAGCACTCTCAGTCTGGGAGTTTGGGATAGGCTTCAAGATGGTCTTATAGGCTAGGTCCAGGCTGTAGCTAGAGCATTCCCACCCTCAGTGATTGGGCTAATGAAATGCCAAAGACTGGCTGGGATTGTTTGAAGGGATTGTTCTTTCCATGGACCATGTTGTGCCTACCCATCATCTAAAGCCATTGTGGAAGATGGTAGAACTCTGATAGAAGACAGAAACTGGCATATTGATATCAATGGAGCCCTCAGTCTGGTTGGGGTGGCAGATGAAGAGCTGGCCCAGGCGATGGACCTCAGAGCAGCAGGGAATTCTCCTAGCTTAGGTGGTTGAGGTTACTTCTGTTTCCAAGTCCCCAACTTGAGCTGTGAAGCCAAGATCATTCTATTTGAGGCTCAATGGAGTAATAAACACGCATTAAACAAAACAATGGGGCTCCAGAAGCCTTTTACTGGCATCTTCTCCATTCTCCTAAACCTAATTCTGACTTTAGGCTCTTCCTTTTCTCAAACCCACTGGCTAATCAAGTCCACCTGTCAATAAAGGCCCTATGACCAACAAGTCCATATCAAACATCTCTGCCAGGGTACTATGCTAGATTTCAGTTGGAAAGTGAGAAGGGTTCATAGAAAAAAAGGGAGGGAGAGATGGAGGTTAAAAAAAAAATCAAATAATATTGTAAGAAGAGAATCCTGAATTCATCCTCTACTGTGTTGTATTTAAGCAGCCCAGATAGAATGTAAATGGAAAACTAACATGGTCAAGTTGTGCAAGTTGGTGACATCCCATGTATCTACCATCCCTGGTAGGTGGTCTATGTTCTGACCCACAGAGTGCAAAAGACTTGGAGTTATGGTCAAAAGACTTGTCATTGTCCTTCGTTTGTGAAGATCAAGGCTAGGTTTAATCTGTGACTCCCTTCCACTACCTGCAACCTTATTGGATATTGTGGATTCAGCAATCTTATGATCCAACCCTGTTCCTAAAGAGCAACACTGACACAAGGCTCCATCCCCACGCTTTCACCTTAGTCTAACTGCTACCCACCTTTGGCAGCTTCTCCACAGTCATAGTCCTGGGCACATTGGCATCATGCTCTGCTATGGATTAAGAGGGAGGCTCATGACTCATCAGATGAGTTCTGTTCCCTTGCCATTCCAGAGATGGTCTTTGGGAACTGGGGCCTCTTGCATGTGCCTCTACTGTGTGTGTGTGTGTGTGTGTGTGTGTGTGTGTGTGTGTGTGTGTGAGAGAGAGAGAGAGAGAGAGAGAGAGAGAGAGAGAGAGAGAGAGATTGTTAAGAATACACAGGAAGAAAGGACAGACCACAAGTGGACAGTCACTGAAAGCATTTCCTCTTTCCCCTGCCCAAAGTCCTGTGAGCTTAGGAGCAGGAGTTAGGTGTAGAAGAGCCTCCAGTGCCCCTCCCCTCCAGGGGGCAAACATTGAGGAAAGAAAGCCAATGTCATTGGGTGTCACTGTAGACCATTCAGAAAGGAGGGCTCCAATCCTCCTCTCACATGTTATCTCTATGATGACATCACCTCCCCATTCACAGTCTCAGTTTACTCACCTGGGAAATGGGTATCCTGCTTCCCCTTCCTTGTTTAAGTCTAGTGAGGAAGCTACACCATGTAAACAGTCTGTGTCTTGCCATAGCATTGACTGAACACAAGACATGCATACTGCAGTGCTACTGGTGGGTCTGTGCAGAGATAGGAAGGGCTGCTCCATGGTGGTTGATCTGATCCTCCCAACAGCATGGAACCTTTGTCCTTCCACCTTGAGCCACAAGAAACCAGACGTTCAGCATGATTTTACCGTCATGGATGTTGGAGTAGCTGGAGTGGATGGAAAAGTCACATGAGAGCACAAGACTCATAGACCTCAGGCTTATTTGGTGATTTATCCCAGGTCTCAGAGCCTGGTCCCAGATTATGGCAGAAGTGATAGGCCTTTGACCTCCACATGTGACATATTCATGGAGATGGCATATGGGTACTTAGGAGAGAAACTTGCCCTTTGGCATTGTCTCTGTTTCTACTACCCCTTAAAATACAATATGGTGTGGCTAATGAGAAAGAACAACAGGCTTGGCTTGCATGACCTAATATAGCCTGGCATTCAAGCTTGGACCAGGATGCAAGTGGAAACTGGTAATTGAAACCACAGAATGTCTCTCTGATGGGATGGCAGAGAGCCTTCTGCAATCTTGAAGTCAGGGCACACCCCTGAGAGCTGGGCAGGTCTCTGGGGACTCCCTCAGATTTCTCAGCAAGGGTAGAATCCAGTCCTGGCCAAGCACAACCTCTGCAAATTCTGGTCCACTTGTCCAAGCAGGCCAACACCAGGTTGACTAGCCCACTGAGTTCTTGCAGGACAGTGGTGGGTTCAGTGTCTCTTGGAGAGTGGTGGCCACAGGAAAAAAATTGCTTTGTCACTGCAGGACATCTGTCAGTAGTAAGTACTATGAGAGGCCACAAATGCCACCATTTTGACCTCTTGGAGAGCTGAGTACTCCAGTTTCCACTGCCCAGAGCTCATGAATGCCTGGGCTACCTCGGTTTTGTTCCACATGGAATCTCTGAGCACTGAAAGGGCAGTGGGGTAGAGGGTGGGAAAGAAGAAAATGACAGTCAGTTAGAATGGATTTGCAGGGCCACCATGTAGGATTTATAGTGTGACTGACTCATGTCCGTTTGCCTCAGACTGTCCTGGTTTGGGCACTAAAAGCTCTGAATCCCAGAAACTGTTTATTTGCAGTGAGAACCAGTATGGGTAGCGATTGTGCCTCACCACCAAAACCCATGCTCCGTTTTGCTCTGTTACCCATTGTGCTCCCCCACCCCACTGTACCTCATGAAAACCCTGTACCCTGTATCTGCTCCTGCCAGGAGTCCAGCGAGTTGTCTGAGCTGTCCTGGGTGACACTCCAAAGCTGTAGCATTACCCTTTGGTCGTCCTGGAGCTTCAGCCCATGTCCTTGGTCTAGCCTGCACTTCTCTACGTGCTCCACACTGGTCTAGCCTGCACTACTCCACGTGCTCCACACTGGTCTGGCCTGCACTACTCCATGTGCTCCACACTGGTCTAGCCTGCACTTCTCTACGTGCTCCACACTGGTCTAGCCTGCACTACTCCATGTGCTCCACACTGGTCTAGCCTGTACTTCTCTATGTGCTCCACACTGGTCTAGCCTGCACTTCTCTACGTGCTCCACACTGGTCTAGCCTTCACTTCTCTATGTGCTCCACACTGGTCTAGTCTGCACTACTCCACGTGTTCCACACTGGTCTGTCTTTCCAGTGGTCTTGTCCCACCCCCACCCCGGGTGGGGAAGTGATAGTCAAACGGCTGAAAGGGGGAAAAGGGAGACCTGGTCATTCTTGGGGGAACCAAGGAATAAGACTCTTCAGTCTGTCCCAGGTCTGTGGGATCCCACAGGGCAAAGACGGCCACTGCCCTTCAGGCTTCTTTGCCGTTCTTCCTGGGAAAACACAGAGGCTTAATTACCACTTGGTACAAACTGCAGGAACATACCAGGGAACAACAGCTGTGGACGAGGCTTGTCCGGACCACATCTCTTAATGAATATACTCGAGTAGGAGCTACTCACTGTTTGCTCTTTGGCATGATGCTCCCTTGTTTGGAGCACACACCACTTAAGTTATTTAACTCCTTTCACCCCCACACCCCTATGCCAGCCCTCCCTCAGGTCTCAAGTAAATATGTAACACTCAGTGAACACCTAGGACCAGGTGGGCACCACGGGAAGGCACTTCAAATTGCTCTAATGAAGACTCTTTTAACCCATGTGACTATCATGCCCATTTTACAGCCAAGGGACTCAGTGGTTGCCAGGGCTTGCCAACTCTCTCATTCATTAGGCTCCCAGAGCCCTCTGGTTAATCTATATTGGAACACTTATCAAGATATGGATGACCTCTGGTTACTCTATATTGGAGCACTTATCAAGATATGGATGACCTCTGGTTAATCTATATTGGAGCACTTATCATGGATATGGATGACCTCTGGTTAATCTATATTGGAGCACTTATCAAGATATGGATGACATCTGGTTAATCTATATTGGAGCGCTTATCAAGATATGGATGACCTCTGGTTAATCTATATTGGAGCACTTATGGATATGGACAACCTCTGGTTAATCTATATTGGAGCACTTATGAAGATATGGATGACCTCTAGTTAATCTATATTGGAACACTTATGAAGATATGGATGACCTCTGGTTACTCTATATTGGAGCACTTATGAAGATATGGATGACCCCTGGTTACTCTATATTGGAGCACTTATCATGGATATGGATGACCTCTGGTTAATCTATATTGGAGCACTTATCATGGATATGGATAACCTCTGGTTGCTCTATATTGGAGCACTTATCAAGATATGGATGACCTCTGGTTAATCTATATTGGAGCACTTATCATGGATATGGATGACCTCTGGTTGCTCTATATTGGAGCACTTATCAAGATATGGATGACCTCTGGTTACTCTATATTGGAGCACTTATCATGGATATGGATGACCTCTGGTTGCTCTATATTGGAGCACTTATCACGGATATGGATGACCTCTGGTTGCTCTATATTGGAGCACTTATCAAGATATGGATGACCTCTGGTTACTCTATATTGGAGCACTTATCATGGATATGGATGACTTCTGGTTGCTCTATATTGGAGCACTTATCATGGATATGGATGACCTCTGGTTGCTCTATATTGGAGCACTTATCACGGATATGGATGACCTCTGGTTACTCTATATTGGAGCACTTATCACGGATATGGATGACCTCTGGTTACTCTATATTGGAGCACTTATCACGGATATGGATGACCTCTGGTTGCTCTATATTGGAGCACTTATCATGGATATGGATGACACTCAGCTTCCGTGTGTGTTTCTTCCATACACTGAGTCCCAGGGAGGGCTGGGTTTCTCCATGGTGTCTCCTGGGTTCTTTGCCTAGTGAATAAGTGAATGAATTAATGGATGAGTCCTCAAGGACCACAGGAGCTCAGAGACTGAGGTACTTAGTCTTGCCTCACTGCTGCTGGGCTCCCTAGCCGGCAGTGGTGGCAAGGGTTCTTGACAGGACAGGGCCCTCTTTTTTGGAGTAACAAAACAACTTTGAGAAATTGATTTTTAAGCACAAAAGCAAACCCGAGCTCCAGGGAGGGAAGGAGAACAAGACATTTCCATGAGTTCTTGGCTGAGACAGGTTTAGAAGGACTTGCATGCTTGCAGAGGTGTTGATGGACATCTATCTCAGACAGCCCTCTCCTACTGCAAATTCCCCTTGGGTGGTGAGGTGCTTTGGGGGAGAAAGTCTGAGAAAGATTCCTTGGAAAGTGGCTGGAACTCAGGATATGGGCGACTCAACCATGGGGGAAGGGCAGGCACCAGAACGAGAGTGCTGAATGAACAGAGGTAGGGTGGCAGACACAGGCCTTCTTCTGGCTGCCAGCTCTGGAACAGCAGTGGGTCATTGTGCAGGCTTCTGAGTGGCCCGTACTGTTGTGAAAAATGTCTTGCAGCCACATCCTGAAGCACTACTCAGCCTCCAAAAAAACCTCACACTATTTTTAGTTCCATTAGCAAAAAAAAAAAAAAAAAAAAAAAGCCATCTTTCCTCCCCACCAGCCAATTCACTGTTGATCTTGCCTGCTTTGAAACTCCAGTGCTTCCTTTAACTTAGTGGGACCAGCCAGTAACAGGGTCGAGCCCCCTGTCCCTCTCTATTTTCATAGTGTGTATCAATGTTCACATGGGAGAACCATGGCTTGTTCCCATCTTGGGGCCAGCTGTATAGCCCGCCCAGCTTTGTGCTTTGGGATGGGATCACGTGGGGTGTGACATCTGTAAAAGACCGTGGTTTCCAGGAACCTGGACCGGCTGTGGCTGTGGCTCCATGACTGTTGTAGCATCTGCTTGTAATTTCACTGGCCTGGGAGGCGAGAGTAACATGTTGGCCTTGGCTGTGCTGTGACCAGCAGACAGGGGTGTAACAGTGTAAGACAGCATCATTTACTCTGACTCAGGGGAGGGGTTTGGTCCATAGTTTATAGGACCATGTCCAGGAGAAGAGCATAGTGGCATCAATAACTTGTGGTGGAAGAGGCTGTTTACCTCACGGCAAGCAGAAAGCAGACAACAAAGAAGGGATGGGGTATGTCTTAGGGTTTCTATGGCTGTGAAGAGGCACCATGACCACAGCAGCTTTTATAAAGGAAACCATTCAGTTAGGGTGGCTTACAGTTTCAGAGGTCCAGTCCATTATCATCATGGCGGGACATGGTGGTGTGCAGTTAGACGTGGTGCTGGAGAAGGAGCTGGGAGTTCTATATCTTGATGTGCAGGCAACAGGAAGTGAACTGTTCCACACTGGGCATAGCTTGAACAAATATGAGACCTCAAAGCATGCCCACACAGTGACTTCCTCTAACTAGGCCACACCTAATAGTGCCACTCCCTGTGGGGGCCATTTTCTTTCATACCACCACAGGGTACCAAGTCTAACTACACTGATTCATTTTTAAATTTTTATTTTATGTGTATGGGTGTTTTTCTGGAATGTATGTCTATGTATCACTTGCACACTTGTGTCTGCAGAGACCAGAAGATGTCATTAGAGTGCCACAAACTGGAGTTATACAGACTGTTGTGAGCCACCATATGGGTGCTGGGAATCAAATCCAGGTCTTCTGGAAGAGCAGCTGGTGCTCTTAATCACTGAGCCATCTCTTCAGCCCCAGCCAAGTCTAATGTCAAAGTCATGCTTCCAGTAGCTTACCTCCTCTAGCTAAATCCTATCTCCTCCATCCCCACCTACCAGCTGGGGACCACGCATTGAACACTTGAGCCTGGAGGAAGCAGTCCATATTGACATTATAGAACACAGGCGAAGGAGGTTGATGAAGCACTTCCTCCCACAGCGGAAACTTCATTCTTTACTTCTGACAAGAATAAGAAGCTTCCTGCTGCCTGGAGGGAAGGTGTGATGGCTCCAGGCCTCCTGTTCTCTCCAAAGACTAGGACAACCACCTCACAGGATGGCCAGCTCCTAATTCCTGGATACCAGGAGCTAGTAAGTCATAGCTCAAATGATAGTCAGCCTGTGCTAAGCCCCTGCCTTGGTTAGGGTTAATATTGCTGTGATTAAACACCATGACCAAAAGCAACTTGGGGAAGAATGGGTTTATTTCAGCTTATAGTTACACATCACAGTCCATCACTGAGGGAAGTCAGGCAGGATCTCAAACAGGGCAGGAACCTGTGTGCAGAAACTGATGCAGAGGCCATGGAGTGGTGCTTTCTTGCTCCTCACAGCCTGCTCACCCTGCTTTCTTATAGCACCCAGGATCACCAGCCCAGGGGTGGCACCACCCACAGTGAGCTGGGCTCTCCCACATCAATCAGCAATCAATAAAATACTACAGTCTAGGTCTAATAGTCGGAACCTCACATCAAGCTTGAGGAAGAAACCAGTTCCCACATATGACACCAAGCCAGTGTCTATGAGGCCTGGCATTCCTTGGCTCCCAGAGGAAACCTCACAAGGACCAACTATGGAGGAGAGACTTAATCCAGTATGTGCTTTGGAGACAACAGTCTTGTCCGTAGGCTAGATGCCCATCAACTGAAGAATGGATTAAGAAAATGTGGTACATATACACAATGGAGTACTACTCAGCAGAGAAAAACAATGACAGCATGAAATTTGCAGGCAAATGGATGGAACTAGAAAAAATCATCCTGAGTGAGATAACCCAAACCCAGAAGGACAAACATGGTATGTACTCACTCATAAGTGGATTCTAGATATAAAGCAAAGAACAATCAGACTGCAACCCACAGAACCATGGAGACTATATATATAGCAGGGGGGACCCTAGGATGACTGTGGCTTATAATAAGTTTTGGTTTTACTCAATTACTGGGCAAGCCTCAATGAAACATTTCACAATTAGGATAAGAATTTATACTGTATCAAGCTGATAATAGAAAAATACATTTAAAAAAGTGAAAAAAAAATACTACAGTCTTTCCTATAGGTCAGCCTGGGAGGACCATTTTTCCTCAGTTGAGGTTCCCTCTTCCCAAGTGAGTCTTGCTTATGACAAGCTGACCTAAGTTCATGCTGTCATAGGCGTCACTCTCCCCCAGACCAGCCTACGGACAAGACTGTTGTCTCCAAAGCACATACTGGATTAAGTCTCTCCTCCATAGTTGGTCCTTGTGAGGTTTCCTCTGGGAGCCAAGGAATTTCAGGCCTCATAGACACTGGCTTGATGTCATATGTGGGAACTGGTTTCTTCCTCAAGCTTGGTGCGAGGTTCCGACTATTAGACAGTCATAACCACCTGGGGTTTTGTACCTGAGATCAAATAGCAAACAGGTAGTTGTCTGTGGTACCCTGCCAGGGAAGGAGGAGGGAGTTAATGGAGGCGGACTCTTTCACCCAGCACCACGCTGGGCTTTGGTGATGATGGCCCTTCCATCCAGACAAGCCTGATATTGATTTCCTTCTGCTCTCTCAGGTGACGCTGAGCTGTGAGAAGGAAGTGCAGGCCTGGGCAGAGGTCAAGTACAGAGAAGGAAAGATCAAAAGACTCCGGTGCTGTTTGCATGGCCCAGTCGCCTGCCTAAGGCTGCATGGAGAGAGCAAGAGCTGTGTTCTTCTATGGCACTAGGCCCTGCTGTCATTCTGGAACCCTCCCTGGCTAGGGTAGAACAGCGGGACAAGGTCAGACAGTCTCAGCTCCTTCCCTCCCAGCTAGGGCACAACTCATGTTGTTAGGACTGAGCGGGAATCCCAGCTTGATTTCTCTGCCTTTCTCTTTGTGCGGGTGAGAATGGAAACTGGAAGGCTGACACAGCAGTGGTGGAGCCTTGAAACTGTTTATATTGTCATACGCATGGTGCAGTGGTGATAGTATGCGTCTTCTGAGTTGGAGTGAAATTAGTCCCAAGCTTTCCCCCCACACCCTTGTATTTATTGTGGATTCTACTTCATTGGAACTTTTACATGACTCTTATCTAGATGATGTTGTTTAGTTTGGACTAATGTCAATATTGGGTTTTATTTCCCTGGGGCAAGCATAGAAAACAGACTTCATTTTGTCTGCCGCTTTGCTTAAAGACAGTTGCCACCTTGGTTAAAGATGGTGGCCACCTGGGAAGAAGTCAGTGACTAGGGCCAGACTCAGCAGAAAAGAGTGCTGCAATTGATTAGCAATGCCTGCCATTGGGAGGTAAAAGTGAGGGTGTCCATGTTGTCTTCTGTTTGGGGGAATGAGTTAAATTTCCCCATTCCTAACTATCCAGTTTGTGGTCCGCAGATGTCTAAAATAAAAGATCTGTTCTCTTTTACAGGGGTCCGGTATCTATTGTATTGCCTTATTTTCTCCGTAGTGAGCTAGCCTCCACTCAGCTTCATGAAATGAACTCCGATAACATAGACATAACCCAGCAGCCTCCAGTTCCGCATATGGTTCTTCAAAATTTGGGCTCCACCTTTTTCCATGTACCTTAAAGTACAGGCATGACAGCCCCTTTTCTCACTGTGTCCTGAATTCGGTGTCCTTCCTACCTCTTTGCCTCTGCAGGTGCTGCGATTTCTGGGGTCTGAAACACCTCTCCCATTTTTCTCTCATCTAAGGTACAGTGCTACTTCCTTGGTGAGATCTTTCTGTCTGTTTCTAAGATC
This sequence comes from Onychomys torridus, assembly GCF_903995425.1. Taxonomy (NCBI): domain Eukaryota; kingdom Metazoa; phylum Chordata; class Mammalia; order Rodentia; family Cricetidae; genus Onychomys; species Onychomys torridus. Next base: position 173,220,784 of record NC_050443.1, read on the forward strand.
ATCTGTGGCATCGGTTTCCTCGGAACATTCTGTTTATTTCTCCGTCATTGCCTGTGGCCCTACAGACAGAAAACTAAAGACACAGTGAGCCATTTCCGGTTATACCATCAGTGGGTAGAAGGCAGGGGGTTGTGAGACACTGTAGCCTGGCAGGGTCCCTGGCTCTCTGAGGGGTTCACTCAAGGTTTTCTCTGAATCCATATGAAGTTGAATGAGCTTCAGGAAGCATGGTGAAGCGACTTGAAAACAATGGTTTTGGAGTCTTATGTTATAGCCCAGATTAACCTGCAACTTGTTGTCAATCCTGCCGGTGCTTCCCAAGTGCTGGGATTCCAGCTGTATATGACGCCACACCCCAGTCTTAAGTGACTTGTGATCCTCACTTGTTCCAGCCTGCCACTGACCGGATGTGGCTGGCTTAGCACCCCGCGGTGGTGAAAGCCGAGAAGAGGTGATTGACTGGGCCTCAGAGACCTCTGAGGAGCCGGGGTGAAGGGGGGGTTAAGCAAGGGCGGCTTCTCCAGGTGGGAAGACTGGTGGGAGGGCAGAGCTGAGGCAGCAGGTGCTGTTCTGGGGGGCACTGTTGAGGTGGTGATGGAGCAGAGGTTCCAGAGGGCCTGCTCCCGGGGGAGGGCACAGAGGCTTCCGAAGAACAGCTCTCGTTGGCCTTGAAGGAAGGGTGGGGAGACTGCTCCAGTCACACCGAGCCTTCAGGGAAGTATTTCTTAGGTTTTCGTCAGCCTCAGCTCGTGGGGACTAATGATGACAGCAGGAGGGTTCCCTGGGCTTCTTACTTTCTTCCCTGAGTGGCTGCTGATGTGTGTGGTACCCGACCTTGTTCAGCGGCAGGAGCCATGAGTTTTCTCTGAGTTGGATCTAGACCCATCTTGTCTACCACCAGCTGACAGCACAGGGCAGAGGCTGTGGTGAGACATTTTCTGTGGCTGTGATAAAATATCTGAGAACAAATGGGTAATGTGTAAAGACTAGAAGGTTGTCTGGCTCAGGGTCCAGACGTAGGGAACTTCAACAGTATGAGAAAAGCATCTTCTAACATCTGAGGGACTTCTTTACTAATTTTTTGAGAATTTCATATATGTATGCATACAGAGTATTTTGATCATTTTCATCTATGTAACTCCCCTAATTCCTCCCAGATCTACTCCTTACCTCTATCTCCTCATAACTTTGTGTCTTTTTTTTTTTTTTTTTCAAATAATCCACTGAGTCCAAGTGGGTGTGAGACCACCCAGTGGAACATAGTCAACCTGTCAGGGACCATGCTCTTAAAGGAAGAGAGTCTCCTGGGTGCCTTCTTGCTACATTGTAATGTGGTGGGAGGGCTGACATGGCCAGAGAGCATTTGCTTTTGTAACAAAGGCACTCCTACAGTAACCTACACAGCCACCAGTCCATGAGTGTGCACATTTGTTCGTCAGGAAGAACCCGTGTGGGCCAGGCATTCCTCCAAAGGTCCTAGCTCTCACACTGCACTGGGGCTGAAGTTCCTGTATATAAACTTTTTGGGAACACATTTGAGTCATGTTTGAGGGTGATTCTTCCTCTTAAAGCCACCATTCTATCCTACTGTCTATCTCATAACGAGGTACATCAACCCTCAATTAGTACACAGGGAGGGAGGGGGATCATGAGCCCCTAGAACTAGCATTCACAGAGAGGAGAAGGAGCTCAGGCTACCTCAAGTATCCCCAGGACCTATTGCTCCTCAAGGACAAAGCTGCTTAGATGCTTCACAGGGATGAAGAAGCACAGCCCACCACTTGGACCCCCAGCATCTCCTCCATGGAGGGAGGAAGGCTTTTGCACATCACTCCTGGATAAAAGCAGAGATTCATTCTTTTAGCATCTACCCTATTCTGGTCTAACCTAGACCATTCAGGGCATCCGACACATGCTCTGGCTTGTATCTCCTCTCTATGTTCAGAGTTTACTAGAGAGATGAGGCTAACAGTTGGAAGTCAACTAATGCACATTTTGGATATAATCTCAACATGTTGTCTTAGGGTAGCTACTGCTGTGATGAAGCACCATGACCAAAAACAACTTGGAGAGGAAAGGGTTTAGTTTATTCACATTTCCACAATACAGTTCATCATCAAAAGCAGGGAGGTCAGGAATGCAAGCAGGACAGGAACCTGGAGCTAGGAGCCAATATAAAAGCCATGCTTACTGGTTTGTTCCCCATGGCTTGCTCAGTCTGCTGTCTTATAGTACCTGGGACCTCCAGCCCACAGATGGCACTACCCACAATGGGCCAGGCCCTCCTCATCAATCACTAATTAAGAAAATGCCCTACAGTCTTGCCTACAGCCTAACATGGAAACATTTTCTCACTTGAGGCTTCCTCCTCTCTGATGACTTCAGCTTGAGTCAAGTTGACATAAAACTAGCCAGGACAGTTGTCCTCAGAAAGCTGTGTAAAAGAAGTTTCTGCTTGACATCAAGTTTTGCCGCACTTGACTCGCCTTAGTTACGCTGCCAAACTGCTTCCCACAGAAATACAATGTAAGCCACACACCTGATTTAAAATTTCTAGTAGCATTTAAAACCATAAAAAAGAAACAAGTGAACTACATATGACTTATTTTATCCAAGCTCTCCCAAATTCTCTTATTTCCACATATAATAGCACATGTTAGTTGAATTTTCCTGTCACTGTGATAACATAGACACGAAAGCAACTCAAGGGAGGAAGGGTTTATGTGGCCTTACAATCTCAGAGGTGCTGATCCCTTATGGAAGGCATGTGAGAGCAGGACAGTTTACATCCTTGTGGCCAGGAAGCAGACTATTGGAATGCCAATACTAAGCTCTAAGACACCAGCTGTGATACTGAGGGCAGAGAGGGCTGGGGACACAGCTGAGTGATACAATTTTGCTTAGCACATGCAAGGCTTGGAGTTCAGTCCCTAGCTCCACAAACATGCAAGAAAACAAACAAACAAACAAAACCCCATAAAGCAGAGCCCCATACCCCTGATCTCCTCAAGGGCTGTTTTGTTCATCGAGTTTGGGACAGGGGCACTAGGTCTATTCGGATCCAGAGGGCATCTGTTGAGGACTGATACATTGTTCTATAATAAGCACAAGATGCAATATTGCTGCTCCATTTTACAGGTGAAGAAAGTAGGGTCTAGAGAAGTGGTTCTCAACATGTTGGTTGAGACCCTTTTATGGGATGAACAGACTCTTCACAGGGTTTGCCTAAGATCATTCGAAAATACAGATATTTACATTATGATTCATAACAATAGCAAAATTAGTTATGAAGTAACAATGAAAATAATTTTATGATTGGGGTCACTACAACATGACAGTGTTCAAGGGTCACAGCTTTAGGAAGGTTGATTGGTTGAGTCAGGGACCAAGACACACTGAGGCTAAAAGGCCCAGAGCATGTACAGGATAACCCACAGGGCATCTTTTATTTGGCTACTTTCTATCATGTGCAAATCTGGGTTTTATTAGCGGTTCTAGAAGGGGTAGTCTCCAGAGAAGAGAGTCCCAGCCTTGCTCTCTTCCTTTCAAAGCACTTGGTGTCCTCTGCCACTTGGAGAGCTGTCAGTACAGCAGTTATGTCTGAGGATGGGTGTGTCTGAACTCCTGGTGGGATCAATGGGTGGCTCCCAGGAGAAAGTCAGCCCTCAATACAGCCAAGATGGCTCAGGGCTTACTGGGAACAGAACCTTGGGACACCTTCCTGGGGGCTGCTGGGCCTAACAGGGTCTCACTTAGGACCTTGCAGGGCCTGCCTCCACATAGCCCTTGCCTTAACATCTCTCTCATCCTCTTTTTTTCAGCAGATCCCAGAATCTGTTCATGCATTTAATCATCTAAAATACATTGAGCACCAACTGTTTGCTAGGCACTTGTTCCACTGAGGTGAGCAGAGTAAATACAGACCTTGCACCTATGAGCTTCTTGTTCAAGATAGTGAGTGGCTAGTCAAACATGTACACATATGTGTGATTTCAGCCATAATCAGAGGGAAGTCCAGCTGATTTGACACGGGTAAACATTTTAAATTGGTAATTGGTATTGTTAAGGCTTCCCAGATGTTTCCAAGAGCTGGTAGGACCAAGAACCATCATGAAGGATGGAGCTCGTAGTGGTAGTTGGAAGCAGAGGCTGTGGGTTCTGCACCTGGGTATCCCTGCAGTGTCCTATTTCTGGAATTACATTGGGGTATTTTGATACAGACCCGCCAAAATGAAAAAAAAAGTTTTTCTTTCCAGGCAACACCCCCAGCAGTTAGTTATCTCTGATCCCTTTCCACTTAAACAGTCCCCAGCCTCAGTACAGGATCTGGAATAGGAGGAGGCTGAGTGGGGGCCACAGGACACTGTTTTTACACGCTACTTAGTAAGCTATGAAAGAAGTTGAAAACATAATATTAGATTTAAAAAAATGAATGTTTGGGTAGGCTATATATTCACATGATTTAAACAAAAATGCTTAGAGGCTTGGGAGATAGCTCAATTGGTTGAGTGCCCACCTCGCAAGCATGAGAACCAGAGTTCAGTCCTCAGAATCCAAGTAAAACATCAGGTGTGGCAGCATGCACTTCTAATTCCAGCCTGGGAAGGTAGAGACAGGCAGATCTCTGGGGCTTGCTGACTAGCATCCCTGTTTGTTTCTAAAAGCAAAGTAGACCCACACCTGTGGAGGAATGACATCTTAGCTTGGTCTCTTGCTTCCACACATGTGTAACGTGCATGTACATATGTGCACATGTACCTTAATTCCCCTTCTCTTGAAATAAAACCCTCAAAAAGATTTAGAGTGAAAAAACAAACCCCCCAACCCAATTTCCCTTCTCTGTATTCACTGCCTCACAAGCTAAAAGGAAAACACTTTTATCTGTTCACTTAGTTTCTTTTGGAAATGCAAGTAAATTAAGAGAAAATCCCCCTCGTTCCCCAGTTGTTTTTAATACATAAAGGATGATATTATGAGAACTAGCCCGCACTTTCCTTTAAACAGAATGTATCTTGGGGCGCTTTCTGTATGTGTGCATACGAGTTTCCCTGTTCTTCGGTTTTCCAAGCAGCTGTGCAGCTCCCCTTTGTTTGGTGGATGAACCATAGCCCATAATTTACCTCACCGCCCTGGTTGGCGGATGCTTGTCTGTTTCCCATTCTCTGCTATAATAAACGGGGTGCTGCAACAAGTAAGCTCGTAAACACGTCGCTTACGGTGTCTGCAGGTCTAGTAGGGAGGCTCTCAGGCTGCGACTGCACGGTACACGTCCAGGCTGGCATTGACGCTCGGATAGAAGTTACTAACTGCTTTCTGTAGAGGCTTCCCTGCTGCTGTCTCAGAGCCTGGTGTTCCACGGCCTCACCAAACACAGGGCCGTTCAAATTTGGCTCTTGGCCACCTTGCTAGCGACATGACAGCGACATGACACCATTCAGTGTCAATTTGATTTGCGCTTTTCTTGTTAGGACGTAGTTGAGCGTCCTTTCATATCTTAAAGAGTCATTTGTAAATTTCTCTTCGCTCATTTCTGTCACTGTCCTCTTCCTCCTACTGCAAAAGTTTGTGCATCTTAGATCAGCCTGTAGTCTGTGAAACGGCTGGATTATAGTCCCCCTAGATTTCTCTTGTCATTTTTTTTCCATGCAGAAATTTTAGTTGTTTGTTTGTTTGTGTGCATGTTTGAGAGTGCGAGGCCAGAGGATGACCTTTGATGCATCAGCTCCTTTTCTTCCTCTGTAAGTTGGGAAGGGTTTCTTGTGGGCTGCAGTGAGACACTTGGCTGACTGGCCTGTAAGCCCCAGGGATTGCCTCTCCCACCTCTCCATCACTGGGATTAGAAGTGTGTTCCACCATGGCAGCTCTAGCACTTCAACGACTAAGCCCAGAAATTCTAATTTTCATCAGTCAAATTGATCTGTTTCATTTTTCATGAATTCTGTAAATCTGAGCCTCAGTTAGTGATGCCATTACAGGCTATGGAGGAACTCTGCTGCTTCCTTCCGGTCATTTTACAGACCCTAGCACTTTAGTTTAAATCTCTGGTCCCTTTGGAGTTCATGTGGTGCACCGATCCTACCTTGTCCTTTTCTCCAGATAGATCCATACACTTACAGATTCCTTGGCATTTCCCTCCTCTAAGAGGCCACGTTCACCACACACTCAGTCCCACACATAGCTGTGTCTGTTTCTCACATTTTCTATTTCATTGAGATGTTATTCTGGGCATGTTAGTGACACATTGATTTAATTACTGGAACTTGATAGCATGCATTTTTCAGAATGTCTACTGGTATTTTGGTCTCTTTAGTTTTCTTTATGAACTTTAGAATCAGCTTGTCTACTCCTGTGCCTTCTCCCATGTCCCCTCCAATTCTAAGTCAGTCATTGGTAGAAAAAAAAACCCAGCAGATTCTAAAGCGAGACTGCCCACATTCCAATCCCAATTGCCATTTTCCTCTTTGAGTGGGTAAATTTTTATTTTTAAATACTTTGATCTCTTCAAAGCATATTTCACAATGTCCCATGTTTATCAGAACATTCACATTTAGAAGTTCAGAGGCTATACAGTCCAGCTGCAGCCTCCTGAGTAGAGTGGTCTCAGGTTCTTTTTGCTCTGTCCCAGGAATGGCACCTCTCAGGTCACCTCAGATAGGTGCATTATCTCCATATGACAATCCAGATATGGCTGCCATGACTTTTTTTTTTCCCCCAGCGGTGGTCCTTTCCTAGAAGCCTTCCAGGAGGCCTGTATCTTGTCAGAATCACATGTCCAAGACCCAAGGGATCACCATGATTGGCTTACAGCCATCAGACTTACCTTTCGGTGGTCTCATGTCTACCATCTGCAGAATGGGATGGGAACCTAGAATCTGTAACTCCCCAGGAGGGAGGAGGGAGTGATGGCCTTTGTCCTTCCCTCCCTGGCAGCCCTGTGATGGGGTGGTGAGTAAGCTTTCTGCAACAGCTCCAGGGACTTGAAGTTGCCTTTGGAATCACAGAAGCTTCCTAGCTCTTGCCCCAGACACTGCAGGCGGGTTCCCCTTCTCCTGCAGTGTTTCTATGAGCATTTCCCAGGGCGCTAGTTTTAGATTCCAGGCATAAAGAAAAGTTAGTTCCATGTTCTTGTTCTTACTGTCTATCCTCAACAACATTGTTCTATTTCTCCATCCCCTACCAGGTGCATTTCTTCACTGATCTGTAAGCACCTCCTTGGTAGATGTGTAGCAGGAGAGCTTTTCTCTAGGTCCCACAAGCCCCAGCAGTCCGGTAGCCCACTTATAAAATGAACACACAGACACTTTTATTATTTAAACTGCTTGGCCATTAGCTCAGGCCTACCATTGTCTAGTTCTTATTCTTATATTCAGCCCATTTCTATTAATATATACTTTGCCACGTGGCTTGTGGCTTACCTGTACCTTACATCTTGCTTGTCATGGTGGTGGCTGGCTGGTCTCTCTCACCCAGCCTTCTACTTCCTACAATTCTCCTCCTCCTTGTCCCACCTACCCTATCCTGCCTGGCTACTGGCCAATCAGAACTTTATTTATTTTAACCAATCAGAGCAACACATTTGAAGTACAAAACATCCCACAGCATAGACGTGTCCTGGTATTGCATTGCCAAGCCCCGAAAATCCTCTTGCATTGGTGAGAAGTCTGAGGTTCTCCCCGCTGCTTCAGAAGTGGCATGGGTGCAGTATTCTCTGTCTTGCATCTGCTCAGAGACTGATGCATGACTGATGTCCAACTCCTAACTGAGCTGCTCAGACTCAGATCAGTGGCAGGTAGACTCAGGGAGCTGAGAGCTGAGTCCTGGGTCACAGCCTCCTGAAAGTCTCCACAGGTTGGCCAGGGAGTGATGGGGAGTCCAGCTGTGGAGGGGACAGCTGTGCCAGCAGTGGCTCTTACACCCTCTGATTTTCTGCCCAAGCATCTGAGAAGAGGCCCTTTAGCTGGAGTAGGAGGAGAGCTCAGGCTGTAGCTAGCTAGGCTTGCCTGTGGAAAGCCCCCTGGTTGCTGTGGCAGGGGTACCACTGCAGCTGAGCAGCAGGGGCTGACATGTACATCTGCTTCACTCATCTGAGTCTGGGCTCCTGGAATTCCGCAGTGCTCTTGTCTCTGAGTGGCATGTAAATGATTCTACGCAAGTCCAGCTGGCTGAACCAATGAGTTTATTGGGGTTACTTACAGGTGCATGAACAGCTTTTGGACAGGTACACTACCTAAAAGCCTTCCTCCCAGGTAGACATTAATGCTTATGCATTCTCACAGAGGGGTTGGGAGCCTTCTCATAAGTCTCTTTTTCTTTCACTAGCAGGTGTAAAGGTGAGGGTCTCATGCAGGTAAACACAGCAGTTTGAGTGTTGAGATGGCAATGGCCATGTCACACCTGCACACTCACTTGGAGGTCTGAGTGTCACAACAGCTTCCAGCTCTGAAGCTGTTCTTGCAGAGAGGGAGCTCGGCCATGCAGGCCATGCACAAGAGACAAGGGACAGCTTAGCTAGCTACTTGTCCCTCGAGGCAGATCCAGAAGGGGTGAGGTGATGTGCAAAGTATCCCACTGTTGATGCCTGGAAACTTAGCACACCTAGGCCTCCGCTGTCCCCTTTATTTGCTTGATGGTGGGGCAGTTTGGAGAGATCTGGGACAGGAGCTGAGCCAGACCTACATAGACTAAGCAATGGGAGCCATATCAATTGATACACAAAATATTCAGCATATGACCAAGAAATGTGGCTGTCTGAGTGTCCTGCACACAGCAGCCCTGTTCTGGGAAACTGGAGGAAGTAACAGATCAGTGTTTTGAGGGGGAGCAGGGATGGGATAGGCTGTTTGGACACTTCTGCTTTCTTGGCTGGCACATGTGCTAATCCTTTGTTTCACCTGGCTCCCCAAGAGCTTGGTAATAGAATGGAAGAAAACAGAATATAAATGTCTTATGAGTCTCAATTAAGTTTGGAATTTGCAAGCATTGTCCATGAATAGCTCTTGATTGGTGGGGTCATGGTTCCAGGACTCTGCAGGAGCCCATGTCCAGGGAGATCTACCACTTAGCTGTCCTGGGTCCTGAGGTACTTGCAGGGCTTGGGCAACATTTCATGAAACTGTGGAGTTGGCCTCTTGGCTTGCAGAGGGAGGTGGCACAGTTTGTCATTGGCCTTGGCGGCAGGTGCACAATCAGGCCACATGACCTACTTCACTTTCTGTCAACCTTCTTTATGCCAAGGCCTTGTTTGGGTTCCCATGATACTCCACATCCTGAGTTTTACTTAATTCACAAGTCAGTTGGACATTCTTATTTCTTTCTGTGGAAGTCTATCTGGGTAGTCCATGTTCTCTTTCCTGCCTTGATTCCCCTGTCTCCTTCCTGCTTCTCTCTAGGAAGAACACTATCTTTTAGATGTATTTAGCACTTAAATGAATAGATTGTGGGTAAAGTAGATTGTGGCTCATAATGTGGGTGGCTTTGTTCTATCAGTTGAAGATCTTCTCAATAGGAAAAGTCCAACCTTCCTCATAACGGGGAATATAGAAGAGGGATTTCTGTTGGAAAAGGACCTTCAAACTTGAACTGCCACAACCCCACTCCCTGTAGGCTTCCCAGCCTCTATCATTATGGAGCAAGAGCTTGCTACTCTCTGCACTGATGGAGAGATAAATAAGATATCTCAAAGCAACTGTATCTAACAGATATTTATTGATTTTCTAACTTATTTACTTTTCTTGCATTTGTGGGTGCTCCTGTGAGTGCACATGCATGTGTGTGTATTTACATGTGGAGGCTGGAAGCCAACCCTGGGTGGTATTCCTCAGGAACCTTTCATAATTTTTCAGTCAAAATCTTTTCATTATGTTTGGGCTTGACAACTTGGCTAGCCTTGTTGGCTGGCCAGCCACTGAGCTTCAGAGATCCACTTTTCTCTACTCCTTCAACATTGGGATTACAAGCATACACTCCCATGCTTGATTTTTTTTTCCATATGGATTCTGAGCAGTGAACTCAGGTCCTCATGCCTGTGTGGCAGACACTCTCCTGGCTGATGTGTCTCCTCAGTCCTTACCAACATTTCTTATGTATGCTGTTGTGCCATGTTTAGATGCATCATCTAAAGATACATGGACTTGTCTCTGTCTTTAAAAGATTCAGAATCTGAATAGAGACACAGCCAGGTAACAAATTCCAGTTTACCATTCTGCTCTGGGGAATGGGAGAGGCAGACTTAATTCCTGGTTCGCTGGAAGACAAGGGAAGCTCCTCATGGTGCGTGCTGAGTAGGCACTTGGGCTTGTGTTTGATTTTATCTTCATTGTGTGTCTCTGCCATCTCCCTTTCGAAGTGCAGCCATCAGAGTCTGGCAATGTGGTGGTGTAGACATTGTTGTTTGTCTTGGATAGGCTGAATAATGTGCAGATATAATGGATTGAGACATTATTATCCAGTGGCTGTTCTGAGAGTATGTAAGTGGGCAAGAGTGATGGAGGAGACACTCTTATCTTCAGAGTATGCATTATCAAGTGGTAACATTTTTACATTTTGGAGAGCTATGTGAAGACCATAGACCAGAGTTCCAGGCTTCCACATGGAAACCTGTCAATACCCTGTACCTTGTGTCTTAATGGTAGAATAATGAAAATAAGTTATTTTGTGCATGTTCATATTACAGACACTGTAGTAAGTTCCTTGTAAGCATCATCCAGATGCATTGTTACAGCAATCGTGGGAAGTAGGTGCTGGGGAAATTCAAATTTTGAGGGTTTAAAGATCAGAATGCTGGCCCACAGCAGTCAGAATTCTACTCAACCATATATGTCTGTGGAATGTTACCTGAGAATGTGGGTACTGGGAATGGTCTCCTTTCTGTATTATTCAACGTCAGGAAGAGCGGAACCTCTTGTTCTGAGTGGATGGTAGACTCACTGGCTTTTCTGGATACTTCTAGGAACCCAGGGTTCTTCTCTGATATAGAGGATGTGTGAGATGGTGGAGCAGACCTCTGGAGTGTAACCCAGTTTAAACAAGCCTTCTACAAAAAAGAGAGATGGAAGATGTGTGACCCCCAAAATGTGAAACTTCACCATTCAAACTCCCCCCTTTCACCAGGCAGCTCCAATTCTCCCTCTTTCCTTCGAGCAGAAAGAATTAGAGGGCTGGCGACAGGACAACTAATCACGACAGGAGTGAGGCACTCCTTCAGAAGCACAGGCATCCTCCCCGAAACACAATGCTGTTGTCATTCTTGGCTTTTAGTCTGGCTTGCTCTTCTAGGAAGCAGGATGTGCTCAACCAGCTCAAGTTCACATCCTTCTCCGTTGAGTGTGGTGTCCACAGGAAAATTACAAGGTCTGCAAAGCCAGGATTTGTTCATCTACTCTCAGACCGTGCATGGCTGTGCCTCCCTTGACTTTCAGGATGGCTTTATGGGAAGAAGCTCACACATGTCTCACCTAGAGCTGGGGAAATGGAGACTGAAAGATGTCAGGTCACACATCCCAATAGCTAGTGAATTATCCCATAGCATTTGTTGAGCCCTGGCCAGCTGTAGGTGCTACATTAGGGAGCTGAGCATATAGAAGAGGTGAGTTACCTGGACAGATATGGGCAACAGAGTCACTTGCTGCCTCTTATGGAATCAAACCACTCCTGAGCTCTGCTTCTGTGCTGGAGACTGGTGTGTGCTCAAGGGAGCATTGACTCGGCTCCATCATTCCTGTCTTCCAAGAGCCTACAGTTTCTTTGGAGAAAGAAAGATCTTGGGAGAAACAGTAGTCCATGCCAAAGGGCCAAATTAGTCCTGTGGTAGAATACAAAATCCTCAAGGACAGGCCAGCTGGCTCCAGCTGCGGGGGGTCTTTAGAATGTCACAGAGGAGATGGGGTTAGGATTTTTTTAAAAAAAAAACAGGAAGTGTTGTCTATGCACTGGTGGAGAGGACATGGAACAGAATTTTAAGAAGGCAGACCATCTGGAGATAAAGCACCAAACACACAGCTGAGGGGTGGAGAGACAAGCATAAATCTTGGTACTAGGAAAATGAGCAATCTGTTGAGCTTACAGAAGGCACTTTCAGGAGCTCTCACGCTATGCCTTAGAAGGAGAGACAAGAAGACTGGATAAGTGGGCGTTTCTGGAAGGTCATGTCCCTCAGGCTGCCGGGTCTAGTGTCACCTGTCTCCAGGCCTTGAGAAAGGGCACCCCAGGATCTGGGTCAGGCAACAGGACTGTCTAGAAGAGCTGCACTATCAGGACACTGCTGATCTCTTTGACCCTATCATTCTCTGCTACTGCCCACCACACTCATGAGCACCCAGCGTCTTCCGCCTGCCCCTTTGGGCACTGACTCGGTCCTGCTTCCTGCTTCCTGCTTTTGCAATTGCTGTTCCCTCTGCCCGGCAGCTTTCTCCCATCTTGCCCCACTGGTCCCTTCTCATCTTTTGGTTTCTCACTTCAGAATGGCCTTCCCTCACCTTTCCATCTGAAGGAGGTCCCATCTCACTTCTTCACTCTCCATTACCTCATCCTGTTGTCCATCACTCCATGGACACTCACCGTCTGCTGTAATTTCCTGATGTGCTTCCGGCTCACCCTCTGTAGAATGCAAACTCTATGAGACCATGGACTGTGTGTATCTTTTTTTAACATGTGAATGTGTGTGTGTGTGTGTGTGTGTGTGTGTGTGTGTGTGTGTGTGTTATGTACATGAATGTGTATGTACCTTTGTTCACCTGTATGGCCACATGCACATGTGTGGAAGCCAGACACTGATGTACATGTCTTCCTTGATTATTGTCCACCTTCTACATGGAGGCATGATCTCCCACTCCAAAGTAGGACTTTGTTGATTTGGCTAGTCAAGCTACCCTTCCTGCTCTGGAACCCCTGGCTCTGCTTTCCAGGTGCTGGTATTACAGGTAGGCCCCTAGGCCCACCTGGCTTTTATGTGGGGACTGCAGCTAAACTCTGGTCCTCATGCTCGCACATGGTGTGCTTTACCCACTGATCCACCTCCGCAGTCCTGAACTTGAGGTCTCTCATGTTGCCCCACAGAATACAAGATACAGTAGATCCTCAGTCCATTGTTCTGGGACTTGTTTTGTTCTCAGAAATCCGAATGGAAGGGATATATGAACATGTCATAAGAGCCTGAGTGTGGCTTAACACACTCCTTCCTCCATCCATGATGGTCATAGTCTTGTATGATGAGATGAAGCCTTTTTAGTATGAACATAAACCCCCTCACACTGACCAATCTCAGACATGTAACAGGATCATGAAGTAAATTTTGGTTGTGTTTACCCATGGAGATTTTTGGACTCATTTGTTACTACAGCATAACTTAGTCTGTGCTGAGTGGTTAGGAATCCTAAATTCTCATATTTTTGGAGGGTTTCCTCAGGTAGTCAAAGTCAAGGGCTACTGGTTCAAACTCTTGTGAACTTGGACTATACTTGGTTATTATAGAGGCTCTCTCTCTCTCAGATGAGTGCTCCCTTCAGTGTGTCTCATGCACCAGTGTATTGACATATCATTTAGGGAAGTGTGTGCAGACTTGGATATAGGACATGTGAGGGTCCTCTAGTTCCACATCACTGGAAATATATATATATATTTGCATATATATATGGAGAGAGAGAGAGAGAGAGAGAGAGAGAGAGAGAGAGAGAGAGAAAAGGTCGGAGATAGAAAACTTGCTGGCCCCATGCACTAGATTCTGGAGTCTTCTTTCCATCATTTGGCCTTTATTTTTAATTATCCAAACACATTGCGTTTCCTTCTTCCAGAAGACCTGCAACTCCGCTGTATAGGAACCAAGGTATTAAGGACTTGGACATCTGGTCACCTTCCCAGCCTGTATTCCTTGGCTTCTTCAGGCAGTTTGAGCAGTTGCTGGTAACCTGAGCTATTAATTGACTAAAAACTGCTCACAGAGAGTGTCTAGGATGTGTTTTCCTTCTGCTGCAGGTCTTTCAGAAAAGCATGAGTAATGGGATGGGCATAGAGTCCACATGGTCCCACTGGGGACAGCTGATGTGTCTAGGAGCTGGGATAATTTCTCTATGATGGTAGCTGTGTGTCATGGATCCTTTGTGATGAGAGTATACCTTGATGTTGATTTAATGTGTGTTCTGACTTTAAAGGACCCTGACTCCCTGGTGGGTGCTGAACCTTCCAGAAGATCTCACACAGATCTTAGCACCCTGTAGTTCCTGCCTCTGCTACAGCGGCTGAGCAAGGCTACCCTGTTAGAAGGCTACAGATGAGGAAATGACCAGGAAGCTGTGCCAAGAGAAAGATTACAGCTCCTTGCAGACATGGTCAGGGCTGGGCATCTGGGAGAGGAAGATTCCAGCGGCCCATGGCTTTTGGCACCCTTATCAGCTGGTGACATTCATCTCCATGGAGCCAGCACGGTTGCTTCAGAATACTGAAGTTCTGAGCAAATGAGCATAATCTGGTTTCTCCCCACTGGAGTCACCAGCTTGCTTGTAGCTCTGTTCTTGTCTATTTGGAGTTGTCCATGAAAAAGGTATATGTCCCCTCTCTTGGTGAAGATCTGGCTCTCCATTTAGTTAAGAGTGACACTTCAGATGACAGAGTGATTAATTAATACAACAAGTATACTTTAGGTTTATATAGAGAGCAATGCACTGGGGTAAAATAAAATAAAGCGCCGTGTTTTTTGTTTGTTTTTGTTTATGAGCTAGTTTACGAAGACTAAAGGAACAGTGTCTTGTCTTTGGTTGCTTTCACTCTGGGAGGCAACACTTCATATGACTGTGCCTTGGGCACTTGAAGTTGGCACAATGAGGCAAGCAGGCAACAGTTTAGGGCTGTAGCTTGGAGCATCAGCTGAACATTTGGAGCTGGATTTCTGAGCTGGCCCCACCATTTAATTCCTTAGAGCTGCATCTCTGACTCAGAGAGGGATGGGGGTGCTGATGGAAGGAGGAGGGTGCTGTGGACCCCACACTTAGACCATGTCCACTGACCCAAAATAAAGTCAGCGGATGCCTGGAGATGCTGGGGGGAGGGGCATCATCATTAGGGAGCTTGATTTGTTAGCTGGGAGGGAGTTAATGGAAGTGCCAGGCCCTTCAGTGGCAGAGCTGGCTGCAGCTCTCTGCCTCCCTTCTCTTTCGGTGCAGACTGGGCACTTGCCCCATTTTCCAAAGCTGCGCTCTGTTTTTGTTCGCGTTTGGAAATGTGGCCGCAGAGGGACCAAGACCAGCAGAGTGGCTGGCTCCTCAGGACAGTCGCCAGCTTCCTTCCCATGGATAAATGGAGCCTGGGCCTACACTTGGCAAAGTGCGGGGGGGGGGGGGGGGAACGAATTAGAACAGCGAAGCTCTCATCTCCTCCCCTCTTCCCTCTCGCCCCGGACTCTGGCAGATTTATTTTGGAAAGCGACAGGAGGCCAATGGAATCACTTCATTTTCCTGATTATAAATTAGCCCCAAGGGCACTAATTGAAAGTTTCACAACAAGCAGTTTCTTTCTGCATGGCCTCCTCGGTAGGCTTCCCTTGCTCTGACAGCCTTCTGGTCCCCTGTCCCTTGTCCCTGCTCCACCCCAGGTTAGCCTGTCCCGTGACATTTTTCTAATTTCTGGGCTTAGGGACACTGATCTTAATAGGAGGACCCTTGAGAATTTTGAGGTATAAAAGTAAACACTGAGAATCCATGGATTCAGGGTTGGACTCCTGGCTCTGTCACCTCCCAACTGAGTTGTTAGAGAAGTCACAGGTTTCATTTGCTTCAGCATTTGCAAATGAGGGATCTCAGTGCTTAGCTAGCTGGGTGCTGATGGGGATCAAGGCAGAGCCTGTGAAATCCTTGGCAGCTAGTAGGCCTTCAACAAACAGCAATTGTCTCTTACAGTTAGTATCTACAGTCTAACTAAAAAAACAACAACAGCATGTATTGTCCTGGATTGTTGGAACCTAGGAGTGGGTGGAAGATGATGTATGGATGAGGTAGAGATGGAGAGCAATGGAAACAGAAAGACAAGCTGGAAGAAGACATTTGCAGACTTGGGCTGGAGAGAGCAGATCTGCCTTTGTTCAGTGGCGCTCAGACCCTTATGTGATCCTGCCTGCCACAGCCAAGGGACCACATTTGCCAACCTCCCTAGCCAGATGTCTGAGGCTTCACAGCCATTGGACCGGGCCAGCTGGAATTTGGAAACCCGTCTCTATTCCCTTGCAGCTCCGAAGCTAGGTGCCCGTCTGGATGTTAGCTGAAGAGTTGGAAGTCATGGTGGCACTTTTCCCTGTGATGTGTGAGTAATGTACAACTGGCAGCGGATTGCACAGCTGTTGGGCATTTTCAAGGCAAATGACTACATAAGACTAAGAAAATACATGGTTTGTACAATCTAAGTCTGGCCTGGGTATGTGTCAAGGATCAGCTGGCTGTCCTTTTGGCTTGAGGATGTACAAGGTGTCTCAATGTCAGCATCCCCGGGAATAAACACCTGGTGTCCTTGTGTTTTCTCTTATGACATCCCATATATCATTAGTGGCATCGATTCTAGCACTGGGCTCAGCTCACTTGGGACCCAGGACAGATAGCCATGCCTTGGTACTGACAGGATGGCAGTGTGTCCCATTTGCACAGAGAAGAGCAGAAGCAGGCAAAGTACTGTCCTAGGGTGGGAGCTACAGAGACGACACTTCTGGCTAGAAAGGGGAGGTATACTTTATGGATGAACGAGCCAATAGCTGAAGGATGTCGCTCTCGGACATTTATTGGGAGGTGAGGGGCAGCTGCAAGTGTTTTTTCTTTCATATTCAGCTTGTGTCTGTGTGTCTCAGAGCCCTCATTTATAAAGAAGACAGCAAGACCAGGGATAGCACTCAGTTGACAGAATGCTTGCCTGGCGTAAATGCAGCCCTGTGTTTGATACTCCTAGGGCTGAATAAACAACCAGAATTTCATCACCAGGAGGGGAGACAGGGGCCAGAGTTCAAGGCCAGCCTGGGAAACATTAGACTGACTCAAAACAAAAATGATAAGGAGGAGGAGCAGGAGAAGGGGGAAGACAAGGGAAGAAAAGAAGGAGGAAGAAGAGGAGGGAGGGGAGGAGGAAGGGGAGGAGGGGGAGGAAAAGTCTCATATGACTATTAAATGAAAAGGTTCTGTAAAGCAGACTCACTTGATCTGTCAGAGGTATTTTGAGGCGGTAGATGCTGCTATGTTCTTGGATGGGATTATTTGGTTAAACAAGTGGACAATGTCACTCTGTCACTAAGTCCAGGGTTCCTCATTTGGTCCCCTTTCCTACCCTGTTGTGCTGGAGTTACTTATCTGGCCTGGCTTGGTTTGAGCTGTAAGAGACTTCATGTTTCCCTGCCTTCCTCAAGGAAGCTAAACTGTGAACCACTTCTTGCTTGGAACCCATAGCCATGATGGGAAGTTCATCCTTTCTTTCTATCAGCAAAATGTGTTTTTATCCCCTAGACTCCATTGCAGTTCATTTGGGAATGGGGTTCAGCTTGTTTCAAGGTCCAGTTTTGAGTTGAGGGAATTTAGCTGGAAAAGTTTCATGTGGAGCCAACATTCTCACAACTGTAAAACACAGAGGAAGAAATGACAGATGTTCACCCCTTCTTCAGGCAGCCTGTGTCATCATGAGAGAGAATCAGTGTTGTTTACCTCCTGGTCCCCACTTTGAAATGAGGCATATGTGGCTGGAGCTGAGGTTTGGATGTCCATGGCTTAAGGCCATTCTTGTAATCTGGAATTAGGTCAGTTGAGAGAGAATGGAGGCCAAGGGTCTCCCTTAGAGGCAGTGCCCAGCATGTAGAGGGGAGCTTTCTGCCATTCTTTCCCTTGAGGCCAGCTAACTCAGACCTCCCTTGCTGCCCTGAGACACGGAACCTGGCCACCCTTGTAAACTCTCCTGTGAGACTCACAAGCCACAAATATTTGTTGAGAGAATGGATTTGTGTTCGTTCCTTTGATTTAAACCATTGTCTCTAGAAAACCCAGGGAAATGCAAATATGTTTTCTGGGAGAGGCAGCAGGTTAGGTCATCAATCATATAACAACAGTGTATTGACTTTGGTTACCTAACTTGGTCCTAAGGAGCTCTTCTGGGTCATTTTTGTGACAGGATATGGTGGCTGGGTAGGACTAGAAGGGGTGTTATACTCAATAAAGAGCTGCTAGAGAGTGCCATGCCTTGGAAGAATGGCAGCTCTACATCCTTCCAACCTTTGGGCAGCGTTTGGAAGAGAAATTGAAAATTGTGCCCCCTCAGGATCCTTCCAAATGCAGGTTCCTAAAACAGAACTGGTTGGCCCCCATTACCAGCTGGCCAGTGAAGTTACTGAAACAACTCAGAGGGTATTTCAGTCACCACATTGTATCGGAACATACTCGGGTGTATTCCACATATATTTTGAGGTTTAATGGTTGCAATAAACATACATAATGTAATGACCACTTAACCTCTTTTGAGTAGTTAACATGCTGATTTAGCATTCACTGTGTTTGGCTCCATTTTCAGAACTCTTTGGGCATCTCAGACAGCCTCATATCTCTCTGCTCCAGCCCCTGGTAACTAATATTGCCGTTTCTGTCTCTGTGAGTTCAACCACTCCAGATCACATTTCAAGAATAATGTGGTATTTGTCCTTTGGTGACTGATTTCTTTCCCTAAGCATAATGTTTTTCAAGTTTGTCTGTTGTTGTAAAGTATGTCTGAGTTTCTGCTCTTTCTAAGGCTGAATCCTATGCCGCTACATGCATATGCTGAATTTTATCTATTTATCTTTTGAAGCAGGAATTGTTTATACCTTTGGTTATTATGAATGCTTCTGCCTCAAGTGTTGATGCACAAGCATTTATTTATTTAGTATTGATTCAACCACCTTTTTATTTATTCATCTTTGTGTATATCCAGAAGTGGAATCACTGGGTTGCATGGCATCTCCCTGCTTAGCTGTCTGAGATAGCCTATTCCCTAGTAGCTGCCATTTTACATTCCTACTGGCTATGCATATGAGTTTTTATTCTTTATTATTTCCAACATGTGCTATTTTTTACCTTTGTTGTTGATAATAGCCATCCTAAGAGATAACTTTTTTTAAAAAATTTGTTCTTTCTTTGGTCACAGATATAATAAAGAACAGGTGCCTATATAATCTTTAATTGCTAGAGGTATGTAAATGTCTTGCTTCAACAAGTGTTGTAGTATGAGGATTCAGTGTGCATGAGGACCAGAGCCATGAAAGTCAACAGATAATTAATTGAACGCAGGATCATACTTTAGACCTGTAGCTGGGTGTAAATAGTAAGTGATTTTCATAAAGCAGAGTCTTTTGTCAAATTTTACATTGGCAAAATAAATAGAGTTTAAATAAACTTGCCCCCAATATCATGCATTTATGCACGCATGCATGTGTGTGTGATTTTTAAATATGCTACCTTTCAGTATATGCCCATGCATGCGACAGTGGTACACATGTTATGGGAGCAACTGGCTATCTTATGTTTTTCATGTCACTCTGGGTGGGAACTCATGCCTGGTACCATAAATCTGGCCAAGAACCCAAAGTTGGGGAGCTCACAGGCCCCGGGGTGAAACAACTACTATTATTCTGCTAAATGGACAAAGAATTAATACAAACATTATATTTAACAAAAGATACCCAACTGGGAAGGCATCATTTCTACACTAGATTTAATCCTCTACCAGCTCTGATCTGCACAGTTCTGGACCCTGAGGCTGGTGGTTAGGAAAGATATGCAGCAAGGGCACAGAAACAATTTTATACCCTGCACCAAACCAGAGCAAGGGGAATTATTACCCAAAGTCAAGTTCACTTTCTCAGTCACCCAGCTGGTAGATGTTAAGACCTGGGACTTAAACCTGGATCTTCCAACTAGGAACGCTCTTGCCTGCAACACTGCCTGGACCTTTGTTACCATGATAACTGAATGAGAGGCACGTGGATCAGTTAACTTTTATGTTAGCATCATGTGAGACTGTCTGATCCTGATCCTCATGCCACCAGTGTTCACCATGGATCCTGTGTGCACCAAGCCAAGGACAGGCCAACCTTTGAATGCCCTGGGTACTTAGCTATTGGCTAGCGAACTGTCTTGTTGTGTGAGGAGAGCTGTTAGATTGCTACCTTGCAAAGCTCTTTGGGTGCCTACTCACTGCCCAGGACTGATAATGGAGACCTCCAGTGTGGGAATTTTCTTCAGTAGAGATCTGTGCAAAATGATGGTGGCAAAAGAGATACAGTTATAACGAGCTTAGCAAAGTCTCTAATGAGTAGAGGACATTTGAATAGGTAATGTAGCAGGCGAAATGGAGTGGGAGGAAACAAATTTGACTAAAAACTTAGCTTGCTAAAGCTCCTACAGGACAATCACAGTCATCTGGAATTTTACCTATTAACACTGAGGACCTGTTGAAGGAGAGGTGTTTTTGTTTGTTTTGGTTTTTTGAGACTGGGTTTCTCTGCATAGCCCTGGCTGTCCTGGAACTCACTCTGTAGATCTAGGCTGGCCTTGAACTCACAGATATCTGCCTCTGCCTCCCAAGTGCTTGATTAAAGGCACGTGTCACCACCACCTGGCTGAATGACTTAGAGAACTCAGGATTCTTCTTTTTTGCTCCTCATGTCCTGACAGGCATTTCCCATAGGAAATCCATTACAATGGGTGAACTCCATGTTTCTGAAAGGGTGGTGGTTATAATTAAAAAAGTAAGTTCCAAGTTACCTACAAGATAATTTTGGTTTCTTTGGAATGTTCTCTAGGGCATCTTCCAAGTGGTTACCCTCACCCCCCACCACTTCCTGTCAAAGTGATTATGCTGTCTGGACAGTCCAATGAACTACTTGCCATGAGGTGGTTGGCACCAGGGCTGGTGAACCTGGATGTCATAGAGCCATTTTGCAGCTGTGTGAAGATGGAGAAGCTTCTTGAATGAGGTCTCCCAGCTGACCTGGCTGCAGAGTCCTGCTCTTACCCACGCAGCTGCTCCTCAGTCAAAACCCTCAAGAACAAGCTGGGCACTCACACACTGCAGGGCAAGTTCCAGTGCTCACAGGATACATGGAATGGAGGAGGGAAAAATGAATCCCAGTAATCAGGTCTTTCTGAACTCCCCATACTGAGATTTCACATTTCATTTCATATCTTTTCTTTTTTTCTTTCTTTCCTTTCCTTTCCTTTTCTTTTCTTTCCTTTCCCTTTCCTTCCCTCCCCTCCCTCCCCTCCTCTTTTCTTTCCCTTCCTTCCTTCCTTCCTTCCTTCCTTCCTTCCTTCCTTCCTTCCTTCCTTCCTTCCTTTGTTTTTTGTTTTTTTTGTTTTTCCAGATAGGGTGTTTCTGTGTAGCTTTGTGCCTTTCCTGGAACTCACAGAGATCTGCCTGGCTCTGCCTCCTGAGTGCTGGGATTAAAGGTGTGTGCTACCACTGCCTGGTGAGATCTCCCATTTCTAATGCAGTTAGGATTTGTGATATTAGAACAAAGATTTGAAGAAGTCAATGCAGAGCTCATGGCACAGGGCACTGTTCGCAGCAACTGTGCAGCAAATGAAGATGAGGTGTAATAATAATGGCAGTAATTACAAGGTTTCATGTAGAAAGTGGAAGTCTTTTCTTACCCTCAGACTTCAGAGCAGGAGGTAGGTGGGTGTTCATGTGATGCTGGTGGCTAGGACACATGGCAAAACTCTTCTTCACTCACATATCATCAGACCATAGGAAACTCAAGTTCACGTGCACAGAGCCCAGGTGGATGACTTCTTGAGAGAGCAGTGTGGAATGCTCTTCTTCTTTGTGAGAGATGACACCACCATCACAAAGGCTCCCAGGACACGCCCTTGCCTCACTTTCACTGCCTGGGGAAGGTAAGGCAGAGAAAAGCAGGAGTCCTGACATTAGAGCGAAGTCCCAACTTGAGCTGTCTGAAGAGATGTTTGAAGAAGGTGGGTCCACTGCAACCCTGAAGAACAGGGAGAGGATAGGCTGAGATGCTGGGAGGGGAAATGTGTAGCAGGATTTTTTTTGTTTTGTTTTTGGTTCCACCAACCAGCTTCTAAATCATGACGTCTTAGTTATGAATGCTTGGCCTTATCTTAGCTCTTACTTTAATCTGTTTCTTTTTATCTGTTTTGCCTCAGGGCTTTCTTATCTTTCTTTCTGTTTGTCCTACTCTGGGTCCACTGGCTGGCCCCAGGTGTCTCCCTCTCTTTCTCCCTTGTTCTCTCCTCTTTCTTCTCTTCCTGCCAGCCCTGCCTGTCCCTTTCCTGCCTAGCTATTGGCCATTCAGCTTTTTATCAGACCAATCAGGTACCTTAGGCAGGCAAGGTGAAACAGCAACCCGTCTTTTCACAGTTAAACAAATGCAGCACAAACAACTGTAACACATCCTTACATTGTTAAACAAATGCAGCAGAAACAAATGTAACACATCCTTACATTGTTAAACAAATGCAGCAGAAACAAATGTAGCACATCCTTACATTGTTAAACAAATGCAGCATAGACAAATGTAATATACCTTTACACAGCTAACTATTCCTCAGCATAAACATATGTAGCACATCTTTACATAGCTGAAATAATATACCACAGCAGAAATGTGCTGGGTTGGGTAGGTCAGGGATTTAGGTAAGAGCCCTTTGCCTGGGAATCATGACTCCACTGATGAGGAAGGCAAGTGTCCAAAGAGAGAAATGGGTTGCAGTGATCTAAACGACTGCATCAAGACAGCCATTGCTCTGGACATGAGGACCCAGGGCATCTTGGCTGGATGGTTCTGATGTTTTCATGGTAAACACACAAAGGTGCTTCACAGAGACTGGCAGAACCTGCCTCTTAATGCATCCAGGGGACACTAAACACTTTAGTCTATTCTCCCGTGAATAATTCTCCAAGTCTAACCACATTAGGCCCCTGTGGGGAGGTGGTTTGGGCCACTCTGTCAGATATCTTTGCCACTTAAATGAATGATGAAGAGTAGGCCAGCCACAGTGCCGGGCCTGTGGATGAGGCAGCCAGCCGGCAGAGCCTGGGCCTGTGGGTGAGGCAGCCAGCCACAGTGCCGGGCCTGTGGGTGAGGCAGCCAGCCGGCGGGGCTGGCCTCAGAGGCTTTATTTCTCTGGCTGTGTAATCAGATTGGAGACAGAATGTTTTTCTGTGTCTTCTCTGTCTATTCTCTCTTTGGGTACCATCCCCTCTCCTCCACCCTTCTACCCCCCATTGGTCCAATGGTTGTCATGGTAACAACTTTGGCCCCATCATTCCAGGTTCTCACTCTGGAGAACAGAGATTCAAAAAGATCCCACAGTGGCCTGTACCCCCAGAGAGGGAAGTTCTGTACCTTCAGAGAGCAACAGGAAGGTGTGCTTTTGAAACTAGAAACAAAGACATGCACTGTAGCCAAAGGACTTCAGTAGGCTGGGCACAGAGGGAGGAGGGCTGGCATCTGGGTCCAAGTACTCAGCTTTGCCAGACCAAGAAAAAATAAAACAGGCTTTATGTTTTACAAAAGAGTTAACATGGACTAGTTATGGGAAAACTGCACAACACAGCTTATGACACAAAATCCTGCTGTGAAGACGGGGACTCACTGTAGAGAAGTCAGAAAATTACAAATGAGTGTGGACTATGGGCAGCATGACCTGAGGGAGACGGGAGATGGATGGAGGGAGGGAGAGGGGGAGATGGATGGAGGGAGGGAGAGGGGGAGATGGATGGAGGGAGGGAGAGGGGGAGATTGATGGAGGGAGGGAGAGGGGGAGATGGATGGAGGGAGGGAGAGGGGGAGGGAGGGAAGGAGAGGGGGAGGAAAGGAGGTGGAAGGGGGAGAGAAACAGAGACAGATACACAGAGACAGACAGACACAGAGAAGCATATTAAGTTTGACTTAAGTGAGTCCTTCACAATTTTCTGTTAACACATCCAATTATAATCTTCTGTCCCCCCTCAGGAAGAAATATAGCCCTATATTTGGCCTTGCCCACTGTATAACTTTTTTTGTTTTGTTTTGTTTTGTTTTTCGAGAC
The DNA here is from genome assembly GCF_903995425.1 of Onychomys torridus. NCBI lineage: Eukaryota > Metazoa > Chordata > Mammalia > Rodentia > Cricetidae > Onychomys > Onychomys torridus. The sequence goes on from NC_050443.1 coordinate 173,244,822, forward strand.
AGGGTTTCTCTGTGTAGCTTTGCACTTTTCCTGGAACTCACTTTGTAGACCAGGCTGGCCTCGAACTCACAGAGATCTGCCTGGCTCTGCCTCCCCAGTGCTGGGATTAAAGGTGTGCTCCACTACCGCCTGGCTTACAACTTATTTTTAAAACAATATAACTAAATACCATAATTTTCAAAATCATCAAGTTGTTTTCTGAACATTACTTTTAAGTGTTACAAAATGGTCTGTTTTAGAGATTTAATATACTTACAAAGGTGTGTTTTGTATATTGGCTTCTATTATATTTTTTTCCTCTATGTAGTGATCTCTGGGATAAGCATTCTTGGTGGGGGGCATACTTTCTTGACTTTTTACCATATATGAAGTCCTAGAAGTAGAAGATTTTGAAGAACTATGGCCATTTAAAGTTGTGTTTGCTTGTTGATGTTTTCAAGCAATGGTGCCTTATGCAGCTCCAATATGAAAGTACCTGTGTTTCCCCAGCACTTGGCATTCTACTTTAAAACATTTTATCCTGTTTATAAGTGAAATACGATATCTTGTTTTAATATCTCTATTTTGCATTATAAGTGAGACTAAACTTTTCTACCATATTTGGCATTTTAATCTCTTCTCAGTGATATATTCATTTTTTTTTTTTTTTAGTTTTTTCAGCTGCTGATATGTTCTTATTTATTTTGAGATTTTTTATGTCAGTGCTATTAGCCCTTTTCCATTTAGGCTGCAAATATTTCCATTAACTTTGCTTCTTCCTTTGAAGATGTTTATGTTTATTTTAGAGTTTATGTAGAGAAATCTGTCATAAATTGTCTTTCCTGTCATACCTAGAAATATCTGTCCTGACCCATGATTATATGTTCAACTATCCTTTTGTGTTCTGTGCTTTTTAAATTTGTCTTAACATTTAAATACTCATAATTTAATTACAGTGCTGTTTAAACCAGTATTCAGAGGAAAGGAGATAAATTGTGGGGAGGACAGTTTTAATTCAGTGCGTGAATGGGATTCCAAATTGTCAGAGTTGTGCAAAAAGAGGTGAGTGACAAGCAGGGCAGAGAGCCGAGCTCATCCCCACCTTCCACTCTGGTGAAGAACCGCTCGGCATTCCGTGCTCGCTCAACGAACACTTGCTGAGTGATCAATGGGACAAGAGGCCTCGTGCTTGGTGTCTCTCAACACTCACCTCCTGACCTTGCCTCAGGTTTTGGTTCACTTCATCTTCCATATCCGTAGGTCATCCCAGAACTGAGAAGTATGGTTTGTAGGGGTGAAGCTAGGGGTGAAGAGGCAAGCAAGGAGACAGGATGTGGACCACAGAGCCTGCTTCTTAAATCTCCAATGCCCAACTTTGGAGGGAGGGCCTGCTGTTTATTATTATAGTGACTTTTTTTTGAGATATGGATCATACTTCCTGGAGTTTATCAGCCTGGGGTAATAGTCTTGATATAGAGGAAAGAACCTCCTCTGGCTCTACCTCATATACACTGTGATCCTGCAAGAATCGGTGTGGTCACTTCTCACCTCTGGGTAACTCTGCTCTGTGTACTTCTCTAGCTTTGGTGATGCAGACGTCAGCCATTCCACCCCAGGTACTGTGGCTTTGCTGCCTTCTTCGATCTGTGTGCAGCTGGCCTGTCTCCACACAATGTCAGCACCAATGTGGTGTGTCTCCTAGCAATGTTCTCATAATATACGAAGGTGTGGGCCCTGTGACTTTATCCCCCATTGACTGGGTTCATGTGGACAAAAGGGAGGGAACTTCCATCCGTTACTGATGGGAATGTACACTAGACCGTCCTCTGTGAACACTGGCATGGTGAATCCTCAAAGGACTGAAAGATCTGCCACATGCCCCAGCTACATTTCTCGCCAGGCTGTATCCAAAGGGCTCCAAGTTAACATATCACAGGGATACTTGCATGTCTGTGTTGACTGCAACACTGTTCGTAAGAACTAAACTGTTAAGCCAGCCTAGCTATCCTACCCACCAATGGAGGAATGGAAAGAAAATGTACTATACATGCACAATGGAGAATGAAGTCATGTGTGGACAGGAAAGTGAGACAATGTGGAGATGATCATGTTAAGTGTAGCATGTCAGTCTCAGGAAGACAAATATGTGTTTTCTCTCATTCTTAGTTTCTAGATTTTTATACAGATACATAAACTCACCCACGTGCATATATATGACATGAACATAGAAGCTGACCTGTCTAGGGAAACAAAAGAGACTAATTGGAGGCATAGAAAGGAGAGTCCAGGGCATGGGGAAAGTGCCCAACACACAGTGTGTGTGGAAATGTCCTCACAGAGCACAGTGCAATGGCCAGTAAGTGTGTGTGACGAACAAAAGAAAAGACAGTTTTAAAATTAAAATTAATACCAAAAGAAAAAGGCTTGCCAGTGATACCCATCTGTCATCTTTTCTCTCCTTTTAGAGGAAGTGTCTGTCAGCCGAGCAGGGGCAATGTGACTTCTGTCCTTGTAGCAGAATGACAAGATGGCAGTTTAGTTGCATGGGGACTGACTTAGTTCTGACTGCTGCTCGTGCTGTGGAGGGATGTGAGCACCTGACATCACTTTCCTTCTGTTTCCCCTGCCCATATTGATATTTTTTGAAGAATGGTTAAATACATCAACCTTCAAAAAGAGTAGTTATTAAACATCCTTTGCCATAAAATTGAGGTTGTGTGTCATACACAACTAAGTTTAGATTTTGTTGTTGTTGAAAATTTCCTCTTTTACTCCTTTTAAAAAAAGTGCCCCACCCATGTCCAGCTTCTGCAGCTGTCTATTGGCTATTTCCCAGAGCTTTCTCTGACTGAACAGGATGCTATGTTGTTTGAGCGGTTATACTGAGGGCCACCAAGCCACCCAGCCCTGAGTGGTTTCTGCAGTGAGCTTTGCCGCCATGAGACACAGCATTTTTTAGTTAATTAACTTTGCATCTCTCGAGCCTGACATGTAGGTTTTCTGAAATACACCTGCTCTTGTAAAGGCCAGGCTGGCTGGGTTGCTGGGTGACTGAATTGGCTGCCATGGAGGGACAGCAAATTTACCCAATGTGAGCAAGGGGACAAGTGCTTTAAAGGCATCATTTTGTTTAAGCCTCCTAAATAGCAGTATTTATTGAGGACTTACCATGCCAGGTGCTACTCAGTGATTTTTATGGCACTTCCATATGGTACCCCAGCTCCATTCTCTTTGATGTTTAAGCTAGTTTTATTATGAAATGAAACTAAAACCCACCCCTGGGTTAGATCTAGATGACTTTAGATGTGGTTGGATCCCAGTGCACAAATGATAGGATCAGAACTTTCCCCCATTCCTTCATCTCCACTTCTCTCTCCATCTTCCTCTCCTCTTTGCCTTCCTTTATATTGACTTTGCTCTCCAAAGAAACTCCATACAAGGTAGCAAAGAGGTCCACTGTTAGCTCCAATTTGTGCCCCACCTGATTAAAAGTTTTTAAAGAGGTTAAGGTGTTGTATTAATTAGGGTATCTATTGCTGTGAAGAGACACCATGGCCACGGGAACTCACTTCTTTCTTTCTTTCTTTCTTTCTTTCTTTCTTTCTTTCTTTCTTTCTTTCTTTCTTTCTTTCTTTCTTTCTTTCTTTCTTTCCTTCCTTCCTTCCTTCCTTCTTTCTTTCTTTCTTTTTTTTTTTAATATTTATTTACTTATTATGTATACAGTATTCTGCCTGCATGTGTCCCTGCAGGCCAGAAGAGGGCACCAGATCTCATGACAAGTGATTGTGAGCCACCATGTGGGTGCTGGGAAATTAACTCAGGACCTCTGGAAGAGCAGCCAGTGCTCTTAACCACTGAGCCATCTCTCCAGCCCGGCAACTCATTTTTTAAAAATATTTTTTATTAAGAAATCTTTTATTCATTCCACATACCTGTAGCAGGAATCTTAAAGGTTCTTATTAATAAAATCAAACCTGAGGCCAGTTATTGGGGTGAATGCTGGAAGATCAGAGAAGCAGAACAAGCCACAGCTATCTCACCTTGTTGGTTCCTCAGGTGATCCTGTTTCCTCAGACCAGAAGCCTCTGAGTCCTCATCCAAATGATTCTCAGCTGAACTGTGCTGCTCAAAGCCTAAAAGCTTAACCAGCCAAATGCTTAACCAGCCAAATGCTTCTAGTTTTTGGTCTTCATGCCTTATATATCTTTTTACTTTCTGCTGTCACTCCCTGGGATTAAAGACTCACTTTCTGGGATTAAAGGCGAGTGTCACCATGCCTAGCTGTTTCCAATGTGGCCTTGAACTCACAGAGATCCTCCTGGTTATGCCTCCCAGAGTGCTGGGATTAAAGGCGTATTCTACTGCTGCCTATCCTCATGTTTAATATTGTGGCCATCCTGTTCTCTGACCCCAGATAAGTTTATTTTGGGGAACACACAATATTTCGAGGAATACAATACCACCACACATACCAACCACAGATTCACCCTCCTCCCTTCTCCCACTCACCCCTACCCTTCCCCCCAAGCCCACTCCCCATCTCCTCCTCTGAAAAGGTATGGCATCCCATGGGGAGTCAGCAAAACCCAGCACATTCAGTTGAGGCAGATCCAAGCCCCTCCCCTTGCATCATGGCTGCGAAAGGTGTCCTACCATAGGCACTGTGCTAAAAAAAGCCAGCTCATGCACCAGGAATAGATCCTATTCCCACTGTCAGGGGCCCCTCAAACAGACCAAGCTACATAACTGTCTCTCCTATGCAGAGGGCCCAGCCCAGTCTCATGCAGGCTCCACAGCTGCCGGTCCACAGTTCCTGAGTTGCTGACAGCTTGGTTCAGTTGTATTTGTAGGCTTCCCCATCATGGTCTTGATGTCCCTTGCTCATAGAATTCCTTTTCCCTCTCTTGGACTAGACTTCTGGAGCTCGGTCTGGTGCTTGGCCGGACCACAGCGACTCTTAGAAAGAAAACATTTAATTGGGGTGGCTTGCTTACAGTTCATAGGTTCAGTCCATTATCAACTTGGCAGGGAGCATGGTGGCATGCAGGCAGATGTGGTGCTGGAGTAGCTGAGAGTCCTACATCTTGTAGGCAATAGGAAGTCTCCTGACACACTGGGTAGTATCCTGAGCATAGAAAACCTCAAAGCCCACCCCCACAGTGACACACTTCCTCCAACAAAGCCACACCTCCCAATAGTGCCACTCACTTTGGGGGCCATTTTCTTTCGAACCACCAGGTGTATTGATTACCTGCTCATACCTAAACCATGAAAAAGGCCTAGACTGATTGTAGAAGGTGACACCCAAGATGTCCTACTCTATCTCGAAGGTGACAGGGCCTGTTTGAGGTTGTGAAGGAGATGGTAAATATGTGCACACCAGAAAAACTAGAGGTGAAGGGGCAAGGTCCACTCTTCATCCACACCCACAGCAGATAGGCCGAGAAGGGCAAAGGTGCATCCAAGGAAAAGCAGGGAGGGTCATTTGATTCAAAGGAGGCAACACATAAGACATCTACCACGATCCTGTTACTGGATTCACACCATGGTGGAGAGACAAAAGGTCGGAGATAGAAAACTTGCTAGCCCCATGCACTAGATTCTGGAGTCTTCTTTCCATCATTTGGCCTTTATTTTTAATTATCCAAACACATTGCGTTTCCTTCTTCCAGAAGACCTGCGACTCCGCTGTACAGCTGGAGCAATGATTCTGCAAGAAGTTGCCAGTCATACAGAGTGGGGCTTAGAGGAGAATTCTGAAGAACACGCAGGCCTACTGTGAGCTGAGGGCAATGCCAAACAACAGTGGCACCATAGACGGCACAGAGCCAGCACTGCCCAGGGTCCAGTACAGTCACAAGACTCTCTCTTCTGACATTGCTTTCATGGAGCCTCTTCCTTTGGTACATGGGACCCCAGAAATCACAGCCTGAGAGCTTTGAGGTATTTGTTCCTCCAGCTGCTGGAGGAGGGGTCACGGTGGCATCTGCACTTCTGAGAGAGAGGCATTAACTGTCCATCCTTGTGTGCCTCTAGGGAGCCTTCTGCTGGGCCTCAGTCTCAGGTGCACGGTAAAGATGGGGTAGGTTGATTTATTGCACTGTCCTCTGGGAGGAGCGTCTTCCTTGCAGTAAAATCTTCTGTAGACACTGAGTCATCACAGTTAAAGGTTCTCTCTGTGCACTCCTTGGTCACCTGCTCACAATCTGAATGTTGTGTCTGCAAGAGGCAGATGTGAATGTCTGGTCCCACAAGATGATTACACACACACACACACACACACACACACACACACACACACACACACACACACACACACACACACACACACACACACACACACACACACACACCATGAAATAACAGGGAGCCCTTGTGAGACACAAATTTCCATCTCAGCCCTCTATCAGTTCATCTACCCAGCATCTTTTCAGACTTTGTCTTTGATGTACACATATCTGAGCACATAGCCAACTCTTTCATGTGTCCTCTCTCTTAATACAAGCAGGACAGACTTGGAGTCTTTGGAAGATAGTGGCATCTAGCTTGAATTTCATGGCCCCACTTTTGTCTTCATTGTATTTATCTTTGAAGTTTGCTTCTATTATGGAAGCTAGTATTAGTTCTCTACTTAAGCTAGGTATATAAAATTTTGCATAAAAATGCATTTTTGGAGGTTAATGGATTGTCATAAAATATTCTAATTATATGTGTCAGTTAAAGCTTGACTAAAACAACAAACAGCAGAAACAGTAGGAAATATATTGAAAGGGAGCTTTGGACAAGGATTTGGGTCGTCTGACCATGGGGTGGTTGGGTTGGGCCAGTCCAAAATTCAAAGTTCAGGCTTTCCAGAAAGCTGAGCAGGAGTGCTTGTGTGTGTGTGCTAATGCTACAGCCTGTAGAGAAATCTCTTTACCCATGAAGCCTTGCTCTGCCTTGAGGCTTTTCAGATTGTTGGATCAGCCATGGGACTTTACCTAGAACCACCTCTCTTTCTTAGCTCAACTGATGATGGGTTTTCTTCAACAGTGCATTGGGTTTGATGTAATAACGGGACTGGCTAAGTCAAGTTGACACCTAAGACATTCTATTACATCACAGCAACTGACAGCGTTTGCCTAAGGGGATGAGGACATCATGGCGAGTTGGCAAACCTGTGCCTAGCAGGTCTGGTGAATAGTCAGGATGTTGAACCAGAGTGAAGGAGTTGGGAGTTGGAGAATGAGGCTTTCTAGGCTCGTGGTGGGCATTTTAGCACTCTGTAGTTGGAATAAAAGGGTGAGAGTGGGCTGGGAAAAGAGGAACACAGAATACTTCATTTTCTGCCATCCCCTTTGAGTTCCTAGCTTTTGCTGGCTTCTGTTGCCCTAATTTCGTCTCTTCTACTTCATAGAGTTGAATTTATTCTTCAAGTCTTACCAAATATCAAACTCCAGTCAACTGCATGGGAATTGTAAAATTTACAAAGCCTCTCTGCTTATTCCCAATGAGACCCTCCCTTAAAGTTATTTACTTATTTTATGTGTATGAGTGTTTCAGCACGTATGTGTGTGCACAATGTGTGCATCTGCTTCCCACAGAGACCAGAAGAAGGCATCAGTTCTTCTGGAGGTGGAGTGACAGACTACTGTGAGATGTCTTGTGGGTGCTGGGAATCAAATCCCAGTACTTTGGAAGAGCAGCCTGTGACCTAGATTGAACTGCCTCTCAGCCTACAATAATTCCTTTTTAAAAATCAAAGACTCAGCTGGTAGAGTTATTGGCAGACATCATGTTTGCAGCTCTGAGGTTGCTCTATCCAGTGACAGAGGTCATTGACTGGAAATGTACTTACACGGTCATCAATCAAGTACATTTTCTCCAGCCTGGAGGAACATCTGAAAAGGACCAGGGGGACCTTTTCCACCGAGAGAGTCAGAAATGAACGTGGAACTTGGTTTCAGAAGACTGACTCTGTGAGGTGGGGAGGAGGAGGAACTGGCTTTACTTGTCAAACCAGAAGTTTCCTGTGTCCTACAGAAGCTTTAATTAATTTTCCAGACTGTGAGCCGCGCCTTCAGGGAACACAGAGGCTGGCTGATCAGATTTCCATTGCCCGACCTGTAGAACAAACCATGGTGTTAAGTCATCCTCTCTTTGACATTCTGTGATTGACATGTGATTGACATGTTGACAGGTGACATGTAGCCTGCAATCTCTTTTCCTTTATTGCAAGATGTACCATTTGTCACAGTGATGGTACTGTGGGAAGTGAGACATCCCCCCCATGACATCTTCCAGGGGGATGTCCCACTTCCCACAGTACGATAGATGGGCAAGGAGAATGGGTCTGGCTGTTTGTATTACACTCATTAGTATCCGAGAAAAAGTCATTGTCTGGGAATTTCTAGAAGTAAATTGTCTTAATTCTGTTAGGATAAGAAGGAAAAAAATGTATTCTTCTTAGTTTGTGTGTGTGTGTGTGTGTGTGTGTGTGTGTGTGTGTGTGTGTGTGTATGTATGTATGTATGTTCTTATAGAATGTTGTCCTTACAGCTGTCAATGCAAAAATGTAGCTCTCACCTAAAAGTAAGTAAACTTTATTCTAGAACCAAATATAAGTAACCATGCCTAGGAACACAGATTCATGGCATTGCATATTCCATGGTCCAACGTGCAAATAGTTTCATGAAGTTTTTATACCGACAGAACAAAGGTAGTCAAGAATCAAGACATTTTAAAACTACGCTGATGAGCACATCAATGAGGGAAGTTATAGCCAAGAGAGGAAACATTAGCCACAGGCTCTAGATGCTTTATGATAGAATTTTTAGATTTTTGATTGGCAGCGAATAGTTTTGTTGAATTAGAACATTCCAAAGGGTTTTTTTTTTTTTTCAAATCTGTTGTCAGGGTATTAGGTTTAGCTTTATATAGGAGTGACAGGATGACAGGTCTGAGACAGAGGTAGGTGGGCAAGGGATGGCTTTTTAGGTGGCTATAAACATAGGCCAAGACAAATTGTAATTAGGCTCTGGAAGTACAACATTCCAACCTCTCCATATCACTGATTTTTTTATTTGAAAATGTTTTACTTTTGATTTTATAATATAATTATATCATTTCATCCTTCCCTTTCCTCTTTCCAAACTTTCCCATATACCTCTCCTTGCTCTCTTTCTAATTCATGGCCTCTATTCTCATGAATCACGTATGTTTTCAGGGCTGATGATTTGGTATTGGATAACTAATTGGTGTGCTCTTCCCCAGAGAAGACTCTTATTTCCACTCTCAGAATTCCTTAGTTGCCTTCAGTTCTTTGTGTAGAGGCTGAGGCCTCACAGGCTTCCCCTTGCCCACTTTGGTATGTCTGTTGCTGCCCTTGTTCAGGTCATATTTAGGCAGATGTGTCATTGAGACTAGGAGTGTAGTACTGACATTACACAGTTTCTCAGTAACTCCCTGATCGCCTGCCTCTCACAGTCTTTCTGCCCCTTCCTATAGTGTTTCTTGAGCTTTAGGTTCTGGAGTTTCTTTGTAGTGGTATCCATTGGGATTGGACTCCACAGCTCTGCATTTGGATTGGTTGTAGTTTTCTGTGATGATCTGAATCTGTTAACAGAGACTATTGAAGCTTTAACGTGTCTTTGCAGACACAGCTGCTTTCCAGGAACTCTTGTTTGCACAGCAGAACTGTTTCTGTCTTCATGAGATCAATTGTGCCTCCTTGAAAGAATATATGTGACCATGCGTGTTGATTGCTGATGTTCCCTCATAGAAGGAGGGAGTAGGGAGGGTTATTGGATCCTCCTCTGAGTTTCCAGCCACTCCTCTCAGGCATTTGAAAGCAAGTCTGTCCTAATGGTGGCCTTGAGGAATGCAGTATATAGGCTGGGGAGGTTAGCTGAGGGAGGGGCTCCATCTGAGATAGAGCTGTCATCCATACTGGGTATAGACCTTCCACTCTGTCTACTTGCCTATCACCCCACCCAGGTAACTAAGCCTAAGAAACTCATTGGTTACTTAGAGTGGATGTTGATTTGCTATTGGACCTTATGAGGAGGGGATAGATATGTACATCAACCAGGGAAGGAGTTCTTACAATTGATTTAAATTCTTCAAGTTTGTGGTTGACGTCAAGTCAGGTAATAAAAACAGACGTCATTTCAAGAGCTAAGTTCATATGAGTGCTAGAGGCTGTCTGAGGGCCAGGGAAAACCAAGTCTTCCCGGTAGAAATGGAAAAACAGTACAGCTATTACTGAACTTCCATGGAACGTGTGTGTGTGTGTGTGTGTGTGTGTGTGTGTGTGTTAAAGAGAATGAATTGAGAGTGAAATGTTAAGCTGGTTTTGAATAAATACAGAATGTAAAGGTTAACACAGAGATTAGCATGGAACTTAGCTGCCTTGTTTGCTTAGCTGCTTTGTATCCCATGAGAGGGCAGAGTTGCAATTTGCCCTTTTGTAGTATAGATGTCAAAGCTCTTTTGGAATTGTTTCTTCTATTACCCCAGATGCACTTTAAAGACAGAGTAACATCAAATGCCCACTCCTCTTCGTAAATGCCTTTCCTATCAAGGGTATATATACATCAACATTGGTTGGTCGTGTGATTTTACTGAATGTCATATGCAAAGATGGAGGAGGCATTCCATCCCTGGCTTCAAAGATGTCCTCCACCTGAATTTCTTCTGGATTGCTTGGGACTTGGGTTCTGGCTTACATGAATGCTAGCTTGACTTCATAGATGAACTCTCAACACAAATCTTAAAAGGTCTTATAATAAAATGAACCCCTTAGAGCCAGATATTGGGGTGAAAGCCGAAAGATCAGAGAAACAGAACAAGCCAGCCACTTTCTTTCTTTTTCTTTTTTTGACGGTTTATTTTTTTTTTTAAATTTTTTCCCCCGTTTTTAAAAATTATGTTTGTGTTTTAATTTTACACATCAGCCATGGGTTCCCCTGTCCTCCCCCTCCCACCCCATCCCCACCTTCCCCCCATCCCGTCCCCTCCATTCCCATCTCCACCTGGAGGAGATGGGAAGCCAGCCACTTTCTTACCTCTACAAAATCCTCAGCCTCAAGAGCGAGACTTTCTGTTTTCTCACACCTTATACACCTTTCTGTGCCCTGCCATTTTCCTTCCTTCCTAGTGCTGGAATTAAAGGCCTGTGCCACCATGCCTGGCTCTGTTTCCAGTGTGGCCTTGAACTCACAGAGATCCGGATGGATCTCTGCCTCCTGAATGCTAGGATAAAAGGCGCCTGTGTGCTACAACTGCCTGACCTCTATGTTTAATATAGGGGCCGGCTCTGTCCTCTGATCCCTAGGCAAGCTTTATTGGGGTACACAATATATCACCACATATGGGGTTATTTTTCTGTTATAAGAGTTCTGGGTGTAGGATATTTGCATTTGGCTACTTCACTATATTGCCAAATTTCCAGGCATTATCTGTCTTTGCACTCCATCTTCCCTAGTGGGTAGAGTCTCCTCTCAGGCTTATCATTACATGGTAGCATGCTTCTCCTGCCTGTCTCAGGTCCACGTTCTAGGTGGGAAAGAGGAAAACGCAGGAAGAAACCAGTCACATGACTATATTTTTCACCTGGAAAATAAAGTAGATTTCTGCTTCCATGTTTATATCTCACTGGCCAGAACTGGGTCTCAGGGCTGCTACTAGCTGCAAGGGAATCTAGGCTGGTTCTGTGCTGATGGAAGAAGGCAAGAATGTATAATGGGCAAAAAAATCAGTGTAGACATAGTTTTCCAACCACCTCCTTGTCTTGCCTTGGTGCTCTGCAGACATTCTCCACATCTGCACACACTGGCTCCAGTCCCCCAGGGACCTTCTGCTTCTTCCTTCTCAACCTCATTCCTGCCCCCGCCCCTGGGAATCACAGGATGATATGCTTGGATATTCTTGGCATGGGAGGATTGCTAAGCAGGGGCTCTCCGTTCTAGATTCACTATGATATTCATGTTGTGACTGCACTTGCCTTGGGCCCTTCCTGCCTGGTGACCGAGTGTAGTGGGACACTGGAGTTGTCATTGCTGCTTAGTATGGACTCCTCAACAGGGCCCTTTACCCTGAGCCTGTCCATCTCCCTGTAGTTAGAGTTTTCCTGCCTGGCCCAGTCAGGACAAATCTCTCTTACCCGCCAGTCCCACAGTCGCTCAGACCCAACCAAGAAAGCACACAGAAATTTACATTGTTTACAAACTGTATGGCCGTGGCAGGCTTCTTGTCATCTACTTCTTCTATCTTAAATTAACCCGTTTCTGTTAGTCTATACTTTGCCACATGGCCTGTGGCTTACCGGTGTCTTTACATGTTACTTCTCATGGCAGTGGCGGCAGTGTCTCTCCCCAGCCTTCTACTTCCCAGAATTCTCTTCTCTCTTGTCCCACCTATACTTCCTGCCTGGCCACTGGCCAATCAGAACTTTATTTACACAGAGCGATATCCACAACACTTCCCCTTTTCTTTTTTTAAAGGATGGTTTTAACTTTTACATAGTAAAATTACATATAACAAAATTATCAAGCAAGAATTACAGTTACAATATTAAAGAAGATATCCTATCTATCTTATATTTGTGAGTCTAAGGTTTTATATCTAACTTATCTTTTATCATAACTGAGGAAATTATAACTATCTAGCCTTCAACCACATCAAAGACCTCAGAAGGATATAATATTACCTGAGAAATGGGAGAAGGATGCAAGCAACTTTCGGGAGTCTTGCAGGGTTGACAGAGACAGCTGGCAGCCTGGACAGTCACCTAATGTTCCTTTGTAAAGTTGGGACATTTGTCTTCAGCCCACAGGGCTAGAGTCTCTCAGTCACTTCTCTCAGTGTCCTGTAGAATTTCTGGCAGCTTCCTCTGCGAAGCAGGAACCTGAAGGACCATTTTGTCAAGCAAAGTTCAGTGGTCACCTTTCTATGGGTCCTGCATGTCCAGTTGATCGAGCAGTCCAGGCAAGAACAGTTTCTTGCCCAAATGGCTATTTTTGCCAAGGTGAAGATAAACTCCATATGAAGTGTCTTCATTGCCCATCCTCCTCTCTGAAGTAAATCGGTGCTGCCAGGAGCAGACATGTCTCACTGTCCAGAAAGTCTAAATTTTAAAAATATTTTAAATGCCATATTCTGTAGACCTTTGAAGTGTTTGAAGATTACCTGTCTATCTGAAATATCTCTGTGTATACCTAGAAGACTTAACTAACATGGCTATGAGTATGATTATCATAGATGACCAGTTATTAATCTATTTTTAATTATCCATTACAATTTTAAATGAGCTATATAAACATAATACCTTAAACAAGAGTAGAAATATGCACACAGTATAACAAAATTAACTTTAAGTTTGTATCAATAGACTAAAATCTAAACCAATGCAAAACATTTTAAACAAGTTGTTGCTCTTTAAAGTAAGTTCATTAAACTACCCTTTCATCCTATTATATCTGTATCATATTCCCTCTTTTTCTTTAGAAAGAGATCACATTTATAATCAACCTGCTTTAAATAAAAATATTGGTTTTTCTCTGTCCCACACCAGAGGGCTCTTCTGATTTGGGACACAAGAATCTCTTAACCTTTTCTTTTAGCAATATGTCTGGGTTTAGAGAAGGAGTAAGCCAATTCCATCTCCAAAGCCAGCTTGATAATTTTGGGAATGTGGGCGTAGTTTCTCTTACTACTTCCTGCTGGACGGGGGCGCTGTATCTTATGGGGACACAAAGAAAATTTTAGGATTATGGAGTAGTCCATTAGGGTGAACCTCTGAGCCAGTTGCCTTGAAACCATTCTAGATGTCAGATCATCTGGGCCATGGTGTCATCGGAGACCTTTCAGGTGGTCTTGGTTGATCAAACCTGATATATCTTAATCTGGAACAAATCCACAGCCTCTGGCTTTCTGTGGAAACAAAAGCAGAGATTCCTTTCCAAAGCAACATATTCTTATATCCAAATTTTGAAGTCAAGTTACCTTTAAAATTTACATATTTGTTTAACTCAACAGTTTTTATGATCAGATCTTTTTTTGTGGTTAAAAATCCCAAAGACAAGACAAACCAGATTCTCTGTGTAATATCCATCTTTGTAAGACTGAAACACCACTGTGGCTGCTGGCTCCGCCCACCTCAGCTTCCCAACATGGCGGTGGTACAGTTTACTGCCAGCTCTGGGTCTGGAGCCATGTATACCATCAACTATCAGAAGCAGTTCTATCAAAGCAGTTCATAGCCCAGAAACCTTTTGTTGTTGTTGTTTTTAACTAGCAAAGGCTAAATCTACCACACAGCAGAGTAAAGTGCCGCTTGTAGACTCCTCATTCCCGCCACACTGCAGGTCAGACGCACACGCCAGGAACCCGCCATAGTAGCTCAAACCGGCAGGCTGCCACTAACTTGAGAAAGACAACTAGGAAGCTGTTTTTAGCTCCATTTAGAATCTTTTTTCTCAGGTTCTAGGTGGAAACTCTTGCTAACACGTTGGACGCCATTTGTAGTTAAGAGTTTTCCTGCCTGGCCCAGTCAGGACAAATCTCTCTTACCCGCCAGTCCCACAGTCGCTCAGACCCAACCAAGAAAGCACACAGAAATTTACATTGTTTACAAACTGTATGGCCGTGGCAGGCTTCTTGTCATCTACTTCTTCTATCTTAAATTAACCCGTTTCTGTTAGTCTATACTTTGCCACATGGCCTGTGGCTTACCGGTGTCTTTACATGTTACTTCTCATGGCAGTGGCGGCAGTGTCTCTCCCCAGCCTTCTACTTCCCAGAATTCTCTTCTCTCTTGTCCCGCCTATACTTCCTGCCTGGCCACTGGCCAATCAGAACTTTATTTACACAGAGCGATATCCACAACATCTCCCTGCCCCAGTCTTTCCCTGGGTTGTTTTGCCCTCTTCAGAGCCTCTTGCTCAATCTTCTCCCAGCTCCCTCCACCATTGCTGCATGAATTGCCTTGTGGCTCAAAGGTGTCTCCCTTTCCCCTTCCTCTCCTTCAAGGGCATTTCCTCAAACATTTTGCAGTTTGATGCTGTCTTCGGCTCTGCTTCTGGGGGAGGGGAGTGAATCTGGCATGCTGCCATTCCTGGTGTAACTGCACATGACCCTTTTCTTACCTAGTGAACCCTGGCTCTATCCCTGTGTTCTCCACTCTGCAAAGAGGTACATGCTTTCACTTGTAATTTCTTTTACTTTTTCTGACTTCCAAAGAGAGACAGTCCATTCTTTGCTTGAATTCTAATACATTCACCTCACCATATAAGGAACTGATTGTATTTATTGAGCATATCAAGATCTGTCAGCCTGAGCCTCTGTCCTGGTGGATCTCAGGAGCAGTGGATTTAAGAAGGAACTGGCCTTAACTTGTCACTAGTGTACAGTACCTTTTCCTGCCCACCCTCCCCTAAATGCTAGAGACCTGTTGTTGCTCAGCCCTTCTACCTTTTGACTCTGCCATTTTCTTGGCAAATAATAGAAAAGGCAACACAGCTGTTGCCCTTGGGTCTAGCACATCAAGAGTCCAGATAACACAGACCCATTGTAACCACGGCAACCCTAATGGAGCACAATGACCCAGAATAAATCCAGTCCCAGCCTATTGTGAAACGTGAGCTCTGTCTGCTCCAGACTGTTTGGAAGGAAAGGTGCCTTGACAGATGAGGATGGTTTCCCCCAAACACAGGAGAAGCTGGAGGTTCTGTACCCAGTGAACATGGAGAAGGAGCCCTAGTTGATGCTGGAGTAGAATGGTGGGTGGTACATGTGCTGTGAACTGGGTTGGCATGTGCAGCTGGTCGTGTTTTTCATATTCTGGATCTGCCTTGAACTTGGTAACTAAAGCCAGATGGACAGATTTTACTTTTCAACTGTGGAAGGCCCATGGGGTAGCCTCTGTAGAAGAACACTTACACATGTGTGCATACTGTCAAGTACACAGACGGGGCAAGACTCTTCTTCACAGTTGACTGCAGTCTTTTTGTGCTCTGCACAGCTGGAAGAGGCTTCAGTGCAGTGCCCCCCTGACAATTCTGTTCTGTCTTCATGATGAAGATGCCCTTGCTCCAGGGACCTGCACTGCTGTCCTTCTGTCTGTTCTGCATTGCTTTGCTCATTTTCCTGCATGCTTTTTTGTTATGTAGCCTCTCGTACACACAGGGCTTCTGTGTCTAGCATGTCTTGTCTCTTGAAACATCTAGCAGAGGTCCTGACTTGAAGCTGGTGCCCATTAAAGTCTTTTCAAGGCCAGCATCATGCTTTTTTCTGGTGTTTGGGAATGCAATCAGGGAAATACAGGGACTCCTCCAATTTGACAGGCATTTTCCCCTAGAAGTTCCTCTCTCTTACTCCTCAGGTCAGGACAGTTGGAGCATGCGTAGCTCAGATAGTTCATTGTTAACTCTGCTGGGGCATATGCCTCTGGTGTTGAGGAACAGGGCTTATGTGGGGGGGGGGGAAGCTAAGAGAATAGGAATTTCTACTCTCTCCCTTCATATGTGTGTGTGTATCATGTATCTCTATCCAATTGTTTTATCTCATTTTTTGCTACTTGGGATTGAACCCATGGCCTTGTGCATTCTAAACATGTGCTCTACCTCAGAGTCTCCTACTGCTTTGTTAAAAACAATCTGAGTTATGGACAGCAAACTGACAAGTCTCTTAGGTAGGACCAGTCAGGTGTCTCTTTTAACTTGTAAGGCAATCACCTCCTGGTGGTTTCTGTAAAGTAAAATATAAATTAAAATCTGCTTGAGCGCCCCCTGTTTGGAGTCTCCATCCTTTGGGAATAGAACGATGGGAAGGCTAGCCTTTGCCCCTGCTCCCGTGGATACTCAACCCCCTGGCTCACAATCCTGATGGGAACTACCCAACTTTTGACTGCCTGCTGCCTAGAAGATAATTATAAATGGACAATACATCATTCCTGTCCCGCCTGACCAGGGCCAGGTGTGCAGTGCTGCTGGGCAGGGCCTGCATTGAGTGCTCTTTGGAAAAAGTTTCAGGGAGAGGGTGAAGTGATTTGGGTGCCTTCCGTTTCCCCTCAGTACAGCCACGATGGGCGTTTCTCCTAGTCCTGATACTGTTTGACTGTGTTTTGAGCCTACAGCCGTCATCTTCTGCTCAGAGAGGCTGTCATGCAGATGGTATGTAAGGAAAGCCCAAGGAAGTTCCGCCAGAACAAATGAGAAGGGATGGCAGCAGCTCCAGCACCAAGCCAGCACAGTGGATGTATGTTCCTTACCCGTCCCGTTCTGTCACTCTGTGAATGTGTGTGTGCATGAGTATTCACGGTTGTGCACAAGTGTGAGTGTGCATGCAGAAGGCAAAGGAAAACTTGGGCAGTGTTTCTTAGGTACCACCTAAGGCTCTCTCACTGGCCTGGATCTTGCTGAGCAGACTAGGTTTCCTTGTGAGCAAGCCTGAGGGCTCTATTTGTTTGTGCCTTCCCAGCGTTGGGATTGAATTTACCATCACACAGATCCTCCCCACCCCCTATTTTAATGTGATTCTGAGGATCAAATTCAGACACTTACACTTGTAAAGCAAACCCTTTACTAACTGAGCTATCTCTCCAGATCCTATTTCCTGTCATCAATTGCAGTATGGCTGAATGTTCAGAGGATGGCCTTTTGCCTCTGTCGAGCTCTCTGTGACGTCCAAAGGCTTCACTGTACAGCATCCCACCCTTTGCTGCGGTCCGGCAGAGCTGCCTTTGAGTTTCCCTTGCAGAGGCTGGTGTGGCAAACTGATCCTCTACAGTCCCATTCATGACGTCTAGCTTCCCTTGACCCTTCTACCCAGGGCATCACTTTCTTCTTCATCTGACATCAAGAGACTTTAGGTGTCAAGTCTTCCGTCGCATGAGGAATGACTGTAGAACTGAACTGTCACATAACATCAGGGACAATCATGGCAAACATTTTGCTTTCTCCCAAGTGACTCTTCAGATTCCTCCAGAGAAACATATTTGGAATTGCTCAGAACCCATCAAAAATTCTGCTTGTGCAAACATGGCATATTTTAGAGCACATTGAGGCTTTTTAAATGTTCTTAAGGGATTTGATTTCCTGGACATTTCCCACTTTATGATCACATGGCAGGGAGTGTCCTTTGGCTTGTTGATTCTATGGGTGAAAATGTCTTGAATCTCAAGAGTAGTAGAACTGGGGTGGTTGGGCTAGTACTGGGAAACTTCAAGAAGTCTTGTGTGTCTCAGGGGCAAGTGGGAACAAACTGGAAATAAAGCATCAATAGGAAGAATTGAGGGGTTATAGAGTTGCTTTCATATGTAAATCTATAGGGCTATAATTCTTGTTTTTAAATTTGATTTATTTTTATTTTATGAGTATAGGTATTTTGTCTGTATGTCTGGACATTTCATGTGCACAGTGCCCATTGATTCGAGAAGAAGGGTGAGATTCCTTGAAACTGGAGTACAGACGCTTGTTAGCTACCACATGCATGCTGGGAATTGAACTCAGGTCCTTTGGAAGAGCAGGTAGTACTCCTAACTTCTGCACTCTCTCCAGCCCCAGGACTGAATACATACTTCTTACATTTATGGATATTCTCTGCTAACAAGTAGACCAAAGTGGATGGAGAATGTGATATCTGATGCCCTGCAAAAGAACTAGGAGGAGGCAAAGACAGTTTTTATATTTTCTAAGTTTCTGAAGTTGAGCTTGTGTGCTGGTGGCCTTCAGCCCAGTTTCAAAGGAAAACAAGAATAGTGAGAAGGGAATACTGCTGCATGTGTTCAGTAGACCAAAAATTACCTTGGCATTTTATAAGCAGCAACAATAATAGTAATGAGGAAATAGCATACATTGAATCTTGCCATGTTTTCTTAAGTGCTTTCTGTATATTTTCTGAAGTTGTAGCAGAGATCATGCAGCTGGGTGGAAATATTCCCCTCTAACAGACACACAGATGCTGCAGAGCATGTCCAGAAGGCTCTCTTGGTTCTTCCAGGGTCGACACATTCGAGGAAACAGTCCTGCTCTCTACCAGGCTGAGAATACAAATTGACTTTGCACACTGGCTTTAAGGACCATTCTATGATCCCCTTCCCCAGCCTCCCCCTCTGCCTATCTTGTCTGGTATCTTTTCTAGTCTTGGGAATATCCTCCCATTTTGGAGGCTCCTGCGTTTAAGCACTCAGCCTTTTGCTTCTCCTGTGAGCATTCCCTTCAGCCTTTCCATTCCTCATGGGGGTGGGTGGGTGGGATTTAGTTTAATTTCTCCATCGGTAGTGTTCAGACACTTGCATTTTAACAAGTTCCTGTGACTTCTGCACAGGTGATCCACAGCCTGCTCTGTCATGGGAAATAGATAGACAGTGTCCTCCTGTGCTTGTTAGAACAGCTCAGGATACTTCTTTCAGAGGCACCTGCAGAAAAGTGAATTGAAACGTGAGACTTCTTATGTCACGATCACATGCAGTGGGTATTTTGAGTCAGGTCCTCATGCAACCCAAGTTGGCCTGAACTTGCTACCCACATTCCTGAACTGTAGGCATGCACCACTATGCCAAGTCTGATGTGGCACCAGGAACTGAGTCCAGGGTTTCATGCATGCTGGACAAGCACTACCAACTGAGCTACATCCCCAGGTACAGTGGGTATTTTGAAAACCAAACAAACTGGTATTTCTCAACTTACTTGTCCTGTGTGTTGACATACTGTTGAGTCAAATGTCTCGTAGACACTTCCCCAAACCCTATTCTCTGAATTGCAGTTCAGAGAATGAATTACCACCATCTGGAAGGGGCGGTTGCAGCACTAGTTAGGGTCAGAGCTCTGTGTTAGAAAAGTGTGTTTGATCTTTTAGGAGAAAGCTGTCCATGGGTGTGTTAGCAGCATTGTTCATCACTCTACAGTGCCCCGAACCCAGGAAACACCAGATTAATCTGACTGTGCTCTTGTAGAGCTCTGCAGCAGAGCTGTTGGGTCAGGTATCTTCACGTTCACTGGGAAGATTTAATGGCACACTAGGACTGTGGATTCTAGAGTGACATTAATACTGCCAAAGATTCTGAAACTTTAACATCCTCCAGGGACATGTGCAGTGTTTGGAAAGAGGGGAAGAAGAAGATCAGCACACTGCAAGTGAAGGAACAGCAGGGCCACCTTCAGTTCTTCGCCATTCTAGCTCTTAGGAATATGGGAAAGCAGAGGTTTGCCAGAGTTGACTGAGTTTTCCTGATGAATTACTGGGACTTTTCTTCAGATTTTAACCAGGTTTTTGTGTTAGTTTAAGCTTGAGTTTTTCTGGATTTCCCCTAGTAAGGATGGAGGAGGAAATTTTTTTAAAAATTATATTTGGGTTTTAATTTTACACATCAGCCATGGGTTCCCCTGTCCTCCCCTCTCCCACCCCCACCTTCCCCCCAGCCCCTCCCCTCCATTCCCATCTCCTCCAGGGCCAAGACTCCCCTGGGGATTCATTTAAACCTGGTGGAGTCAGTACAGGCAGGTCCAGTCCCCTCCTTCCAGGCTGAGCAAAGTGTCCCTGTGTAAGCCCAAGGTTCCAAACAGCCAGCTCATGCACTAAGGATAGGTCCCGGTCCCACTGCCTGGATGCCTCCCAAACAGTTCAAGCTATTCAATTGTCTCACTTATCCAGAGGGCCTGATCCAGCTGGGGGCTCCACAGCTGTTGGTTCATAAGTTTGGCTGTTTGTCCCTGTGCTTTTCCAATCTTGGTCTCAACAATTCACACTCTTACAGTCCCTCCTCTTTCTTGACAATTGGACTCCTGGAGCTCCACCTGGGGCCTGGCTACAGATTCAATGCAATCTCCATCAAAAATAAATTTGTATACACACATACATACACTGTCCCCTGAAGCAATAGCTTCCTTTCAAGTTATCAAAGAAAATATCCTTTCCTGTGTTCAAAGCATAGAGGAGAGTAAGTTCACAACAGATCTAAACATCGGCCTTCTCTCCCTTCCCCTTCCATTTCCCATCAGCCTGTCTCGTCTTTGCAGTTCCATGTACTGAGCATTTACTTTGGACCCATCATATTTACATTTGACACTCAGGATGTAGGATCATACCTGGTGGCCTTTGCCCTTCCCACTCCTTTAGATAGGAATCAAGTGGAGGGACATAGTCATTCAACAAAGAGTAGTTAAGTATTTCTGATCTAAATCCAATCTGGAAAATGCAGGATACTGAGAGGTCACTATGGAGAGTCAGGAAGACAACTCTAAGTAGGTGGTGTTTGAGCTGGGACCAGAGGATGAGAAAGAATCCTCTGGGTGGAGCTGGGTAGGGACAGAGCAACCCATAGGGATGTTCATGAGCAATAGGCACAAAAATTCTAGGGCAGGGAAAGACAGTGTAGCTGAACTGCTGGAAGAAGGCGAGAATGCAGCAGTATGAAGAGAAATGAGACTAGGGGGTTGTATGGGATTCTGTAAGTCAAGGCCAAGTTTGTGAACCTAATTTGAAAGCATCAAGAATTCACTGGAGTGTTTAGGCCGTCGCTGGTGTTCTTCAATGCTCATCCTAAAAGTTAAAACCAATACAAGGGAGGTAGGAATTGGATCAGGAAGTCCATTCAGGAGGCTAGAAGAAGAGTCTGGAACTGAGATCATGGTAGTTTGAAGGGACAAGGGTGGTGGAATTGCAGAGTAACGATGGATGGGGAAGCTTTGAGGAGGTATGGGGGTGTCAGTAACATCACATCAGGAAATGAAGCATACTGCCAATGCCGACATTTCTGTGAGCCTCAGATGTGCTCTCTCCTGAGATGCAAAGGCTGGACTGAAGGGGAGAAGGATAATGGCCAGCTTGGCTGTGCACTTGTCAAGTTGAAGATGCCCCAGAGTCATCCAAGTACAGCCATCAAGAAGGCAGGCTATAGGTGGGACTAGCTCTTAGAGGCCGGGAGTACCCCTGAGAGAGATCGTTTTGGAATCTCACCATTTCCTAATACCAATTTTTCTTAACTCTAAGCATCCCCGGCGTAACAAAAATTACCACCTCAGCTGCTATGCAGGTCTCTTGAGAGTGCCAGAACCACTAAGGTGTTGAATAATCATGTCTGGAATCTGTTGGGGTACTAGTCTTCTCTCGTGCTTTTTCTGCTATTCACTTACGATTCTTGTGTCAGGAGGTCTTGGGCTGCAGGCAGTCATCACAGGTGCTATGGAATAGGCTTGTCCCAAGCTGACGTGCAGACGGAAATAGCATATCCAAAGGTCAGTGTTGGACAATGATCACCGGCTTCAGAACTCCCTGGAGATCAGGGAAGCCAGCCCTCAGGAAGGAGACCAAAGATGTCAGGGAACAGTGAAAAATGGAGTTGAATGTTAAGAGAGACAGCTAAGAAAATCAATAGGAGCTAGCCACGGAAGTGTTGAGGCGAGGCCGTAAACACATGGGGTGCAGAGAAGAGTAGCAGGGTGGGCCTTGTGGACTCCTCAGGGCGGAGCAACTCCTAACGGTTGGGACACTAATGGTATAAACAACAAGAAAGCACAGCAGAAACTGTCAGCTGCAGCCAACCTGTTTAGGAATAGTGTAACTGCATGGGGCCTTCCCACCTCATACAGGTACAGAGCTGAGGAGGAAATGGAGGGCTTCACTTGCACACTGGAAAGACTGGATGGCTCCCCCACAAAGTCTTGTTTCTGTTGTTCTCTCTCCTAGTCCAGTCCTCAGCTTTCAGTCACTCTTCTCCTATGTCTCATGACTTGACATCCGGGAAGAATTAGGCCAACGTCAGATAAGATTGAGAACTGTGTCACGGTGCAGAGACAGATGTGAAGGTGAGATAGGCGTGACAGCTTCTGGTTTGCTCCTTGGCTGACACTGGGCCAGCTTCTATCACCTCTCCTTTCTTCAGAAACTTCTTGTTTACTCAGAGAATGAGAGCATGTAAGACTCCAGGGGAAAGGAGCATCTACTGAGCCATAAATAAGGGTGGAGGACAGTTCATATGACTCAGTACAGAAGTACATTTAGTCTTTATGTTTTTACGTCATCAAATCACCAGTCCTGGTTAGAGTTGCAAATCTGCCTTTTGCTGGCCACACTGTTAGGTGGATCACCCTGTCTTCTGATCCTCAGTCAGGGATGATCCTTGTTCCCCTTCACTATGACTTTAAAATGAGGTCAAGCCACATATATAAACTCTTTGTAAAGAAATTAACTGTTGCTATTATTCTTGACCCAAATCTGTTGTACTTTGCAGCAAGATGCATGCACACATGCACCTGGATCTTGATGGAATAGCTTTTGGAGAGTGTTGGTGTTTGTGCCGACCCTGGGGTTCACACCTGTTAGGCAGCACCAGCCGCTGAGCTCCACCCTGTTCCTGACTGGAACAGGAAGCAGAGCAGGTGCATGTTGGGACAACCCTAGGTCAAAGAGCTGAACTCCCAGAAGACAGTGTGAAGGGATTAACTAATGAAAGAGTCTGGCATTTCATTGGAACTATCAACTTTTTTATTAAATCAGAAATTACTACTGATATTATTTCTTAATTTAGGCTAGGCTTAGAAAATATTTGGCCAAGTGAGCAAACACCAACAACCTCCTTGTTAGCCCAATGGGGAGAAAGTGCTATATTGGTTCTTTAAAATAAGGACTGAGTTCAACACCTAGGCCCACTCTCCAAAAGCTATTCCATCAAGATCCAGAAAGAGCTGAGCAATGGTGGCACACACCTTTAATCCCAGAATTCAGGAGGCAGAGGCAGGTTCTGAGAGTTCGAGGCCAGCCTGATTTACAGAGCTAGTTCCAGGCTACACAAACCTTGTCTCGAAAAACCAAAAGCCAACACACATCCCCACCCTCCCCCTAAAACAAATAAATAAAAGCAGGAATAGTCTTTTCAGGGCCATTTCTTTGTACAGAATCCTGTTGTTTGGGCAACCAGCTGTCATTTCTTGAGTATTCTTGGGTCTAGATACTGCACTAGTTCAAACGAGGAATGAAAGAGGACTGTGGACCTAACATTTCAAACCTAGAATTTTTCCTTGAAAAACACCCCCTAATGGACACTAAAAGGTATGAAAAAGACATAAACAAAAGGTTCCCAGTGACAGACAGTATAGCAAGGAACGCGTGCGAGACCCACAATTCTGTCCATGGAAGAGCAGTCCATAAACTATGGACTCTGTCACAATGGAATACTCCTCAGCTATTAAAATCAAGGTAGACAGTATGGGTGCCTAAGCATGACCTGAACAAGGATGTCACAGTAATAATACAGAAGGTGGAAAGCTCTGGAAGCCTCAATCCTAAAGCTACAGGACTGTAGAGAGTGGGAGAAATAGTCTTCCTCAGGGAAGAGCACACCAACTGATTGTCCAATACCAAATAGTCAGTCCATATTTGTGTGAGTGTGAGTGTGTGTGTGTGTGTGTGTGTGTGTGTGTGTGTGTGTGTGTTGTGTAATAACAACTAGAGAAATAGGGGTCATGAACTTGAAAGAGAGCAGGCAGAAGGAGGCACCTGGGAAGGTTTGAAGTTAGGAAAGGAAGGGAAAATGTTACATTATAATTCCTCAAAATTAAAAAAAACCAAGGTAGAAACACTGGCTTCATTGAGAACTCACGTGTTTATCTTGTGCTGTTTAGTAATAAAAGCAAATTGTAAGACAGCATGTAGACAATGAGTTTATTTTTAGAGAATATTTTGACATTAACAATTTATATTTTAATATGCAAATGGTTGGCAGAATATATATCAAATTAACTAGTTATCCTGTGACACAGAGATTTTGGGCTAGTGTTACAGCTGCTATTGCATGTCTGTCAGAGTTGAACTTTATATTGCCTCATATTATGTGTGTTATCAAAAAGCAATAAATATACTAAGCAATGTGCAGGGAGGTAAGGAATATAATGCATAAGTATGGCCTCCGCCCTCATAAAGATCAAAGTCTGATGGAGCAGAAAACCGTATCAGCCAATAACACTGCCATGCAAGCCCTCAATAACAGAGCTGTGTACAAGGGGCACTGGTATTGTGGGGAGCAGTGACTGGATGGTACTATATAAGGGTGATATAATTACTTTTCTGTTGCTGTGATAAACACTGGCTAAAAGCACTTGGGGAGGAGAGGGTTTATTTGGCTAACACTTCCAGGTCATAGTCTGTCACTGAGGGAAGTCAGGACAGGAACTCAGCAGGAGCTGAAGCATAGACTCTGAGGAATGTTGTTCTCAGGGTCATGTTCAGCTACCTTTCTTACATGTCCAGGCCCACCTGTCTAGGCCTGTCCAGTATGGTACTGTCCACGGGGGCTGAGCTTCAATTAGCAATCAAGAAAATGCCCTACAGACATGTCTACAGGGTGATCTATGGAGCCGATCCTTCAGGTGTGTCAAGTTGACAAGATTAGCCATCATGGAAGGGTCCTCATCTTGGCCTGGAAAGACAGTCACAGTGGCTTTGGCAAGGCAGCTAGGTTAACAGGTGCCAAGACAAGATTCAGAACATTGTCATCGTAGCTCAGAAATCAGTTCAGTCCCGGGGTCATTCTGACTCACAAAATGTCACAGCAGGCCAGTCAATGCAGGGGACATTGGAAGACAGATGATCTAAGGGAGGCACAGAAGGTCAGCGGAAGTCAAATGCTGTTGCTTGTCCCTCCTCTTGAACTTGGTATTAAATCAAAGATGCTTCATGGTAATCCAAAGACCAGTTCCAGACAATTCTAATTAGCCCCCAAGCTTCCTGCTTCATAGGATTCTAAATCTTGACTTTATGATCCTAAGGCAAGAGATCCATGTCATCAGAGGAATTATTTATCAAGAGATGAAATCACTGAGATACTTTGATTGATAGCAGGGTGAAGGGACAGAGCTTCACATTTCTTGTTGACAAGAAGAACTTTGTGTTTGTACAGTGCTCTGAACATTGTTCACACCAAGGAAGACTTCAGTGGACTCATGGTGGCCTGTCTCCATCTTTTCTGATCCTTGAAGTTGGGTTCTGGGGCTGCATCTCCCTGTATCCTTGCATTTAGAATGACTTCCTAATTTGGATAGGTAGTTAGGGAGCATAGCTTAAGGTAGAGAAGTCCAGGGTGAGCCTTCTGACTCCAATTCCATTCTCATGCTGACCAGACAGAGAGGAGGGGAGGAAGGGGAGGAAGAATGAAAGGGGGTAAAGATGTAGAGGAGAGGACTGGAGAAGAGAAACTCATAGCACCTCATTTGGAAAGATGAAAGGGCTAGGCAAGGGCTGGTTGCCTACAAGGAGCTGTACTTGCTCAAAGACTTCCATCCATGCGTGTGGACTGGGAGGCAATTTCAAAGGATAGTTTTCACAGACAAGCTCCACTTACAGCCTCTGGGCTCTTCTTGAGACTGGAAAACTTACTTCTCTCCCCTGTTTCCCACCCTGCAGGGCTCCCCTAAGGCCTTTTAGAGCATTGCATACTGTTTTCACCCCAAGTGTGTTGCCCTTAACATACTCTTAGGAAAGACACAAGTCCTAGCTGCATTGCTTGAGGACAGAGCACACCTGTCTATTTAGTGCCAGCATCAAGACACAGAATGCTGCCAGGGCCCCAGAAACCTGCCCTCACTTACCTACTATCCCAACTTCTAATGCCACCCATAGTTCAGTTCTACTTGTTTTTAAATATTTATTAAAAAAATTAGGATCTTATTTTATGTATATGAGTGTTTTGCCTGCAAGTACAAATGTGTACTACACGCATACTTGTTGACCAAAGAGGCCAGAAGAGGGGATCTGAAGTCCTGGAGGTGGTGTTACAGGTGGCTGTGGACCAACCATGCAGGCCCTAGGACCTGAACCCAGGCCCTCTCTCTGCAAGAGGAACAAGTAAGTGCTGTGGATATCGCTCTGTATAAATAAAATGCTGATTGGCCAGTGGCCAGGCAGGAAGTATAGGCGGGATAAGAGAGAAGAAAATTCTGGGAAGTGGAAGGCTGAGGCGGGGAGACACTGCCAGCCGCCGCCATGAAAAGCAACATGTAAAGACACTGGTAAGTCACAAGCCACGTGGCAAAGTATAGATTAACAGAAATGGGTTAATTTAAGATAGAAGAAGTAGATAACAAGAAGCCTGCCATGGCCATACAGTTTGTAAGCAATATAAGTTTCTGTGTGTTTACTTGGTTGGTTCTGAGTGTTTATGGGCCTGGTGGGTGAGAGAGATTTGTCCTGACTGTGGGCCACGCAGGAAAACTCCAACTACAAGTAAGTGCTCTTCTTGATCCATTTCTCCAATCCAAGGAATTTATTTACTTTTATGTGTATGATTATTTGTCTGCATATAAGTATATGTACCATATGCATGTTTGGTACCCAGGGAACCCAAAAGAGGGATCAGATCTTCTGGAACTGGAGTTACAGGTAGTTTTGAGCCACCATGTATATGCTGGAAGCAGAACCTGGGTCTTTACAAGAGCAGCAAGTGTTCTTAACTGCTGAGACACCTCTCTATCTCCTAGATGCAAATACAGAACCATACTTGTATATGTCTGACTTCTTTGCTTCAACATATTTGTGAGATTAATTTTCAGGATGAACATTTTTTTTGTCTTTACAATTTTATTTAGGACTACAAAGTTTAAACTTTATGATGGGAGCAGTAATAAATCACTAAATATTCTCATTATACCTAGCCTAGTAAACATTCTAAACCTCTACAACAAAGGAAATAACTGAGACACATTTGGTACTTTGTTTCTTTGTTGGGGAGGGTTTATTTCAGTTTACAGCCATCATCCAGGGACAAGAACCTAGAGGAAGGAACTGATGCTCAGGCCTTGGAGGAATCCTGTAAGAACATTATTCTTACTACTGTCCAGCATTTTAATGAATATTCATCCTACTGTTTATGAGCATTTTGATTATTCAGATTTTGGGGTGTTACAAGTAAGCCACTATGAACATTTTTTTGTGTAAGTACATTTGTGCATATATGGTGACCATACTTGCAGAAATGAGATTTCTGGGTTATAGTGAACAAATATTTCAATTTTAGTAGTATAGTGGGATGGATTTCAATATGGTTGTACTAATTTAGAGTCCATTCATGGCAGTGTTGAAAGCATCTCCGTTCCAAGTCCTCACAGATGTTTGGAATGGCCACCTTCCTCTTCTCCGTGCTGGCAGAGTTCCTGTTTGTGGCATTGTAATCTGGTGTTTCCCTGAAGACACATGAAGTCGTACACCTTGAGGACTAGTCAGTGGGGAGCCTCTTCAAGCACCTGCGAGTCACTTGCCCTGCTTTGATTGTGTCAATTGTCTTTGTTTATTTACTACAGGTTCTTTTTATATTTTGGATCAGTCAGTTGCTTTTTGTTTTCTTTTGAAAAAAATCTTAAAATCTTTTCATGAATAATTTTCAAAACAATTTAATGTAGTTCAATTTATCAAATTTTTCCTTGTGGCTAGTGCACTTTGTGGACATTTGTGAAATTTCTGTCTACACTTAAAACATTCTCCTAGGTCTTCCTGCATTCAGACCTTTAGTCTGTCTCACATGGATGCTCGGGATTAGAATGTGGTCAAGGTCAATTCCCCATAGAATTGCAATTGAATTGTCACCGTATTGAGAAGCCCATCTGTGGTGGTATTGTGTTCCCTGAAATATTGTGTGTTCCCCAAAATAAACTTATCTGGGGTCAGAGAACAGGATGGCCACAATATTAAACATGAGGATAGGCAGTGGTAGCACACTCCTTTAATCCAAGCACTCTGGGAGGCAGAACCAGGTAGATCTCTGTGAGTTCAAGGCCACATTGGAAACAGCTAGGCTTGGTGACATACGCCTTTAATCCCAGAAATCGAGCCTTTAATCCCAGGGAGTAGGGACAGAAAGAGAAAGATTATATAAGGCGTGAAGACCAGAAACTAGAAGCATTTGGCTGGTTAAGCTTTTAGGCTTTGGAGCAACACAGTTCAGCTGAGATTCATTCTTATGAGGACTCAGAAGCTTGCAGTCTGAGGAAACAAGATCAGCTGAAGAACTGGAGAGGTGAGGTAGCTGTGGCTTGTTTTGTCTCTCTGACCTTCCAGCATTCACCCTAATAACTGGCCTCAGGTTTGTTATTATTAATAAGACCTGTTAAGATTCATGCTACACCTATCCCTTCCCCATAGCACTGCGTGTACACAGTTTGCTCACCTGTAACAAACACAACTGCATCTTCCTCTGTTGATATTTCTGGATTATCTCCCATGTCATTGTTTAATCATTTTGTAGCCTTGCAAACTTCAAAGTTGTCTTTGTTATTTTAACTATTAAGAGAGGTGTGTTGGCATCTTGAATGTGAGTTCTACTTTTATCTGTTTTGCCTTTGGTCTGTTAGTTTGCTTTATATATTCTGAAGCTTTGCATACTGGGCCCATAATATTGAGGTCACATCTGCTCGGTAGGTGTTTGAGTGGGTAAAGCTGCCTGCCATCTTTCCTCTGCTTAGTGTTTGTTTCGTCTCCTCATGCTTCTATTATTGCATCTTGTATTTGAACTTGCCCTTTCACTGGCTTGCCAATCTGAGTTTTAATATAAGTATCAACATGACTAAGTATAAAATCATCTCATTATTTTCTAGGAGCCCCATCTATCCATCCCTTTCGTGTGGATTTATTTTTAGCATTCTACTTATTTCCATTGTTATTACCGAAAGATCTTTGTTTCAGATAATATTTTTAGTGTTTTTCTTTTAGATTTACAAATTTATGTAGAAACACACAAAGCATATTTCCTTTTCTCTTTGTCTACCATGATCATTTTGTTTACTTCTAAATGTTACAGACACATTGTGTTTTTGTACTGATAAAAAGTGAGATATCGCTCTCCTCTTTCCTCTGCCATTGTGCGCTGTACACCTCACTTGGCTCCTTGTGATGTCTTCTCACGACTTTAAGAATAAAGTGATTCCTGGCCGAGAAACAAAAGCAAAATCTTCCAATTCCTCAATGGGCTTGGATGAAAACTGGTAATAAAATCAGGCACAACTCCAAGAGAAGACCCTGGAGGAGAATGAAGCTGGGCTTGTAAGGATTCACATAATGGCAAGACCGAGAGTTTAGTCTGAAACATGGTCATCCATCAGTCCTGCCAGATGGAGTTCAACATTTTCAGCCTAGAGACTGTAGAACCTTTGAAACTGCAAAAAAATGTGAAATATCTTTAAAATACTTTTAAAAAGGAAATTATTTTATATTTGTATAGATATTATTTCACAGTTTTTAAAATTTCATGTTTACCTGCTTTGAGGAAAGCAGAGTGCTTTCTGTAATGTAGATGGGGTCTATTTCTGCAACTCTTCAATCCTTTGAGTTAATGCTAAATTCTCATGTCAACATTGGTTTCCCAATTTCTATAGCTTGTGGGAGACCAGCTTCCACTTTTTCCCTTCAGGGCACTCTTGTGGAAGGAGAATTGAGAAATATTTAGATAGGAGGTCAGAGGGAAGAGAAACAGAAACACAGGATAGCCTCAGGAGGGCCTGGATCATTATCCACTGCCCCCTTCTAGCATGTCTAAAGGGTTATTTATAGGAATGCCAAGGGATGGAACAAAGAGCACCCCAGCCAAGCGTAGACCCTTCCAATCACCTAGTAACCATACACATGGTGAATCAATCCTCTGATGCAGCTCTTCCGGGTAAACCAACGTTAAATCTTGCTAGGGAACCTTTGTGGGCCTCCACAACAGCTCACACACCTGGAGTCCGCCTCATACGCTCCTCTTTGTCAAGACTTTCTGAAACTTTTCTTGAACTGTTGATGAAATCATTAAGGTTATATTTTCCTCTATAGTCATTATTTTGCCTTTATTTTCTGCCCCCTGTCCCCTTAGTGGAGGGGCTAGCACCCAGACATGGGCACATGTTAAGTAAGTGCTTGGCCACTGAGCAATTCCTAGCCCTTTGCCTTCATTTTTCAATAGAGTGTGCGTCCAGCTCAGCAGGTATTTATTTATTCACTAATCTCACTCTTGAGTGTCATTTTGCTTTTATTGCTTTTGACCTTGTAATCATCTCACCTTGTTTATCTGTAGGTCCCATCTCCCCTAGACCCACCATCTTCAGTACATTCTTATCACTGCCTTTTGACAATTTTATTGTACATCACTATGCAGGTTTCTTCATGGTCATATTACTTGGGATTTATCAAGCTTGTGAGATCTGTAGGTTTATGGTTTATTTTAATATCAAATTCAGAAAAAATTGGCTATTATTCTTCAAAGATGTTTTCTGCTTTATCCCTGTGCCTTCTTTCTGAGGTTCTAGTTACAAAATGGCAGACTGCTGCTGGCTTTTCTGTCACTGGTCACTGGGACTCTGGTACCTTTAAACATTCCATTTTTTCTTCCCTTTATGTGTTTCTGTTTAGGGAGGTTTTTTTTTTTTTTTTTTTTTTTTTTAATCATTGAGTCTTTCAGTACTTTGATCTTTCCAAGTGATATCAAACACATGATGGTGGCTGATTTGATGTGTCAGTCTGGCTGGGATATGCTATCCAGACATTTGGCCAAACATCATTCTGTTGGGCTGTTTATTCATTCCTCTGTTTTGTGGGTGGGGTAAACATTTCAGTTTCAAGTTGGTGGGCTTGGAGGAATTCAGGTTGCCTTCTGTTATAAGGCCAGGCCTTATATAATTAATTGAAAGGGTTATAGAAGAAAGGCTGACCCCCTCTTCCCCCAAGCCAGAGTTCCTGAGAGCGATTTCTGCAAATGGCTTCTATTGGACTTGACTTCAACATGAGTGCCTTGGACACCCACTTTGATGCCCTATCTTGAATGTTTTTTTACTTGTCAGCATCATAATCGTGTGAAACAATTCCTTAAAATGTATTTCTGCTGTGTTTTAATGCTTTCCTGCTGGGTCATCTGCCACCTCCTCATTGACCCCAATAAACACAACTGTATTCAGAAAAAAATTATTTTGATAAATTTTTGATGCCTAAAATTCCATTTTTATTATTTCATTCTTATCTTATCCAGGGAGGGATTCAGTTCCAAGCTAGGTGCATCTGGGCAGTAGGTCCCCTGAAGATGGGGATAGGAAAGCTCTCTCTGTCTTTTTGGTTACAGGATGTATTCAGCTTTTAGAGCCTCTGGGCCTTCAGAGTTTTCCCTGCTAGTGCCAGCTTGGTGTTTGGCAATAGGTAAAGGGACCCTTGTGGGTTTTCTGACGTTCTCCCTCTTCCTCACAGAGTCCAGCTGCATTTGCTGCTCACATTTATATCTGTG